>NC_042623.1:101791491-102153077 GCF_901001135.1 Rhinatrema bivittatum
CACAAATGCTCTGCACATCTGTGACAACTAACGCCCTAGGCAGCCGGAAGCATGGACACCTTGGAAACACCTTGAGCACCAGCTGTTTAGGGTCTCAGTCCTTTCATGGATGCCCCAAATCATTGATGCCTTGGAAAGTCTTAGTCCTTGGGCGTCCGTTATCTAGGCCTACCGGCAAGGCATCCATGCTTTGGGCATCCACGAAGGTTCTGCACTTCGTGACAACTGCTTCATGGAAAGTAATTGTTTCCCCTATATTTTAGAGGCAACAAGCAGTTCTTAAAAATACGCAAAATCTTGGGAACGCTAAATTTTTGTAACTATGTCACAGAATATCCCTGTTTTTATGGGTATGAGAGATTGATGGTTGGCTTTGAAAAAAGGGTGTTATATCAAAGCAGACTTTAGATGTCAATACATTATGTTCTAGATAAGTTGTGTGTTAATCCATATACTATATTACACTAAGGATGTTTGAATGTTCACTCCACATAAAACAAGGAATATTATTTTGTAGATTTCATTCAGCAATATAAATCATTTATAATTACATTTATTATTATATCTGAATCAAGTCATAATAAGCATGATGCTTTGCTTTTAAATTAGATTTGTCCACCTGCTCACAGAATGCCCACCCATTGCAGGATGGGGATAATGTTTTACATATTTACAAGATAGCTTTCAAGGTATATAAAATAGATTTAAATTTTCAGCTCCAACTGAAGCATTGATTGTTAAGCTGTCTAATTTGACTGTGTGCTTACTTTACTCACCACAGGTCTATTACAAATATAAAGCACCTAGTTGAGCATTTAGCACAATTACATTTAGTTATAATAAATTAATGATAATTGGTGATTTTGACATCCATATAAAACAATTTGGTTCTAGAAATGCGCAGGAGTTGACTGCATTAATGTCTGCTATGAGATTTCTGCAAATTATAAAAGACCCAACACATAAGGCAAGTCATATTTTGGACTTCCTTTCCATTATGAAAAATGGAAAAAAAAGTTTTACTTATCTTGAAGTATTGGAACTCTTATGGATCGATCATTCATTAATTGTATTTCAAATGGCTAACCAAAAGGTTAAAAAATGTGCAAATGTGAAAAAAAAAAGATTTAAGACTAAAATTGACTCAGAGGCATTTTGAAACAAATGGAATTCATTTGGATTTTTCATAAATGCAGTGAAGGGTTTAGTGGAAGATTTATGTGATGCTTGGGATATTCCTTATGTACAGTATACTCAGAGGTACACCAGTAACTGAAATTGTGTCTCGCTGTAATTGTAGGAGGGCAGTGGTGTATGGCAGAGCTGCTCCTGCAAATGAGATCCCTAATACAATTAGAAAGAAAATGGAGAAAAGGCTAACTGAAGAATTAAAAGAACAGTATATGCAATGTTTACAGTTATAAATGGAACTGAAGTGAGGAAAAAAGAACCTTACTATTTAATAATTGAAACTCATTAATCGTCCATGTGAGCTTTTTATTACTGTAAAATAGCTTACTAAATAGAAAATTCTTAATGTAGAGCTATCTCTAACTGTGATAGCATTGCTGATTTTTTTCAAAATAAAGTTTAAAAATTTAAATAGCAAGTTTCTATGGCCCATGAAGATAGTGATTCCTTAGCTCAAGATCATAGTGATGGTAACAAATGGTTGGAGTTTAGAGGGCTGTCTTTACTAGAGTTAACATCTGTGATTGGCAAGTCCAAATCTATCCATTCAGTTTTACATACTTATCTTTTTGCAGTGATTAAAGTTCTTAAATATACAATTTATAAATTGATCCTATTGATTATTAATAGGATATTAGAGGATGCTAAGATGCTGAACATATTAAAACGCACATCAATAGGCCAATACAAAAAGATTAACAATGTCTCTGTAACTTGTATCAAATTTTTGGCCTATCGTAAATTTACCCACAATGGAGAAAAAGTTGAGAAATGTGTTTTATTACAGTTGGAGGAGTACCTAACATACTATATTACATAAGCAGCAAAATCGATTCCAAAAGTATCATGGAACTAAAAATGTACTACTTTTTTTTTTTATACTTGGATAATAGGCCCTTCTAGGGTTTTAGTCCAATTGGACATAATGGTTGCATAGTTTTGACTTAATTCAGATCTTTTTAGTAGACAGACAGCAACTGTTCCTCAAACTGCTGGGAACAGTTCTCCACTTGGAAGACTGTTTCAACAGATATAAACATAGGTTGGCCTTGTCATCCTTTGGGGTAAATTTTAAAAGATACGCGCAGGCATCCATGTGCGAGCACTAACCAGCAGACACACATGGACACCTGATTTTATAACAGGTGCGCACATGTTATAAAATCGGGTTCGGCGCTGCAAGGAGGTCTCACTAGTGCATCTGCACGCACCGCCGCCCACCCGCTTTCACCCCCATTCCCTCCCAGGCCGCTCCAATTTAGACGCGGTCTGTGAGGTAACTTCCCTTCCCCCTATTCTATTCTACCTACCCTTCCCCTAACCTGCCCACCCCTAGCCCTATCTAACCCCCCATTTCTTTAACTTACCTCTTGTGCCTGCCTCCGGCCTGCGCAAGTTGCGCACGCTGGCAGCCTGCGGCATGTGATCCTCTGACACAGCAGCAATGGCCGCTGTGCTGGAGACCTCTGGCCCCGTCCCTTTTTCAAAGTCCGGGACTTACACGCATCCTGGGGCTTTATGCACATTGCCAGGCCTTTATAAATTAGGTGTGGCGGGTGTAACCCCCCAAGCTTAAATCCAAAATCTGCCCCTTATACAATGTTTAATATATATTTACAGCCCACTGTGAGATATTCTTGCCAATTTGGTTTGAGGTTATTTATATATGCTGATTTCTAGGGATGTGAATCGTTTTCCATATCGTCTTAACGATAGAAATCGTGTGGCAGGGCAAGAAAATCGTCTTAGGCACGATTTTTTAGTTAAAAAATCGTTAAAAATCGTTTTTTTCCGATTATGGCGCACTAACTCGAGTTAGTGCGCACTAACTGGGAGTTAGTGCGCACTAACTGAAAATGATACAATTTGACACTTTTCAGGTCAGTTAAGGTCAGTTTAGGAATGAATATGTATTCCTATTGGCTGCCCTCTTATTTATTCATGTTACCAAGTTTCCTACTGACAGTATATGGGGGATGGGAAATGGAAACAGTTGGTAGCTTGACAAAACAAGTAAGGTGATCAGTCAATGTGACTAGAACTTGTGCCCTAACCCTGATACCAGGGGTATTGTGATCTTCCTGCACACAGTGCCCTATCCCTATTAATACCAGGAGTGTTGTGATCTTCCTGCACACAGTGCCCTATCCCTAATACCAGGGGTGTTGTGATCTTCCTGCACACAGTGCCCTATTCCTGATACTGGGGGTGTTGTGATCTTCCTGCACACAGTGCCCTATTCCTGATACCGGGGGTGTTGTGATCTTCTTGCACACATCCCGATATCAGGGATAGGGCACTGCATGCAGGAAGATCACAACACTCCTGTATTAATAGGGATAGGGCACTGCATGCAGGAAGATCACAACACTCCTGGTATTAATAGGGATAGGGCACTGCATGCAGGAAGATCACAACACCCCTGGTATCAGGGATAGGGCACTGTGTGCAGGAAGATCACAATACCCCCGGAGGAGTGAGGGTCAGGCAGCTCCCCCTGTCTGTGAAGCCAGCCTCTCACTAGTAATGCAGGGAGGGAGCTGTCTCAGACTTCACCATCCCTCCCCCCCCCCCCCCCCCTCACCCCACACCATTCACTAGCTGGGACATGGGGGAAGTCAGGAGTGAGGGTCAGGCAGCTCCCCCCTGTCTGTGAAGCCAGCCTCTCACTAGTAATGCAGGGAGGGAGCTGTCCTCAGACTTCACCATCCTCCCCCCCCCCCCTCACCCACACACCATTCACTAGCTGGGACATTGGGGAAGTGAGGAGTGACGGTCAGGCAGCTACCCCCTGTCTGTGAAGCCAGCCTCTCACTAGTAATGCAGGGAGGGAGCTGTCTCAGACTTCACCATCCTCCCCCCCCCCCTCACCCACACACCATTCACTAGCTGGGGACATGGGGGAAGTCATGAGTGAGGGTCGGCAGCTCCCCCCTTGTCTGTGAAGCCAGCCTCTCACTAGTAATGCAGGGAGGGAGCTGTCCTCAGACTTCACCATCCTCCCCCCCCCCCCTCAACCCACACACCATTCACTAGCTGGGACATGGGGGAATCAGGAGTGAGGGTCAGGCAGCTCCCCCCCTGTCTGTGAAGCCAGCCTCTCACTAGGTAATGCAGGGAGGGAGCTGTCTCAGACTTCACCATCCTCCCCCCCCCCCTCACCCACACACCATTCACTAGCTGGGACATGGGGGAAGTCAGGAGTGAGGGTCAGGCAGCTCCCCCCTGTCTGTGAAGCCAGCCTCTCTCACTAGTAATGCAGGGAGGGGAGCTGTCTCAGACTGGTATCATGGTTAGGGCACTGTGTGCAGGAAGATCACAACACTCCTGGTAGTAATAGGGATAGGGCAACTGTAAAGATGACTGTAGTAATTGAATAAAAGATCTGATGTTTCTGCTCTCCTCACACCAAACAAAAACAAACACACAAGCAGAGAAGCCCTTCTTACAAAGCTGAGCTAGTGAGTTAAGTAGGAGGAAAAGTAAACATACTGGTGCCAGTGTGGGCTACTTAAAAAATACACTTACCAACAATCAATTACATATATTTGAACTGTGTACAGTTCCAGCCAGGACCACCTTTCTAAAATGCACAGTGGATTGGCAAATTCAACATGCACTAGCATTTCAGGTGCCTGCTAACAAAAATAATAAACAAACAAGTTCTAGTCACGTGAGTGCTGATCATTACATTACTTTTTTTGTCAAGCTTCCAACTGTTTCCATTTCACATCCCCCCAACCATATTGGTAACATCAATAGATAAGAGCACAGCCAGCCAATAGGAATACATACATACATATTCATTCCTAAGTGACCTTTACTGACCTGGGAAGTGTGAACACTTTGTTTCATTTTCTGTTGGTGTTCGTTAGTTTCCAGTTCCATTTCCCATCCCCCCAACCATCACCTCAGTGGTAACCTTGGTAACATCAATAGATAGAGGGCAGCCAGCCAATAGGAACACATATTCATTCCTAACTGACCTTCAGTGACCTGGAAAGTGTTTATTTGTATCATTTTCAGTTAGTGCGCACTAAATCGAGTTAGTGCGCACTAACGGGGAGTTAGTGCGCACTAACTCGATTTAGTGCGCACTAACACGATTTAACGATTTTTAACGATAAATCGTTAGAATTTCTATTGTATCGTGTTCTATA
This sequence comes from Rhinatrema bivittatum, assembly GCF_901001135.1. Classification (NCBI taxonomy): domain Eukaryota; kingdom Metazoa; phylum Chordata; class Amphibia; order Gymnophiona; family Rhinatrematidae; genus Rhinatrema; species Rhinatrema bivittatum. Next base: position 101,796,843 of record NC_042623.1, read on the forward strand.
ACGATTTAAGACGATATAAACATTATCGGACGATAATTTAATCGTTGAAAAACGATTCACATCCCTACTGATTTCATGCAGTTCTACATTCCCTGAGTTGATGATGTATCTCTTATCACATTTACCCATTGTATGGATGTTGCTAAAGCCTGGATGCAAGCTAAGTTTTTGGTTTTAAATGTTGGTAAAGCCTCTCTTCTGTGGATTAGTAAAAGCAACCCACGGGCTGTATGTATTGCTTGATTTATGGGGATTCTCAGTTAAAGATTATGTGAAGTATAAAACTTGGTGTGCTGATGGATTCAAAATAAACTTTTAAATCTCAGATTTGGAGGAACTGTCAATCTAAGGGGGTTATTTTCTAAGCCGCATTATGGCCTTTTCGCATACAAAAAGCACCATAATGCATGGTGTGATGCGAAAAGGGTGAGGAGTTCTGTCCAAGTGGGCTGGCTTTGCAAGCCATATCACAGTTTTAACACCAGAAATAACTACACCTTTTAATTGCTATATTGCACTTTGCAAATAGAGTTTTCAGTATTTTAAGCTGTGAGAAAGAGAGAGAGAGAGAGAAGCTATAAGGCCCTTATAGTAGTTAGTTATTTATACTTCTATATGAGGCCCATCTAGTACTCAAGGTGAGGTTTAGGTATTAGTGTAGGGGTTAGGGGCCACTTTGACATTCAGAGTGAGATGTACGAACAGAATAGTACATTCTTGTGAAGATTTGATGCCCTTCGGAGTAAGGAAACTCACACAAAGATGAGATTTGTACAATGTTCTCTCAGCCTAGTTTGATGGACTCTCTACCTGGGTAACATCAAATCTTCCTACCCTTTACCCTCTTCTTCCCGACCCCTATCCCCTACCTAACTCTTTTTGTTTGTTACCTTGCTGCTTCTCTGGAGCAGCAGTAGATTGTGCACGCCAGCTGGCTGCCGGTGTACGTTTCCTAGGTCAGCATATAATGGCGCTGTCCCGGCCTGCCCCCTCCATGCCCAGACCCTGTCCCCAGCCCACCCCTTTTCTAGGGCCCAGCACTTGTGCACGTACTGGGGTTTACACGCGTGGCTGGGCCCATTATAAAATGTGCACTGTGACCATGTAGGTCTTTGAAAATTTGGCCTTATAGTTAACATTTTGTATGTGCATTCTTCTTTTGCATTCTATGTACCCCGTCATCCCAGAATCAAGCCCCTTTCAGTATAGCCTACTGCACTCACCCTCATACCCACACACTGACCTGTATGTTGCCATGTATCCAGCTCTTTCCCTTAAAACAGTTATTTGGGCTACATCTCTATACCATGCTCTCCTGAATGTCCTGGCTGTAATAGCCTTTACATTACAGAGATATAGGTCACTACGTAGGTCTTACTTCCTGTAAGTGCCAGAGATGTGTGTGCAACAAAGTCATAAACACAGGCCTTTACAAAGAGGCTTCTTGTTTGCATCACCGCAACTACCATCACACAATGTGAAGAGAAGTTACTGAAATTTAGTTGATGTTTCACAGAGAAGAAGTATAATAGATATGCAGGTAGGAGCCTATTTCACCAGAAGCTGTTTGCATCAAGTTCTAATTATCTATCTCTATCTTCCAAAAGCTTGTAAAGTCAAAAAAATAACAGAAACCAAATTCAGTCTAACTCCATGGTGATTATGGCCAACCTGGAGTTAAACTAAGTGGCTGATGTAATTAGAGGCCTAATCCTTAATTTATCTGTATACAGTGACTCTCCTACTAGGTAGGGGCTAGCTTTCCACCACAAGGGTCTCAGCTCTTAGCTTCAAATCGATTCATCATGGTTCTGACAATTACATCTATGGAAGATTACCAGGCCAGTGGAGGTATGCTTGTATGTACAGTGGTTCCCCCTGGGCCTCTAACTTCTATAAAATATATAGGCAAAAGGAGTAGTTGAAGGCTTTCTCATAAAAGAACACAGCTATGAGCTATCAAGGACTCCTCAAAATTACCATTACCTCATCATTTTCATCCACTTGCACTCCTATAATGGAGAAGGATCCACACAAAGTAATCCTTTAGTGTCTCAGGTAAATCACCTTAAGCAAGGTCAGAATTGTTAGTAACTTCAGCTGCTTCCCATGCAGTTACAAACAAACAAAATAGAATTTGCTGGTTATACAGAGCAAAGGTTAACCTCTGGAAACAAACACCCGGAAGTCTTCTAATATGAATGGGCCATAAAATAAACACAGATGAGTGTATACGTGGGGCTTCACCATCTCTGTTAAAAAAAAAAAGAAAAAACAAGCTGCAGAAGAACCAGCACCCTTATAATAAAAGAAAAGGGTTCGTCATCCACACAATCCATGGATTATTAAAACTTAATATTTAGCATATTGGCCAAGTCTAAACACACATATTAAAGAAAATACACATATACAAAACAAGGGAACTCTGTATGCACCTACATCAGATAAATGTACATGCATAAATGTTCTACATTAAATAATAGTTTCTATTTTATAAAAATATATGTATTAAGTTTCTGTGTGTAAAACCTGCTTCATGTATGCATTATTTCATAGCCACTACGTACTGTATATATGAGGGTATTTAAGTGCAGATCCCATTGCCTATCTTCCTAATAGTACCATGCTTGGAGGTAAGGGACCATTTCTTTGGAATCCTAACTTCCAGTCACAGGAAGTGGACCTTTTTTTCAAATAGTCTATGGTCCAAAGGGCTGATAAGGCATGCAGTCATGAGATGCAGTTTGCAACAAAGACCTCTTATGTCCATGCTTTTCGACTTTGCAAAAAACTGCATATGGGAGCATAAAGACCCTAAGGTGTGGTAGACTAAAAAAGTTATTTAGTAGCAGAAGGCTTGCTTTTCTCCATGTCTGTCCAGTGTGTGATAGGAGATAAGGCCTGATAGAAAGTGTCAGTTGTGACTGTTTGTGTACTTTACCTTCCTGCAGGTGATGAGACATGCCATGACTCACATGGGCCAGAACCCAGTATTCTGTGAAAGCCTAGGCATCAAGCAAAAGTACTGCCAGAATGTTTGGATGCAGAGAGCGAATGTAAAGAGGAGGGATATCCAGAGTCTGTAGCAGCCATAGAAGGGCATGAAATAGAAGGGGAAAGAGATGAAGAGTGCACCAAGCCTTTCTTGGAATTTCAGCCGTTCCTCATTTATAGTGAGTCACATTCTCCATATATCTTAGAACATGAGGGTGATGAGGGAGATGGCATAGAATAGATGAGCCAAGCTAGTCACCAAAATCAAACGAGCAGTTGCTTTTCACTCTAGACGAGAATTGCATGCTGGTCCAACATGATAGACCATCAGATCTCCTTGTAGCCATACATCAGGACATATAGAGCCTAAAGGAAGTTCTGCTAGATGAGCTGTAGGATATTATAGAGGTGATACAAGAGAATTGAAGTCCATGAATTCTGTTTATAGGGAAATGCTTCAGTATATGCCTCCATGTCAGCATGGAATGCTTCCCCATTTTTTTCACATCCACTACAATCAGGCATTTATCCTTCACCAGCTGTAGTTTCACCAGTCCAGATGGAGGCTATCTCCTGCATGTTCAACAACATCTATGATACCTCCTACACCTACAGTTCCATAACATTGGAAAATGCTTCCTCCTCCTCCAAAGCCTTCACCACTTCAGAGGATGTCTTCTCCTGTCTGTTGGCATAAATGTCTCCACTTGTCTCTGCTAACAAGGAGATATCTTCCAAGTCCTCTGAAGAGGTGCAACTTACGAAACCAGGCAACAAGAACCTGGCAAGTACCCAAACACTAAGAAGATCCCATGCTACTGATGCCAGTAATAGCAGAGGTTATTCATTAAGTCAACTTGATTATTAGCAGTTAATGGACTTCTCTAAGAACTTATCCAAACCTTTTTTAAACCCAGCTACACTAAATGCACTAACCACATCCTCTGGCAATAAATACCAGATCTTAATTGTGTGTTGAGTGAAAAAGAATTTTCTCCGATTAGTCTCAAATGTGCCAAATGCTAACTTCATGGAGCGCCCCCTAGTCCTTCTATTATCCGAAAGTGTAAATAACTGATTTATATCTACTCATTCAAGACCTCTCATGATTTTAAAGATCCCTATCATATCCCCCTCAGCCATCTCTTCTCCAAGCTGAACAGCCCTAACCTCTTCAGCCTTTCCTCATAGGGGAGTTGTTCCATCCCCTTTATCATTTTGGTCGCCCTTCTCTGTACCTTCTCCATCACAACTTTATCTTTTTTGAGATGTGGCGACCATAATTATACACAGTATTCAAGGTGTGGTCTTACCATGGAGCGAAACAGAGGTATTATGACATTTTCTGTTTTGTTAACCATTCCCTTCCTAAAAATTCCAAACATTCTGTTTGCCTTTTTGACTGCTGCAGCACACTGAGCCAATGATTCCAAAGTATTATCCAAATTATTTATATCTGGGCTAAGTATATTTCTTGTCTGATTTTTGTAATATTTTTTTCCTGGGGGGGGGGGGAGTTATTTTATTTGTGAACATAATCCCTAAAGTGTGTATCGAAATATAAAAAGATAAAAAAAAATAAGATTCCATAAGTTTGACCTGTGTATCTAGGGGGAGGGGGGTCTTTGTAGATTTCATTGGTCTAGAGACCATTATTTCGGAGCAGACATTAGCCATTGTTTGCAGTTCTTCCTGTGAGAGGCAGCTACAAGGTATCTGAAAACATTTTATTTTTTCCTGCAAGTAATCCTAACTGTTTAGTTCCCTCCCTACCCCTCTACCCACCAACCCCTGAGTTTACTTTTCTTCCCTGGACTCCTAGATAATTAGCTTGAATTACTTACCACCTCCCATTACAGAGTAGTTCCTTATAGCTCAGACAATAGTAACTTAAACTGTCATCTTGCTTGTAAAATTGGTTTTCATATTATACCCATTAATCTTTACTGACTAACTCATACTTTTAGTTTTTATTTCAAATACCTATTAAACATTTTGCTACGTTGTTAAGGAATCAGTGTTAATTTAACAAAATGTATTTCTTTCAATGAAACAGTTGTGGTGCTTATGTCCTAAGGCCTATCATTTGGAGAATCAAAGGTTTTCCCTTTTACCTTCAGCTATCTGCAATTAAAATGGAGCTGATTCATCTAATGGAGGAATTGTCAAGGTTTCAATTAACTTCCCCTTCCTTGAACCATCCAGTATCTCTCGCCCATCTCCCACAAAGGTTTCAGAAACCCAGGAACAAATGGTTTACAGTGGGCTCTGGTAGAACAAGACATGTGACAAACAGAAACTCACCTTCTCCAACTTTACAGCTTTCTGTGCATTAACCCCCACTCCCACAGAGATGTCAGACATCCAGGATTCAAAACCCAGAAACAACTGGATAACAGTGGGCTCTGGCAGAATAAGGCCTGTGATCAAGAGACACCTACTCTCCCCACTGTTAACCCTATATAATGTATTTTCTGTATTGGAGAATGGAGAAACTCAGCAATAGTTTTTGAAGTAATTTCTAAAAGTGAAGTCACCCAATGCATCCAGAAGCCCTTCTACACAGAATCAAATATCATAAAAGAAAGCTGATTCTGCTGGGAGACTCAATCATCAGAGAAACCAATTTGGGAGCTCATTTTGATGGTGACACAACAGTTAAATGCCTTCCAGGATCCTCATCTAGTAGAACTGCAAAGCAGATAGCCCAAATCATTGAAGAAGAAGGTAGGAACTCTGATATCAGTGTTATCATACATCTGGGGACCAATGACATCAATAGAATGGTATCCATGAAGTACAAAAAGATTTCCAAAATCTAGGAAAGATGATGACACACTGCAAATACTATTGCCGTTTTGGAAATATTACCTGTTAATGGAAAGGGAAATGAGAAGCTATGCCATATAGATAATTTCAATTCCTGGCTCAAAACCTGGTGCACAGAAAGAGGTTTTGGATACATTGGAGGCTGGGGTTGTGTATGGAGCAGTAAAAGGCTATATGGTGAAGATGACCTACATTTGTCTGTAGCAGGAAGGAGGATGCTAAGTGAAAATTAAGATCATATATTATCAGACATTTAAACTAAAGAATGGGGATGGCAGGAGATGGCCAATGAAATTGACATGTCACCCCAAGCAATATAGGAAGTGGGGAGAAAATAAAATCAGTCAGCTGAAAAAGCAGAAAAGGTATCTAGGAAGTACAACAAATCAAGAAAAATTAGAAAGATATGACTACAAATGCTCATAGTTTGGGCAATAAAATCCCAGACCTGCAAGCCCTAATGGTGGAGGCGGACTTGGACATTGTTGTTGTTACAGAAATATGGTTCACAGATTCTCATGATTGAGATACTGGGCTATTATTTGTTAAGGAAGGACAGAGAGGACAGAAAAGGGGAGACTTTATGTCAAAACAATATCTAAGCACCTGAACTGCAAGGAAGGTGGGGTAAGAAGAAGCATTATGGGCCATTCTAAAAAAGATGGTGCATCTATTTTTACTGGAGTGGTTTACAGGCTTCCGACTCAAATGGAAGAACTAGACAGAGATCTGGTCGAAGACACCCAAAAGGTGGGAAAGAAGGGAGAGGTATTGATTGTTGGAGATTTTAATTTGCTGGACGTAGAATGGAGAATCCCTTTTGCAGAATCTACGAGAATAGAGAGATAGTGGCCCTGCAAGGGGCTCTTTTCAAACAAATGGTAATGGAACCGATGACGGAGGGAGTTACACTCGACCTAGTGCTCACTAATGGGGATAAAGAATCTAATGTCTGGGTGGGTGTCCACCTCAGCACCAGTGATCTTCAAACAGTATGGTTTGATATCTCAAATAGGATGCAGAGAAGTCACACAAAGACTCAAATTTTGAATTTCAAAATGTGGACTTTGTCAAAATGGGGACATACCTGGAGGTAAAACTAGAAGACTGGAAGAAAATGAGAGAGGTGGAACAAAAGTGAGGCAACTAAAATGAACAATTATCTGGTTCTCAAACGAGGTGGCTGATAAATAAAGTAAAAAGAAATCAAGAAACAAAAAGTCAGGTGGAAGAAAGGATTGCCAAAGAGGTAAAGTGAGGTGACAAAACATTTTTCATATATATCAGAGAAAGGAGATAAATCTGAAGTGGTATAGTGAAATTGAAAGGTGACAAGATCAATGTGTGGAAAGAGATGAAGAAATGGCTGAAATATTAAATAAATACCTTGGTTCAATGTTCACTAAAAAAGACCCTGGAGAAGGAGAATCACTAGTTAACAAGACTGTGGATGGGGGTGGAGTAGACAAAACTCTGTTTACAGAAGAGAAGATATAGGAAGAACTAGGAAAACTGAAAGTGGACAAAGCCATGGGGCTGGATGAGATACATCCTTGGATAATGAGGGAGCTCAAAGATGTGCTGGCGGATCTTCTGAAGGACATGGTCAATTGATCCCTGGAAATGGGAGTGATGCCACAAGATTGGAGAAGTGCGTTGGTGGTCCCACTTCACAAGAATGGGACCAGAGAGAAGGCTGGAAATTACAGGCTAGTTAGCCTCACTTTGGTGGTGGAAAAATTAATGGAGACTCTGCTGATTGAAGAAGAGTGAACTATCTACAATCCAGTGGTTGCTTAACCCGAGGTAGCATGGATTTACCAGGGACGGTCCTTTCAAACAAATCTGATTGATTTTTTTGATTGGGTAACTAGAGAATTGGATCAGGAAGAGTGCTCAATGTGATTTACTTAGATTTTAGTAAAGCTTTTGATACGGTCCCACATTGGAGACTCTTAAACAAAATGAGAAGTTTGAGAGTGGATGCCAATGTAGTAGCATGGATTGCAAACTGGTTGACTGATAGGAGACAGCGTGTAATGGTAAATGGAACCTACTCAAAGAAAGAACATAGTTAAGTTGAGTGCCACAGGGATCGGTTTTGGAACAGATTCTGTTCAATATCTTTGTGAGCAACATGGTGGAAGGGATAGAAGGTAATTTTTGTCTATTTGAGAATGATACTAAGATCTGCCACAGAGTGGACACATCTGAAGGAGCAGAGAGAATGAAAAGTGATTTAAGAAAACTTGAAGAGTGGTCAAAGATTTGGCAGCTGGGAATCAATGCCAAGAAGTGCAGAGTCATGCACCTGGGGAGTAGCAATCCAAAAGAGCTTAATGTGATGGGTGGTGAAAGGCTAATGTGCACAGACTGGGAGAGGACCTTGGTATGATAATGTCTAATGATCTGAAGATGGAGAACAATGTGACAAGGCAATAGCTAAAGCCAGAAGAATGCTGGGCTGCATAGAGAGAAGAATAACCAGTAAGAAAAAAAGATTATAATGCACTTGTACAGGTCCTTGGTGAGGCCTCACCTGTAGAACTGCATTCAATATTGGTGCCCGTATCTAAAAAAAGATAACGTCAGGATAGGGGCAGTCCAAAGAAGAGCAACCAAAATAGTGAGGCATCAACACTGAAAGACTTATGAGAGAGCTGAAGGATCTGAATATGTATGCCCTAGAAGAAAGCAGGTGCTGTTGAGATATGATACAGACCTTCAGATAGATAGATATTTATTTATTTATTTATTTATTTATTTTTTTATATACCGACATTCGACTGAGATATCACATCGATTTACATTCAGGTACTGTAGGTAATATCTGAAAGGTTTTAATGATGCACAATCATCAAACCTTTTCTGTTGGAAAGAAATCAATAGAAATAGGGGTCATGAAATGAAACTCCAGTGAGGACAACTCAGAACCAATGTCAGGAATATTTCTTCATGGAGAGATGGTAAATGCCTGAAATGCCCTTCCAGAAGAGGTGGTGAAGATGAAACTCTCAAGGAATTCAAAGAGGCATGGGATAAACACTGTGGATCCCTAAAGCTAGAGGCTGGAAATAAAGAAAAGAGTGCATGGGGGTAACTGGGGGTAACTTGATGGTGTGGCAGTTGCTACCCTTAACAATAAGCCTTGATACTGTTAATGCAACCCCATTATTGCTTTCTGCTTCAACAGCATTGAGAAAAGGGGAATTAGATTCAGACAGCAACCAACAAGGACCCCAACTTTTATGGTTTGGGAACAAATAAACATGGGAGTAACTAGCTGATGAGATGCTTACTACCCTTAATCACTAAGGGCCGGATTTTAAAGCCCTGCGGGTGTAAATCCGGCTGGATTTACGTGCGCAGGGCACTCGTGCGCCGGCACGCCTATTTTGCATATGCCACCAGCGCGCGCACAGCCCCAGGACGCGCGTAAGTCCCGGGGCTTTCGTAAAAGGGGCGGGGAGAGGCGGTGTCCAGGGGCAGGTCAGGGTCTTTCAGGGCGGGACCGGGGGCGTGGAACCGGCCTGGGGGCATGGTCGAGGCCTCCGGACCAGCCCCCGGGTCGGGTGATGGCTTTCAGCAGGCGTAAATCTGCCAACAAAGGTAGGGGGGGTTAGATAGGGCCGGGGGGGGTTAGATAGGGGAAGGTGCGGGGGGGGGTGGAAAGAAAGTTCCCTCCGAGGACGCTCCGATTTCGGAGCTGCCTTGGAGGGAACAGGCAGCGCACGCAAGTTGCACAAATGTGCACCCCCTGCATGCGCCGACCCCGGATTTTATAAGATACGCATGGCTACGTGCGTATCTTATAAAATCCAGTGTACTTTTTGTACACTGGATTTTATAAGATATGCGCACCAGGCGCGATTTTATAAATTTGCGCAAATTTATAAAATCTACCCCTAAACCTAATACTTTTGATGCATCTCCAACATTGCTCTCTGCTTTCACAGCAACAGTTAAGGGAATTGGATTCAAAACAGCATCAGAGGGCCCTGACTGTTATGGTCTGGTAAACTGATAAGCATAGGGGTAACCTGCACAGTGCAACAGATACTAGCATAAGCTTTCTGGGCAGACTGGGTAGATCATTTGGTCCTTTTCTACTGTCATTTCTGAGTTTCTATATTTAGGAGCTAGTAAGCTACCAGAGTTCCTCTCAAATATTGCTGACAAACCGATACTGGATCACTGGGAACAGTTTATTTATTAGTCTCCTATAAAGGACAGCATCAAAGCTTGCTGAAATATACATGTCCATTACCCATCCCTAATCTAATTCTCTGATTTCCTCAGTCAAAGACATTGATCATATTTGTTTCAGAATCAATGGGGCTTAAACCAGCAACCCTAGAAGGGAGAGCTTAGAAGCTGCAGAGGAGCCATAGAGACAGGGAAAAAGCCAAGAGATATTTACCCTCTGGTTGCCAGATAGTTAGACATGACCTCAGAATTCTCCATTGGTTCAGCACAGGTGGGTCCTGGTCATAATATATAAGGAGAACAACAGATGCAACATCTTTGCTGGTAACAGACTCCTGGAATACATGCTCCAGAATTATTGCTTTTTTAGCCTTGTTCTTGTGCTACATTCAGCTCCAGTATTCCAGTCCTGCTCCAGAGCTCCTGCTCTGCATCCAACCCTGCAGTCCTGCCCATGCATCTCTCCCGGGTTCCTAATCCTGATCCTACTTCAGTGTTCCAGATACATGCTGAGATGCCTCCCAAGCTAGGCCTGGATTAAGAAAGGTGGCAGTTCAAAGATATATGAAACTGACTCACCCTAACATTTTTTTTTCTTTTGTAACTGCTGAGGCTAGAAAAAAACGAAGAGTCAGCAGACTGAGAGAGAAGGTCCCTCAACTTCACACACAACCCCAGCATTAATAGGATCCATCCTTTTCTCTCATCCTTCTCCGTGTTCCCCATGATACAAAAAAAAAATACATTTAAAAAACAAAAAATATATACTGTAAGAAATGAAACACTGCGATGAAGGAGTTAAATAAAGGAAAGTGTCAAAACAGTGGAGAAGGATAAAACAGCATCAGAAAAGGAGAGGAAAGAATGAAGTGTTAAAGTTTCTCTTAGGTATAAAGTTACTCTATATTGTACTGGCTTCTTTGTTTTTAATCTCTCTTTAAAAACTGTCTCACATTGAGGGAACTGATCAGGCCATGTGATTGAAAGTATTCCCTCTCCAAACCACCCTGTGTGGTATTTTCTCTCTTAAGCAATTATAGGTGCACACAACTAAACAAAAATCAAGGCAAATGTAAATTTCCTTTCCATGCAAATTAATCTTGAGTTTGCTTCATTTGCAAGTTGAAAATCTAGCAGCAATTCCCTACTCACTTATTTTTTATTCACACTGCTCTGTTGCTTGAACATCTGTTGGCCCTGTCTACTGACCCCTTTCAAAATACTATTGCCTAATTTGCATAACTGCCAAGGATATTTTCTGCCATAACTTATAAGGATTTTTGCATACAAAACTTTTCTAATCAAATTTCTAAAGCCTGTTATAATACTTATTTTTTTTTTCTCAACCCAGGGATACTTCTGTTGAAAAAGTGTTATCATCAGCACCTTCTTAATCCCACTTCATACTGCCTTGATAAGGAAGTCTTGTTTTACCATCTTCAATTCTGTTTTCTTTCTTTCTTTACTTGATATAAATTCCACTTTTTCAGACACTTCATACCATTTTCTATTTGGGGAGCTTGCTATTTTTTTTTTACATGAGGGCGACATGTTATAAACTTTAAATTCTAATCATTCAGAAAAAAATGCAATGTCTAAAATATAAGCTAATTTGCCTGAGAATCCTAATTTGAGAAACAATGAAATATTAGTTAAATCGATACTGATACCCCCATAGAAACGACATCTTTGTTTAAGATCCCAATGGTCTTACCTTCATGAAGTATTCATTACTTGGTAAATATAATGTATGTATATCAAAGATACAAATCAAAATTTAAGTTTTCCACAAGATTAAGTAATGCTGCCAGATATTGGCAAGTTATACTTTATGGTCCCAGTTGCACATCTTTGCTTTTGGGTCACAGTAGAAACAGCCTTTGGTATTAAAATTGTAGCTGGCACATTATGGAAATATATGTCTCTCAGTAGGGTTTTATGAATTGATTTGAAAAAAAAATGTAAATAGTACTATATTTCCTCCTAAAGAACAATCTGTGAATTTGAAATATTTTGCCTAATATTTACTTGCATGAAGAACATCTTATTAAAAATGCATCAAGTATTTAATATTTACAAATGTAGATCACATTTCACAAAACTTTGAATATGTAGTGTAAACTATAAAATGGATATTCATGATTTATTTATGAACTGACAAACTGTGACAATCACAAAAGCACAGAAAACTACAGTTAGAAATATTCAGAGACCCATTAGTACAATTTCGAAAAAGTCTAAGTGTATGTTATATGTTAGCTAAAACTTCCAGGAACATTTTTTTTTCTTTTATAAATAAAAAATGCTTCAGATATACTTGTTTCTCCAATTTTAACTAGTGTCTATACCAAGGGCTGCAATTGGAGGCTCCTGAGCTACATGCGGCTATTAGAGTACATACTTGGCAGCTCTTTCTTTCCTACTTCCCCTCTCAACCTTAGCAGAAGAGATCATTATCATATACTAGTAAATGCATCTTTGATACTGCTCTCCTATACAATATATATTGCTTGCAGTCTTAGGCTGCAGCTTGAAGTCCCATAGGGTTATCCCAGCATGCCCTGTTAGGCCAGTTGGGCCACTCAGATGGCTGGTATTGGTCGCTGTGGCCCCATGCCTGCGGAACCACTGAGGTAAACACCAGGTCATGCAGCATCTTTTCCTTCAGAGCTTGAAACTCTCTGAAGACTCACCACTCCTTCCTACCTACTTTATTTCTTGCAGGGACGGTGACAGCAGTGGCTTTGGTTCCCTGGTCTTGCTCTTGCCTCTATTCTCCACCACGTTAAGCTGTGGAGAGAAATACTCTCATGGTCTCCCCTCACAGCTCCTCTGCCTCGCCCAGTGGGAGGCAGCTATTAGACTACCCATGGCTGCATGAAGGCCTCTACCACACTCTGGACTCTGCTAACAGTTCCCTGATCCTTGAGCCTGTGGCAAAAAAAAAAAAGAAAAAGTGGTTTTGGTAATTTGCAGTCGGCCCATTCCTAATCATGGAACAATACCTCCCAGAACATTAACTAGCAGCCCATTGAGAACCTGTTCTTCTACCCTACCTTGATCCCCCTACCCACCAATATTAGTAAAGTAGTTTCTTTAGTATTTATGTAAGTGAGCAGTGTGTGTGTGTATATGTGACAAAGTATGTATGTCAGGGAGTGTGTGTGCTTATGAGCAAGCGTGTCTGTCAGGTGTGTGTATGTGTGTGTAAGTATGAGAGAGAGTGTCTGTGGTTGAGTGAGTATGAGCATGTGTGCTAAAAGCCGTACGTGTGAGAAAGCATGTGTGTCAGGTGTTCTGTGTATGAACAAGCATGTATGTGAGCATGTGCATCTGTATATGTGCTGTAGGTGGGTACGTGTGTGTGTGTATGCACACATGAACATGTTTCAGGGGTGTGTATACATGTATGTGTATGTGTGTGTGTGTGTGTGTGTGTGCATGTGAGCGTGTATGTCAGAGGGTGTGTGGAAGTATATGTGTCTTGGTATGTGCAAGTGTATTTATATGTGTGTGTGCAATGCATGACTGCATGTGTTGGAGGGTGTGTGTGAAAGAAGAGAAAGTCTATATACATTCTCCACCCCCAACTAATCTACAACAATCTCAGGATGACTGGAAAAAGTTCCTAAGTTTGGAAAGCAGGGGATATTTTTTTTTAACTAGTTTTACCTATTATTTGAAGTGTCTGCTTTTTAAAAATATGTATTGGTATTTGGGAACTAAACATTTTTTTATATGAGTTGTTAATTATTGGATGTTATTCTGTCAGCTATTTTGTAATATATTATGTTTTTTATTAGTATGATTGTTTTATATTTCTTGATTTTATTGTATTTATGAAGAATGGTAATGTTTTTATTTTTCCATTATTGCACTGCATACAGTCTGGCTTCTTGCGGTTTCCTGTTCAGTATTTGTCTGCATGTTTCTTTTTATAATTTGTGGTCTCATTATTCTGTATGAATCTAACTGTATGCTGCATATGTGATTGAGATGCAATATTCTGATAGTGTTAGTGTTTTTGTAGGGATCTGTTGCAGTCTGGCTTGTCCTTTTTTCCCAATAGGAAGTATACTGGCATTCATGGGTCTATTTGTAGTATTGCCTTTTCATAGATAGGATTATTACTGTTTGAGTGCTGGCAGTTAGAACTGTTTTTGGTATTGTAATTGTTATACACTTTGCTCATGACTTTCTCAGGGTGTTCCCACAACCAAAGGGGTAGATCTTAAAAGCCCTGCGCGCGTAAATCCTCCCGGATCTACCTCAAAGTGTGTTATGTGTCAGGGGTGACCAACTGCGGTTCTTCAGCTACAGGTGTGGTTTTTAGGTTATCCACAATGAAAATGTATGAGATAGTGTAGCGTATTGCCTCTCTGGTCTCTTGGGCAAGAGCAGAGCAACTCTGTCTTGGCTTTGCCTCAGGCGCCTGCAATGGGTATCCTGGAGAAACAGTATTAGTATCTTGTTCTCCTTCCTCCAAAGTGATGTTAGCTTCCCACTCCACAAAAAGAAAAAAAAAACTTCCAATAGTATCAATGCCCACTAGAACCCTGGGGCCACAGCCTATCCTTTTCAAATCTATATAAAAGCACCATCCAAAAAACAAAAAAACAGAGAGGGCAAGCTGTGGCTGTAAGTCTTTTGATGCCCCAAAAAGAGCCTCTGGTCAGACTCGACTGCCTAAGGTTCCATATTCTCCACATGCAGCCCCAATCACAGAGGAAAAACAGCAAATGTTCAGATAGTAACCAGGAAGCTGGGGCAAGCCCTGGTTCCTTTCCCACCCCCTAGTCTCTCTCTCTCTCTCTCTATATATATATACTAGCCGTTAAGCCCGTAACAACGGGCTACATTTAAAAAAAAAATTTCGGTCTATTTCCTTCCTACTTCCTCCCCCCACTCTCTCCTCCCTCCCCCCACCTCACTCTCTCCTCCCTCTCACCTCCCCCCTATATTCTCCCTCTCCTCCCTCCACCTCACTTTCTCCTCCCTCCCTCTCACCCCCCTCTCTCCTCCTCCCTCCCCCTCTATTCTCCCTCTCCTCCCTCCCACCTCCCCCCTCTATTCTCCCTCTCCTCCCTCCCCTCACTCTCTCCTCCCTCCCCCTCTATTCTCCCTCCTCTCTCCTCCATCCTCTCAGCTCACTCTCTCCTCCCTCCCCTTTCAGCTGATCCACAACTGTCCCCTCCCTCGTGTGTGCGCCGCCGCCGCAGCTACTGCTCCTCCCTCCCTCCCTCCCTCGCGCGCGCGCCGCCGCCGCCGCCACTCCTCCCGGCCACCGCTCCTGCTCCTGCTCCCGCTCCTCCCGGCCGCCGCTCCTGCTCCTGCCGCCACTCTTGCTCCTAAGGAGCAGGCGCCATTTTTTTTTGGGGGGGGGGCACGCTCTGCTCTGGCCGACGTGCTCACATGCGCGGTAGAGCTGCTCTCTACTGCGCATTTGCGGCACGTCGGTCAGGGCTCCCTTATAGGTATGATATATATATAAACTAAGAGCAGCCTATGAATGGCTCCAAAAGAAAGTTTAGTGAACGCTGCCTCTCCTTTAGCTGGGACACTTCCTTTGCCTTTTCCCATCAGAGTCTGAACAAAAAAAAAACTGGGTAAACATTGTAGCAACAATTGGCAAACTCCAGTGATTGTTACAGCTTTCAGTCTAAAAAAAAACCCTTTAGGTAACCAGTACCCTGCTCACTTGCTGCCACTGTAATTAGGAAACCCAGGTGATTGTTGTCTCTTTTAGTCTGTGTGTGTGTAACACAAATAGAACTCAAACAAACAAAAAAGTCCTTACAAAGGCTTTTCACAGGTCATTGTGAGATTGCCAGCAGGTTTTTTTTTTTTATTTTTATTTTCTTCAACATCCAATGGCAATTTTATGGCAAACTTCTCTTTAGCAGGGAAATTTGTTAACAAGTCACTTTTGCACACATGCCCTCTCCTGCAGCAATAGAATGCTGCTGGGTATTTCAACCTCCCTCTCCTCCCACTGAAATCCACTTTATGTGCAGTCCTCGGCTACCTGTTTTCTTCCCTTTATACATATGAAAGATCTTTGTCCTAATTCCCCAGCTGAGGTCTACCTCCTCTGGAGTTATTCTGATGTATCCATGAGGTCAGGATTGTCTTAGGACTTCTCTGCTTCTTCGATCTCCATGAGTCCTGGATCTAGGAGCTCTGCTGCTTCACCTCCTCAAAATGGTTTTCCTTTTGGTGTTTGAGAAAAACTCCCACCCCCTTTGTGTAGCACGTCTTCCCAATCTAGCTCCTATATTTGCCTCATGAATGGTTCCCTCAGGGGCCTCTCTCCCTAGGTTTCCCCTCCCCTGGCTTGCCACCAACTGGCCTTTGCCTGAGGAAAACTGGGAACTGTAGTTTTTGGAGGGGTTTCTTTTAATCTGTGCATTCTACACCTTGGCCTGGCTCTAGGAGCATTCCTGGCTTCTAGTGGGCTCTAAGTAGGGGCAGAAGGAGTCTCCTCTTCTTCACTACACCTCTCATCTTCTAAGGCCCCTACTCATTGCCTTTTCCTGGCACTTTTCATCTTCCCCCTGTTTGGACAGTGCATCAACATTAGTATGGTAGGGTGGTGCAGAAGGAAAACATTTGTTTCGTTTTGTTTTTCATTTTGCCGGGACCCAAATCCATTTCATTAGTTTCATAGAGGGAAAAGCCAAATTTGTTTATTAGTTTCATTCGTTTTTCATTTGCCATTAAAGTCAATGGGGGAAGTATTTGCAATGTATTTTTGGCTGCAGAATTGGGATTTTTTTTTTTTTTTTTATCAATTCTGATGAAACTTCTGGGAAGCAATCATCAGAATGAGAAAAAAGCTCCAAGGTACTTAGACTGTGGCAAAGTGGCACCAAAGTGGCATGAATAGCCTAAGGCACTGTAAAGGGGCAAAGGGGTACCAGGAGTGGCAACAGTGCTTTAACAGAGGTGCAAAGCAGCAGCGAGAGTGTCAAAAACACACCACAGCTTCAAAAGAAAGCACTGATAACAGTTGTATGAACCCTCGAATGCAGCACGACAGGCAAAGTGGCAAGACAAGTGGCATCAACATCCTACAGCACAATGAAGGGGGAATATAGCAAGCAGAAAGAGTGTCAGAAAAAAACACAAGGCACCAATAAAGGGACAAAGCAGTAGAGATGTGTATCGTGTGATTGATCGTCTTAACGATCGATTTCGGCTGGGGGGGGGGGAGGGAATTGAATCGTCGCGGTTTTGTTTTTGTAAATATCGTGTAAATCGTAAATCGGTGAGGGCGAGAAAACCGGCACACTAAAACATCCCTAAAACCCACCCCGACCCTTTAAAATAAATCCCCCACCCTCCCGAACTCCCCCCAAATGTCTTAAAATACCTGGGGTCCAGTGGGGGGGTCCCGTTGTGATCTTCCACTCTCGGGCTACGGGTGCGTTGATAGAAAATGGCGCCTGCGCTACCTTTGCCCTGTCATATGACAGGGCAAAGGTAGCGCCGGCGCCATTTTGGTTCCTATCCCCCGACGTCACGAGCATAGGAGATCGCTCCCGGACCCCCGCTGGACCCCCAGGGACTTTTGGCCAGCTTGAGGGGGGCCTCCTGACCCCCACAAGACTTGCCAAAAGTCCAGCGGGGATCCGGGAATGACCTCCTGCACTCGAATCGTGTTGCCGTACGGCCGGCCATTCATTTGTCGTGGTATAGACGATATACTGATCTTTTCCAAGGACCTGAAGTTCCACCGTTTACACATTCAGACAGTCTTCCAATATCTCAGAGACAATCATCTCTATGCAAAATTAGAGAAGTAAATCTTCTAATAGAACTGGCTTCCATTTCTGGGCTACATTATCTCCAATCGTGGTTTCACCATGGATCCTGAGAAACTCCAAGGAATTCGAGATTGGCCCCAGCCAGTAGGCCTCCGTGCCTTACAGAGATTCCTTGGATTTACAAACTATTACAGGAACTTCATTGCTAACTACTCCATGCTATCTGATCCACTCACGGCCATGACTAGGGAAGGTAGTAACCTTTGAGTTTGGAGTCCCAAGGCTTAATCTGTTTTTCATGCATTGAAAGAGGCCTTCTGTACTGGACCTTGTCTACATCACCCAGATCCTAACCGTCCCTTCGTTTTTGAAGTTGACGCCTCCGCCATTGGGGCAGTGGTGGTCCTGAGCCAATATTCCTCCAAGGGGGTCTTAATACCCTGCTCCTTCTACTCTCACAAATTTTTGCCCGCAAAGCAGAATTACACGATTGGTGACCGTGAGCTCTTAGCTGTGAAATTGGCCCTTCAAGAGTGGTGCCCCTGGTTAGAAGAAGCCCAACATAAAGTCACGGTCTTTACAGACCATAAGAAAGGAGGCTCAACTATTGAACCCCAGACAGGCCCGTTGGGCGCTGTTCTTTGAACGTTTTAACTTTGAACTCTGCTACCTCCCTGCAGCAAAGAACACCCGAGCGGATACTCTCTCTCATTCTCTTGAATCAGAAGATATGCCTGAAACTCCCAAGCACATCATTGACCCAGCCTGTATAACCCTCGCGGTTACCCACACAGTGCCATCTGGGAAGACGGTGGTCCCACACCATCTCCGAGAGCGCATCCTCTGCTGGGCCCATGGTTCAAAATTGGCTGCCCATCCCAGTCGATCTCAGACCCTTCAGATGTTAAGAAGACATTATTGGTGGCCCAGCATGGTTAAAGACTCCCGCAGTTATGAGGATTCATGCCCTATCTCTGCACAGCAGAAGCCTCCAACCGGCCACCCTTGGGGACTCCTCCAGCCTCTTCTGGCTCCCAATGAACCCTGGTTAAGCATCTCTACTGACTTCATCATTGATTATCCCCCATCAAAAGGCAATACGGTCATCTGGGTTATCAACCGCTTTTCAAAAATGACCCACTTTGTTCCACTACAGAGCCTCCCTTCAGCTCCTGAATTAGCAAAACTCTTCCTGCATCATATCTTCCAACTACATGGATTACCCAAGGAGATCGTTTCTGATCATGGACCACAATTCACAGCCAAGTATTGGAAGTCTCTGTGCACAAAGTTTAACATCACCCTGCATTTGACGTCGGCCTATCATCCTCAAGCAAACGGCCAAGCCAAGAGGATAAGCCACTCATTAAAGACCTTCTGGAGATCCTATGTAAACAATCAACAGGACAACTGGGCGGACATCTTGCCCTGGGCCAAGTTGACTCACAATATTCATCTCACCTCTGCCACTGACGTCTCTCCCTTCTCTGTGGTATTCGGTCACCAGCCACGCTTACCTCTTCCAGTGCCACTCTCCGTCCCCTCGCCTGCAGCCCAGTCAAGGCACAGACGATTTGCCACCTGTGGAACCAGGTCAAGGATAAACTAGGTCAGGCAGCCGAGAAAGCCAAACGCTTTACTGATCTCCACCGTCGCACTGCACCTCTGTTCCAACCAGGCCAGAAAGTTTGGCTCAGTACAAAACACATCAAGTTATGTCTGCCATCTCAGCAATTGGCTCACAGGTTATTGGACCATTTCCAATCATCCGAAGAATAGAAGTAGTGACTAATCAGCTGCAGCTGCCTACCTCCATGGGAATCCACAACACATTCCATGTCTCCTTATTGAAACCTTTGGCCTTGAACTGGCCTTCTTGCAGGCTTCCTGCTCTGTTGCAGCTCACCGCTGAACCCGAGGATGTCCTCCAGGTAAAGGAGGTTCTGGACATCCAGCAAAAGAGAGGTCATTGGGAATACCTCCTGTCATGGGAGGGCTTCGGTCCAGAAGAGAACTGCTGTGCACATACAGCAGTCTCAGTTGTACTGTACAGCAAGGCACTGCACTGAGTGTGTGTGTATAGTTTTCCACACTCACATATATTGGTACAGCGGTGTTCTTTTACTCCAAATCCTCAGTCGGCCTCTGGAGTTTAAATTTTTTTGTGCACATACAGCAGTCTCAGGTGTAGTGTACTGCAAGGCACTGCCCTGTGTGTCTGTGTGTAGATTTCTACACTCACATATATTGGTACAGCAGTGTTCTTTTACTCCAAATCCCCAGTAGGCATCTGGAGTTTACATTTTTATTTTTGTGCACACAGAGCAGTCTCAGTTGTAGTGTACAGCAAGGCACTGCACTGTGTGTGTGGTGTAGTTTTCCACACTCACACATATTGGTACAGAGATGTTCAGTCACCAATAAAGAAATAATTATTTTAATTGAAACCCTTAGTAGGCAGTGACATTAAATCCATGATGTCAGGGAAAGGTAGATGTGGTTGAGTGATTGGGACTGGCAGAAGAGGGACTTCAAAAGGCAGTGCCAGTCCCCCAGTAAAGTTAAAAAGAGAGCTGTTCCAATCTAAAATTTCTGGAGGGGCAGTTCCAACCGGAAAAAAATGAAATTTAAAGATGATGCACCACCACCACCTGTTTCTGACCCTGTTGTTTTGGAGGTGAGGGAAGGGGAGGCTGAGTCATGCAAGACAAAAGGGTGAGACCCAAAAGCAGCAGTGCTACAGCAGACTCTAGTTAGTGCTGACAATGTAGCGCAGATACTGTTTGCTTCTGATTCCGATGAAGAATCATTGTGTGGGATTCTCATCATCAGAAATGTAAGAAGTAATAGCTGAAGAAGGTATAGGAGGATTAGTTAGTTCTGTCTTAGCCTCCACTTCAGTGCTGGAGGGAAGAGATGAAACTGATGAGGAAGAGGAGGAAGAGGAGGAAGAGCAGTCAGCGCAGGCACAGAGTGTGACTGATGTCCCTGGCATTGCTTCTCAGGGTGCACCCACTACTTAAGCTCCAGTGCCAGCATATACCCCGAAGGCTATAGAGAAGGGATCATGAAAGAAATCTGTGATCTGGAGCCATTTTAAAGTGACGGAAGACCCGCGTTTTGCTCAGTGTAATTACTGTGCCAGGGCTATTAGCAGAGGCAAGCAAATGGGACATCTAACTAATTTTGGCATGATGCATCATATGAAGAGGCAACACCCAACAAGAGTACTGACATCTGGGGATGGTGGCAGTACCAGTCAGGGGACCCCTTTTTCCAGGCAGCGAAAAGTGGTTGAAAAGGAGGAGAGTCATCCCTCACCCTCAGCCCCTTCTAGCAGTAAGGTGGCAGGCCAGCAGCCCCCTGCCATGTGTCAAAAGCGACAAACCGACCATGAAGGAAATGAGGTGGTGTTCATTAATGCTATCCCGGGGAAGGAGGCAGGCAGCCTCAAAAGTTGTAACCAGGAGCATTGAGAAATGATTGCCCTTGTTGACCAGCCCTTTCAGATAGTGGAGAATGTTAGTTTCAAGCATTTGCTGAAGGTCTTATTTCCAAATTACAAAGTCCCCTCCAGAACCACATTTAGCAGAAAAATCATCCCCAGCCTGTACAACCAGTGTCGCAGTCGCATCCAAGCACTGCTAGCTAAGGCAGAGGGGAATGTGCATTTCATCTGTGATATCTGGACCACCATGAATGCTGCATATTCTTACTTCTCCCTGACAGCACACTAGTGGGACCTGGATGAGGCAGGGGCAGGCAGCAGCTCTATTAGTGAACAAATATCAGGGTGGAGGTGGGCTTTACTGCACACCCACCTGACGGACGAAGCCCATACCTCAGCCAATATTCTAGCATGCATCAGACAGATGCTGGCGGGCTGGCAGCTACACCAGACAGGAATCTTCAGGCAGGGTTCTTTGTCACAGACAATGGTGCAAACATGGTAAAGTCAATATGCGACAGGGGCTTTCAGAACATCTGATGTTTTGTACACACTCTGCACCTGGTAATGAAGTCAGCTCTGGGGTTGGAGTCCAATCACCAAGAGAATGAATACCTGCCGTACGGCAACACAATTCGAGTGCAGGAGGTCATTCCCGGACCCCCGCTGGACTTTTGGCAAGTCTTGTGGGGGTCAGGAGGCCCCCCTCAAGCTGGCCAAAAGTCCCTGGGGGTCCAGCGGGGGTCCGGGAGCGATCTCCTACGCTCGTGACGTCGGGGGACAGGAAGCAAAATGGCGCCGGCGCTACCTTTGCCCTGTCATATGACAGGGCAAAGGTAGCTCCAGCACCATTTCTATCAATGCACCCGTGGCCCGAGAGTGGAAGATCACAATGGGACCCCCCCACTGGACCCCAGGTTATTTAAGACATTTGGGGGGGGGGGTTCGGGAGGGTGGGGGATTTATTTTAAAGCGTTGGGGTGGGTTTTAGGGATGTTTTAGTGTGCCGGTTTTCCCGCCCTCCCCCTTCCCCCGATTTACGATTTTTGACGATAAATCAGGGGAATTCCTATTAAATATCGCCTCTAACAATTTTTGATGATTTAAAATATATCGGACGATATTTGAAATCGTCAAAAAACGATTCACATCCCTACAAAGCAGCAGAAAGACTAGCACCAACACAATGAGGAACCATGATAGTGGCAAGAACACCACAAGGAGTTGAGTGAGTCATCTGGTGTATGGCAGCAAGGCAGAGTGGCAGAAAGTTGATAGGGGCAAGACAGGCTGGCAGAGCGGAGGTAGTCTGGTCCCTGTGGTTTTGATAGGGGTAAAACAGGCTGGCAGAGCTGAGGTAGTCAGGTCCCTGTGGTTTTGATAGGGGCAAGACAGGTTGGCAGAGCTGAGGAAGTCAGGTCGCTGTGGTGTTGATAGGGGAAAGACAAGGAGGCAAGGCAAGATGTGGCTGAGCCCGCGGATGGTGTTAGGCCGGTAGTAGTGGCTCCCTGGCGTGCCGGGACCAGGTCTTCTTGGAGTCGGGTTGTTTGTGAATGCAGCCGAAAACGGGTGGTAAACTCCATCTAAGGCTAAATATTGGCACGAGACTGAGAGTCAACAAGTAGTTCAATAAAAAAAAGTGCAGTAAAAAAAAAACCTGGCTGTCTGGCAGGCACAGCAGCAAAAAAGAACAAATATCTTTTTCAGCAATATAAAATTAATTGTAGCAAACTAGCAAAAGCAATTGAATAAAGATTTGAGACACTCTGCGAGAGCTCAAACAGCAAACAAGCTTCTCAGATAGAACTCAAGAAGAGGGGAGAGGGGTGAAGGGGGACGGGGCCCCCTTCATGTGGTGCGACTGTCAACCGGGGTGTACTGTTGTCCACCCGACCCATTTTGAAACACAGACCAAGGAGTCTAACAAGCGTGCTAGGACCTGAAACATGATGAACTATGCCTGGGTGGGGTGGAGCTGCTGTGGGTGCAGATCTTGGTGGTAGTAGCAAATATTAAAACAAGAGCCCCAAGGAGAGTTCCCTTTCCTTTGCACAGGAAAGGGCTCCCTAGAATGGATTAGCCCCTAGAGTGTGGTGGTTCCGTTGGCGTCTAGTGAGCTCTCGCTGGTCTTTTAAAATCTGGTGGATGTAGCAAATATACAAATGAGAATTTTGAAGGCCGAGGCGGAGGAGGTTTCCATATGAACAGAGGTTCAACATGTGGCAGCGGGTACTAAGAGATAGGCTACACCCAGGGAGAGTTCCCTTTTCTTTGCACAGGAAAGGGCTCCCTGAAATGGGTTCACCCTGAGAGTGGGGCATGGGCCTTCAAAGTATGGCAAAGTGGAGGAGGTTTCCATGTGAACAGCGGTTCAACATGGGTCAGCGGGTGTTAAGAGATAGGCGACACCCGGGAAGAGTTCCCTTTCCTTTGTGCAGGAAAGGGCACTCTGGAATGGGTTTGCCCCAGAGTGGGGCCCAAGCCTTCAAAGTGTGCGAAGTGAGGAAGGTTTCCATGTGAACAGCAGTTCTGGTTCAACATGTGTCAGCGGGTACTAAGAAACAGGCTACACACAGGGAGAGTTCTCTTTCCTTTGCGCAGAAAAGGACTCACTGTAATGGATTCACCCCAAGAGTGGGGCACGAGCCTTCAAAGTGTGGTGAAGTGAAGGAGGTTTCCATGTGAACAGCGGTTCTGTTTCAACATGTGTCAGTGGGTACTAAGAGAGAGGCTACATCCAGAGAGAGTTCCCTTTCCTTTGTGCAGGTATGTTGTGGTTTGATCTGTCACTTCTTCCTGAACTGGTTCACTGCCAGAATGGCATCTTTTTCATTTGTGAAAGATAATTCAACAGAGGATGCTTTTAGAGTAATAGAAACTGCCATTTATGAAGCAAGAACTGAGCTGGAGATTATTTGTGAATACCCAGAAGCTATTAACTGTACTTATGCACTTCAGCTGATGAAAAAGGAACTTGAAGAGCTCTCAGAAATAAGAAAACTGCTACTCAAGTCCAAATCTACAATATCAACCTATGTTGACTTTGTACCCTATACTGTGTCTCTGTAAACTATGGGAACACAGAGGATGAACAAGAATACAACTACCACCAGTTTTCTATAGAACTAGAAAAATTTGGCAGCCTAGAAAGATTTAGGGAAAATGGCCCATATTATGAAGGTCATGAAAACTATTGAGCATATGAAATATGCAAGCTCCAAACATCTTAAGTCAACTTTTTATGTTCTTACATTCCAAATTTTGCAAAACAGGAAAAATAATTTTCTGGAAAGAAGTGATACACAAATACATGAAACTGAAATTAGAGATACTAGAACTAAACTCAGACAGGCACAGCATTTGGGGTCAGGCTATTGTAGTGATATAAGGGCTGGACAGTGGACAGACAGGCACAGCATTTGGGGTCAGGCCGTTGTAGTGACTTAAGGGCTGGACAGACAGGCATAGCATTTGGGGTCAGGCCCTTGTAGTGACGTAAGGACTGGAAGGGCAGGGACAGCATTTGAGATCAAGCCCTTGTAGTGACATAAGGGCTGGACAGACAGGCACAGCATTTGGGGTCGGGACCTTGTAGTAACTTAAGGGCTGGACAGACAGGTACAGTGTTTGGGGTCAGGCCCTTGTAGTGACGTAAGGGCTGGATGGGCAGGCACAGTGGTTGAGGTCAGGTACATGTGCTGATATTATCTGGAGCACATGAGGAAGTTGGAGCTGCTGCAAGGCTTTAAATTGCTTTTATTCATCTTGCCATTCACAAGGAAAATCTGGAAACCCAAGCAAAGGCATGTTTATTTTCAAAAACACTAGCATTTCCATCAACCCTGGTGCCAGCCTTGAGCGATGAGGGCTCTTGATATCCCATGTCATTGAAAATACACATTCACTGGGCACACTGGTTGGTGGACATGACAGATATCGCTGAGCCACTTTGGCTAGGTATGGCCAGACAGTGGACTTGTGTGCCCAATATGCCAGCAGATCTGTCTGCATGTTCTCTATGGACTCTGTGAAATACCGTGTCACTGATTATTTGTGCTGGTGTCTCATTTGCTTGGGTGGGCTGAGAGTCCTTGCCAGATGCTTTTGCTCTAGCCTGTTCCAGAACAGATGATTTTTTAGGGGCAACATGGCTTTCGCGTACTGAAGTGGAGCAGGAAGTACTAGCTGTCATTGACAGAGTGCTGCCCCTGCTTGGGCTTGCACTACTCTCTGAAATGCCTGCTGTTTTCTCCTCTGCTTCATGCCTAATCTGTCTCTGCCTATGGCGCTCCTGTTCACAGATGTTTACTAACAGCAGGTCCTTCACAAATGTGAGACAATTGGACTGTAGGGTGAGTTTCCCTTTCACACGGGGATCACAGATTGTGGCGAGCATGTATCTGTGGTCTTTTGTTAAAGGTCTTAATCTCTCTTGTACCTTCTTCTGCAAAATGTCCAGACAATGCAGCACCTCTACTGTTATTCCCTCTTCCTGTTTAAAGCCCTCCAAATTTTCCTCCAGAAAATTAACTATAGGGATGATGTCAGCCAAGGTGGCACTTCTGGAACTCAGATCCTCCATGGAATCCTTGAAGGGCTGCAGGATTTTTACTAGTTGACTCATGACTAACCAATGACTAACCAATAATGATGCCCTAGGGGACTCTGCAGACCTATGTCCATTTCCACAAAAAGGTCATGACGGGGTGTCTGCTGCTCCACTAACCTCTGCAGCATCATATAGGTGGAATTCTACCGGGTGCCAATGTATTGAATGAGATGCTTGTGAGGCATCCTCAAATCAGTCTGCTTTTCACGGAGAACCTGCCCCGCCTTCACACTTCTGTGGAAGTGTGCTGCTATGTTCCTGCACTTGTGTATTAATGTATGCAGGTATTCATTCTCTTGGTGATTGGACTCCAACCCCAGAGCTGACTTCATTACCAGGTGCAGAGTGTGTACAAAACATCAGATGTTCTGAAAGCCCCTGTCGCATATTGACTTTACCATGTTTGCACCATTGTCTGTGACAAAGAACCCTGCCTGAAGATTCCTGTCTGTCTGGTGTAGCTGCCAGCCCGCCAGCATCTGTCTGATGCATGCTAGAATATTGGCTGAGGTATGGGCCTCGTCCGTCAGGTGGGTGTGCAGTAAAGCCCACCTCCACCCTGATATTTGTTCACTAATAGAGCTGCTGCCTGCCCCTGCCTCATCCAGGTCCCACTAGTGTGCTGTCAGGGAGAAGTAAGAATATGCAGCATTCATGGTGGTCCAGATATCACAGATGAAATGCACATTCCCCTCTGCCTTAGCTAGCAGTGCTTGGATGCGACTGCGACACTGGTTGTACAGGCTGGGGATGATTTTTCTGCTAAATGTGGTTCTGGAGGGGACTTTGTAATTTGGAAATAAGACCTTCAGCAAATGCTTGAAACTAACATTCTCCACTATCTGAAAGGGCTGGTCAACAAGGGCAATCATTTCTCAATGCTCCTGGTTACAACTTTTGAGGCTGCCTGCCTCCTTCCCCGGGATAGCATTAATGAACACCACCTCATTTCCTTCATGGTCGGTTGTCGCTTTTGACACATGGCAGGGGGCTGCTGGCCTGCCACCTTACTGCTAGAAGGGGCTGAGGGTGAGGGATGACTCTCCTCCTTTTCAACCACTTTTCGCTGCCTGGAAAAAGGGGTCCCCTGACTGGTACTGCCACCATCCCCAGATGTCAGTACTCTTGTTGGGTGTTGCCTCTTCATATGATGCATCATGCCAAAATTAGTTAGATGTCCCATTTGCTTGCCTCTGCTAATAGCCCTGGCACAGTAATTACACTGAGCAAAACGCGGGTCTTCCGTCACTTTAAAATGGCTCCAGATCACAGATTTCTTTCATGATCCCTTCTCTATAGCCTTCGGGGTATATGCTGGCACTGGAGCTTAAGTAGTGGGTGCACCCTGAGAAGCAATGCCAGGGACATCAGTCACACTCTGTGCCTGCGCTGACTGCTCTTCCTCCTCTTCCTCCTCTTCCTCATCAGTTTCATCTCTTCCCTCCAGCACTGAAGTGGAGGCTAAGACAGAACTAACTAATCCTCCTATACCTTCTTCAGCTATTACTTCTTACATTTCTGATGATGAGAATCCCACACAATGATTCTTCATCGGAATCAGAAGCAAACAGTATCTGCGCTACATTGTCAGCACTAACTAGAGTCTGCTGTAGCACTGCTGCTTTTGGGTCTCACCCTTTTGTCTTGCATGACTCAGCCTCCCCTTCCCTCACCTCCAAAACAACAGGGTCAGAAACAGGTGGTGGTGGTGGCATCATCTTTAAATTTCATTTTTTTTCCGGTTGGAACTGCCCCTCCAGAAATTTTAGATTGGAACAGCTCTCTTTTAACTTTACTGGGGGACTGGCACTGCCTTTTGAAGTCCCTCTTCTGCCAGTCCCAATCACTCAACCACATCTACCTTTCCCTGACATCATGGATTTAATGTCACTGCCTACTAAGGGTTTCAATTAAAATAATTATTTCTTTATTGGTGACTGAACATCTCTGTACCAATATGTGTGAGTGTGGAAAACTACACCACACACACAGTGCAGTGCCTTGCTGTACACTACAACTGAGACTGCTCTGTGTGCACAAAAATAAAAATGTAAACTCCAGATGCCTACTGGGGATTTGGAGTAAAAGAACACTGCTGTACCAATATATGTGAGTGTAGAAATCTACACACAGACACACAGGGCAGTGCCTTGCAGTACACTACACCTGAGACTGCTGTATGTGCACAAAAAAATTTAAACTCCAGAGGCCGACTGAGGATTTGGAGTAAAAGAACACCGCTGTACCAATATATGTGAGTGTGGAAAACTATACACACACACTCAGTGCAGTGCCTTGCTGTACAGTACAACTGAGACTGCTGTATGTGCACAGCAGTTCTCTTCTGGACCGAAGCCCTCCCATGACAGGAGGTATTCCCAATGACCTCTCTTTTGCTGGATGTCCAGAACCTCCTTTACCTGGAGGACATCCTCGGGTTCAGCGGTGAGCTGCAACAGAGCAGGAAGCCTGCAAGAAGGCCAGTTCAAGGCCAAAGGTTTCAATAAGGAGACATGGAATGTGTTGTGGATTCCCATGGAGGTAGGCAGCTGCAGCTGATTAGTCACTACTTCTATTCTTCGGATGATTGGAAATGGTCCAATAACCTGTGAGCCAATTGCTGAGATGGCAGACATAACTTGATGTGTTTTGTACTGAGCCAAACTTTCTGGCCTGGTTGGAACAGAGGTGCAGTGCGACGGTGGAGATCAGTAAAGCGTTTGGCTTTCTCGGCTGCCTGACCTAGTTTATCCTTGACCTGGTTCCACAGGTGGCAAATCGTCTGTGCCTTGACTGGGCTGCAGGCGAGGGGACGGAGAGTGGCACTGGAAGAGGTAAGCGTGGCTGGTGACCGAATACCACAGAGAAGGGAGAGACGTCAGTGGCAGAGGTGAGATGAATATTGTGAGTCAACTTGGCCCAGGGCAAGATGTCCGCCCAGTTGTCCTGTTGATTGTTTACATAGGATCTCCAGAAGGTCTTTAATGAGTGGCTTATCCTCTTGGCTTGGCCGTTTGCTTGAGGATGATAGGCCGACGTCAAATGCAGGGTGATGTTAAACTTTGTGCACAGAGACTTCCAATACTTGGCTGTGAATTGTGGTCCATGATCAGAAACGATCTCCTTGGGTAATCCATGTAGTTGGAAGATATGATGCAGGAAGAGTTTTGCTAATTCAGGAGCTGAAGGGAGGCTCTGTAGTGGAACAAAGTGGGTCATTTTTGAAAAGCGGTTGATAACCCAGATGACCGTATTGCCTTTTGATGGGGGATAATCAATGATGAAGTCAGTAGAGATGCTTAACCAGGGTTCAGTGGGAGCCAGAAGAGGCTGGAGGAGTCCCCAAGGGTGGCCGGTTGGAGGCTTCTGCTGTGCAGAGATAGGGCATGAATCCTCATAACTGCGGGAGTCTTTAACCATGCTGGGCCACCAATAATGTCTTCTTAACATCTGAAGGGTCCGAGATCGACTGGGATGGGCAGCCAATTTTGAACCATGGGCCCAGCAGAGGATGCGCTCTCGGAGATGGTGTGGGACCACCGTCTTCCCAGATGGCACTGTGTGGGTAACCGCGAGGGTTATACAGGCTGGGTCAATGATGTGCTTGGGAGTTTCAGGCATATCTTCTGATTCAAGAGAATGAGAGAGAGTATCCGCTCGGGTGTTCTTTGCTGCAGGGAGGTAGCAGAGTTCAAAGTTAAAATGTTCAAAGAACAGCACCCAACGGGCCTGTCTGGGGTTCAATAGTTGAGCCTCCTTTCTTATGGTCTGTAAAGACCGTGACTTTATGTTGGGCTTCTTCTAACCAGGGGCACCACTCTTGAAGGGCCAATTTCACAGCTAAGAGCTCACGGTCACCAATCGTGTAATTCTGCTTTGCGGGCAAAAATTTGTGAGAGTAGAAGGAGCAGGGTATTAAGACCCCCTTGGAGGAATATTGGCTCAGGACCACCACTGCCCCAATGGCGGAGGCGTCGACTTCAAAAACGAAGGGACGGTTAGGATCTGGGTGATGTAGACAAGGTCCAGTACAGAAGGCCTCTTTCAATGCATGAAAAACAGATTAAGCCTTGGGACTCCAAACTCAAAGGTTACTACCTTCCCTAGTCATGGCCGTGAGTGGATCAGATAGCATGGAGTAGTTAGCAATGAAGTTCCTGTAATAGTTTGTAAATCCAAGGAATCTCTGTAAGGCACGGAGGCCTACTGGCTGGGGCCAATCTCGAATTCCTTGGAGTTTCTCAGGATCCATGGTGAAACCACGATTGGAGATAATGTAGCCCAGAAATGGAAGCCAGTTCTATTAGAAGATTTACTTCTCTAATTTTGCATAGAGATGATTGTCTCTGAGATATTGGAAGACTGTCTGAATGTGTAAACGGTGAAACTTCAGGTCCTTGGAAAAGATCAGTATATCGTCTATACCACGACAAATGAATGGAGTAGGTTCTGGAAGATCTCATTCATCATGCACTGAAAGACCGCAGGGGCATTACAAAGTTTGAATGGCATTACTACATACTCGTAGTGGCCATCCCTAGTATTGAAAGCTGTCTTCCAGATATCTTCGGGCTGGATCCGCACCAGATTCTATGCCCCTCGGAGACCTAGCTTTGTAAATATCTGGGCTCCTTGGAGTTGGTCAAAGAGTTTGCTAATGAGTGGCAGAGGCCAACGATCCTTACGGGTCATGGCATTTAGCCTACGGTAATCGATGCAAGGACATAAACTGCCATCCTTCTTTTCCACGAAGAAGAATCCAGCTCCTGCTGGGGAATCGGAGGTTTTATGAAACCTTTATTCAGGTTCTCATTAATGTACTCAGACATTGCTTGAGTTTCTGGCAGCGAGAGAGGGTAGGTTCTGCTCTTGGGAGGCGTGGTACCTGGTAGGAGCTCAATGGGGCAATTGAATTTACAAAGTGGAGGCAGGATATATGCATTTTGTTTTGAGAACACATCTTGAAAGTCCGAATATTGGACCAGTAACCCGGTAAAGGTTGTAGAGTTCAGGACGGTGATCGCTGAGCCATCTGTCACAGACAGTGGTTCTGGCACTGGGATCCCCACTGAATCAGCTGTAGGGATTGCCAGTCGAAGTGGGGTCCGTGGATCTGGAGCCAAGGAAGTCCTAGAATTATCGGATGTATAGAATGCTTTAAAATGTAAAGAGAGATCTCCTCTTCATGGAGGGTTCCCACGGAGAGGTGGAAGGCCACGGTGTGATGAGTGATGCATCTGGGAAGGTGTTCTCCTTGGATGGATGCGATGCAAAGGGGTACCTCCAGAGGCTGA
This sequence comes from Rhinatrema bivittatum, assembly GCF_901001135.1. NCBI lineage: Eukaryota > Metazoa > Chordata > Amphibia > Gymnophiona > Rhinatrematidae > Rhinatrema > Rhinatrema bivittatum. The sequence goes on from NC_042623.1 coordinate 101,827,989, forward strand.
AGAGGAATCTGGAGCAGGGAGACAATGTCATCCAGGATGAAGTTACCACTTGCATCAGTATCCACGAGCGCGGTTGTGGCAAAGGAGCGTGACTTCATAGAAAGAGCCACCAGAAGCAGCAGTTGAGGGCCAGTAACAGTAGCGCCCAAGCTCGGAACCCCCACCGGGCTCAGGCTCTGCAGTTTCCTGGATGTACAGGACAGGATTGTCGGAGGTGTCCGGAACCACCCAGTATAGGCTCCTCAGGAGACAAATGTTCGCAATTGATCTGCATTGGCTCTTTTGATGATTAAGGTGTAAGGCCTTCAACTGGGGACCTGTAGCACAGACTGGGCGTGAGGCTGGTGGCCGAGATACCTTTACCTCCTAGTGTTGCTGATGTAGTCAATGGTCAGTCTTGCCAACCAGGGAAATCAGGTCATCCAGAGATGTAGGAATCTCACAAGTGGCTAGATCATCCTTGAGGGCAGGAGACAAGCCATCCAGATAGATTGCCCTAAAGCAGTCCTCTTGCCACCCCAGTTCTGTGGCTAGTGTCCTAAATTCCACTGTGAATTCGGTGAGCGAATGTGAGCCTTGACGGAGGTGGAGAAGCTGATGACCCGCAACCGCTTGTCGGCCGGGGTCCTCTAAGGCCTGCTTGAAAATGGTCATGAAGTGGGAGAGATGACAAAGAATATCATCTGAATGCTCCTAGAGTGGGGAAGCCCATGAAAGAAGCAAAAGAGGCCCCCGAGGAGCAGGTACCCCGTTAGCAGAAAGAATCCAATGGAAGTTGGAGAGGCAAAGAAGCTGGGTATGGAGAGCGAATCCCATCCGTAAGAATACCCCTTGCTAACTCAAAGGCTAGCAATAAACTGTAGGCTTAAATATCCAAATGAGGAAATAAGAATGAGGGCTGCACGGCTCTTGCGCCCAAAGGTATCTGTAGGACATGGCAGGAGGTAAGCGCCCAAGCTGGTCCGGGGATGCCGGAGAGGACGGCAGGCGTACGCTGTGGCGGCCAGGCGGCCATGAAGAGCAGGAGGAGCCGCAGAAAAGGAAAGGTAGGCGGAATGAAGCCATTGTGAAGTGACAGTTGCAACAGAAACAAGGCAGCTGTAGTGCAAATTGCATAAAGCACTGATTGATGAAGCCTCGGCAGAGGCGTGGATCCCCATTGAAATGAGGTGGAGCTGGAAGGGCCAGGGATGCCCATGGAGGAGGAGTTGGAGTCCTACCCCCAGGCCTGGCCATAAGGGAATCCTGAAACTGAGACCTTAGGCTCTCCACAGATGAAGCCAATGCTTCTAGTGTTCGCTGTTGTTCTCGGACATGGGCAGCTAGGCCAGGGATGGCCTGCAAGGCAGGAGATTCCGCCGGGTCCATGGCCTTGGCAACCTGTTGCGCTGGAGGTGGACCCTTGGTCTGGTGCAGGATTGGTACGGCCCTCCGGTCAGACCCAGAGAGCACCTGCTACCAGGAGGCAGAGCACAGGAGGAGACAGAGGCTAGCTGGAGCTTCACCAATAGCAACCCGGGGTTCCCTCAGGTTGAGCCTTTGGTTACCCGGGCCACCTGGTCTTAGGTGGGCCTCGCAGGATCTCCTAGAGAGGAAGTGCAGAGGAATGCCCATCATGAACAAGGGTGCGTGGTTGATGTCCAAATCAGAGTGTCCAGAGGTCACAGGAGGCCAGAACAGAGAGTCTGAGTAGATAGCGAGGATCAAGGCCAGAGTAATAGTTCAGAATGGTCAGCCGAAGCAGGGGTCAGTTCCTGTAGTCAACCCAGAAGTAGTCAGGCCAGGCAGAGGTCACATTCCATGCAGCAATCAGGAGAAGTCGGTAGTCAGGCAGAGGTCGGTTCCAGGCAGTGATCAGGAGAAGTAAGAGAAAAGGCAGAGGTCAGGTCCAGGCAGCAATCAAGAGTAGTCAGGAGCAAGCAATGGTCAGTACCATGAGATCAGTCCAAAGTGTACTACCAGGGATGGAAAGATGAAGTACAGGAGAAGCTGGAACAGGAGACACTGGAACAGGAGATGCTGGAAGTCAAACTAGAAACACCGGAGTGTACGACCCGATTGACAAGGCACTGTTCAGGGAAACGGGCTTTGCCTTATATAGCAGGCTTGCGTGATGTCATCAGGGAGTGCTGGGTTGGGGTTTCCCACGCTTGGCCCTTTAAGTAGAGCGACGTCGGCCGTGAGTGAACTTAGGGGCGGGGCCGAGGAGCAGGAAGATGTGGAACCCCTACGGGAGCTCCGCTGGGAGGCCAGCATTGGAAACGGTGAGCAGGGGAGCCGGGGACACTGTGAACTCGCTGAGGCAGCAGAGGAGGTAAGCCCGGAGCTTGTGGATGGAAGGGAGAGGTGAGTGGGACCGGCCGTGGAGCAGACGCGGCCAGGAAGCGTAACAATAGCTACTGCTATTGTAGGCATAGAATCTAATTAATGTTTGGGTATTTGCAACCTGCGCATGGCCACTGTTGGAAACATGACATTGGGATTGTTGGACCCTTTGTCTAACCCGATATGGCAACTAGTTATGCTCTTAATTGCTGTCTTCTTCTGTGTCAATTATTAGTGGTACTTGCTGGTTTCTTCTCCATGGTATATAAATCTTATAACAATTTATTTGATTTATATTCTCCTTTCAGACACTTTAAAGCTTGATTTAATGGAGAGTGAAGTAACTTAGCGAAGGACACAAGGAGCAGAAGTGGAATTTGTACATTGGCTTCTCTGCTTCATAGCCCACTACTCTAAACACTAGGTTAATCCACCACACCTATTGGGCACTTGACAGACAAATACAGGGGTTGAATTTGCACAAATTTGAAACTTGAGCCAATCATTGAGGATTCAACCATAGCTACCTTCTTTCCTGTATTTTTCATATATATTAATAATTAAGGGTGTGCATTCATTTGCAATGAATGATAAAATGTAATGAATGAGACCATTTTTGTTTCATTTGTGAACACCTAAAACAAATGGAGGGTGCCCACAAATTTAAATGTTTCATCTGTTTATATTTCCCATGCAAATCTCTGGGCCATTGAAAAGTGTTGCAGTGAAGCTGGTAATCATAGTAACTAAGACATTTCTGAGTGAGGTAGTAACCAAGACAGAGTTGAGGTTAGAAAAGTAGGCACCTAGAAAGGATGGAATATCAATCAAGGAGAAGCTGCCATGTTTCTGACAATACACCTTAGGTGTATTACTACTACTCTGCCCTGGTATTATACTCCTATACTGCAGCAGGATTTGAATGCTGGCTTCATTGCAATGCAGCCTACAGTTCTAACCACTAGGCTACTCCTCCACTCCATGCCACAATCATTCAACCTCATGAAGGAATATAACACTGAGAGCGAGAGGGTATAAAAGATACTGAAAAACCAGGAAGAAAATGTTTCTATTATCTATTGTACAAATAAAATGTTTTTAAGCAGTATGTTTTAGATAAGCCTTAGCTTTGATTGATAGGATTTTAAAATGATAAATATGCATGGAAGCTAAGAATGCTATAAAGATACTATAAATAATTTTGCATGTTTGAGGTAGATTAATTTGAGGTAGATTGAATACCTCCAATTATGAGCTTTGAATGAATTCTACATCTAAAAGTTGTGTACACACATGTCTTCTTAAAATAGCATTGTGCTTCTGTTCAAGAAAATTATTCCAATAATTCCATTTCCTTCTGAAGTGGAGGAGTATCCTAGTGCTTACCAGCAAGATAAGAACAAACAGGACAGACAAAAATAACTATAAATGTTTTTAAGGAATATCTGCATCAAAACCATTCCTTCAAAAAGACAAAGGAAAGGCAAAGAGGATTAGAAGCCAATATTAACATTCATAATGTAGGATCTAAGAAAGAGAATGCTTGTCTATATATTTCTTGTAAACAAGCATTTTACAGGAAGGCAACACACCTTCCTAAGGGGGTTATTTTCTAACTCTATTGCACGCAAAAGGGACTAGCTAGATTGGGGACTAGCTAGATTGGGGCGGAGTTGGGGCGGCATCGGCACCAGAAGAGGAGGAGTTGGGGCAGCGTCAGGGCGGACACGGCGGTAACTTCCCTGGCTGTGATAAGGTAAGACCCCTTATCGCTGCCAGTAGTGCGCCCAATAGCTCCAGCTTTTACGATGGCTCTATTGGCTGCGAAAGCCAGCAGCGACAACAGCACGGTGGTGCGATCACTGCTTCTTTCGCAGGCCCACTCCCCGCTTCGCCCCTGCCCCCCTGTTACTGCCGAATTCAGAGAGCAGCGCTACATTAGAAAATCCAAGCCTAAGTCTCCATCTACCCCTCATTGAGTATCTCCCTACACCAGTATCCTGGTACCTGGCTTCCATCTCCTCAAGAACCACTCCTCTTTTGCATTCCCACATCGCCCTTAAATCTCTGCACTGAATTTCTAACTCCCTCCTCTAAAACCATCTCTTCCAACTCTAATTTGATCTGTAAAATTTAATTTCACTTAATTTCCTCATATTTTCCCAACCCCTGCCATCGGACTCCTTCACCCCATAAATCCTATTTTGACTGTCAGGCTCCAGTTCTCTTTCATGTCTACTCATTGCCCTCTTTCTGTTTCTCTCTAACCTCCATTTATTATTGTCCTTGTTCCTCCATTCTCTCGTCACCCTCTGTGGTTCTTTCTCTCTCTAGGGAGTATAAGAGTGCTATGAGCATGAGGCTGGGTGTTTTTTGAGGTGCAGATTTGTGCTCAATTTGTTTAGAAACTGGAGTTTTCTGCTTTTCTTTCTATTTTGCCTCTCTCTGTAAATTATTTTTTGTTTCTTTGGAAACTGGAGACAGTTGGTTAAACTGGCCTTAGTCAGCAATCCTGTCCAGGATGACCAGTTCAGGGGGGAAAACCTTCATCTAGTGAAAATGATGATGATGTTTTAACTCATAAAGATGGAGAAATAATCCTGCCTCTAAAAGTGTTTCTATGGAGGATTTTGTGCTGGCAGTAGGTTACTGGCTACAAGAACATGAGTGAACACAGGCCCGGAGCAATTATCTTTGATTCCCTAAGCAAAAATTTGGTCATTCATCCCCCCCCCCCCCTCTCCAAACGTAACTACTAGTTGCAATGGCTCTAGCATAGTGCTCCCTTCTTTGACAGTATTGCTTCTGGCACAGCACCCCTCTAAACCTTATGCTAGGAGGAGTTTTCTGCCCCCAAATCATGACGCTCTAGGCAAATGCCTAGTTTGCCTAATGGAAGCACAGGCCCTGAGTGTACAAACTTGAATGAACATTAGCAAACTGGATCATTTCAGAGGGTATTGTTCTAGAATGACTCTTTTGTTTATGGTATCCATCTGTCACCTCTTTCAGTTAAAGTTATTATTTCAGCAGTGCCACCATTTCTGAGCAATGAATAGCTAGCAAGAGACTTGGACAGGTATGTGAAGCTAACAGGTCCTATTAAAAGGATTTTTGTGGGCTTCAAAACAGAAGAGGTGAAGCATATTATGTCTTTTAAAAGTCAATTCTTTATGATTTTGCATAGTGATAACGCAATTTTGAATGTTTTCTTGAAACACAAAATTTAGGACACTGATTACATTGTGTTTGCTACAACAGAAGATAAGAAGTGTTCTTGCTATGGAATTGTGACTCATTTAGTAAAACAGTCCAGACAAAAGAAGACTGAAAACAGCTAGAACAGAGGTGGTAGCTAATAATGAAGGTGTTTTAGATGGTGGATAAGGGGTTGAGGCTGAAAGCAGTGAACTCTGGTCAGGTTATGAGTCTTTGGCTGACTCTGAAGCAGAAAATGTAATGGAGGCTAAGAATAGAGGATCTCTACTGCTGTGACACTGGCAGGAGCTGCGGGGGAGGGGCTGTTAACAAATGCTGTTAATAAAAAAGAATGACCTTTAAAGCCAAGTGTCCCAAATTACTGAGGTAACTGTTAAAAGATCTAACCAAAATCCTGATAAAGAAGAAAATATAATATGATACACCAACCTCCCAGTACTGTTACAGGAAAATTATTATCTTAGCAAATAGAGAAAAATGAAAATCCTGTGGAGGAAACAAGCACCTCTGAAAATACGCAGGGTATATTTAAATGTCCTGAGCTGCTCCATCTCTCAGCTCCATCTCAGAGACACAGAATGAACTGGAGTCTGAGAGTGTTCAGGATGTCACTGATTATAAAAGCTCTGATCTCCCGTCTTGGCAGAGTATTGAAGGAGCATATTCACTAGCAAGCATTAAAATGTTTCTCATTAAGAACAATGGGACACAGCATGAGAATGTAAAAATGACTTTTCCAGGTCTGAATTTATTTCTGATTTCTGTTCAACATCTTTTAAACAAAACAGCAATGTCAGAGTTTGCAAACAAAAGGGGTACAGATTTAGAAATATAACAAGAATGTCCACAAATCCTTAAATATTAACAATGATGGGAATCAGTAAGCAGACAGCTTTTCTATATTATATCCTTTACATTACTTTTTGGATGCTCTGTGCAATACACATTCACATACAATGAGTATTAAACTAACCTATGCAACCCTGAATATTAATGGATCTAGGAACATTAACAAGCCACTGATTTTGGCTTTTACTGGTACAGAAGAAAATTAATATTCCTCTATTAAAGAAACTCATTCTGATGATGAGAACTGAGCAGTTATTATTATTATTAATTTATATTCTGCCTTTCATGAAACTTCAAAGCAGATTCATCCAGGTACTGTAGGTATTTCCCTGTCCCCAATAGGTTTTGATACAAAGACTGGAAAGAAGAAGTAATTCTTAGTCATGACTCATACATAAGCGCAGGGAATGCTGATTTATTCTCTAAAAACTTCAAACCTGCTGCATTTATAGTAGATGAAGATATTAAAGGAAGATTACTAAAGGTTCAAGCAAAATTTAGTTATAGTCAGATTTGTATAATAAATATTTACATAGCTGATGGAAGGAAAGGGTCCTTTTTTTTCAAAAGTTGAGCACTCATAAAAATCTGCATGCCTGACCATCTTATTATTCTTGGGGGAGATTTTACCTGTACAATTGATGAACGTACTGCTAAGAATCACTTGGAACCTCACCCACTGTCTGCTAAAGAACTATTATCTGTTGTAAATGTTAATAATGACATAGCTGTATGGAGGAATTGGAATCCAAAGATTAAACAATATAAATTGCTGGGCACTAATATCAACCATTTATCCATAGCAAAACTAAACAGATTTTACATTTTAAGAAATCAATCAAATTTATTGACTGGCAGTCAACTTGTTCCTACAGGGTTTTCTGATTATAGTATGGTTGTCTTTCATGTTAATTTATCCTCCGTACACAATCAAAGCTGCTATTTTCACTTCAATACTCACCCATTACAATATTTACATTTTATATAATGCTTTATATTTGTTTAAATTTTTCTTATTTTTAAGGCAATAGTGGGAAGTTGGCAAGTTTAACATTAAATTCATTTGTAAACAATATACAGTGCATGGAAAAATGAGTCTAAATCAAAGCATGAAGGAGTTGGAGGAAGAACAATGAAATTCAAAATCCCTTTAAGTTAAATACAAAATCAAAACCTGAAGTGTAAGAAGAAACTATTAATGAATCTGTTAGATAGCAAGGTGCAGGGTGTACTTGTGAAAGCTTGTTTTCAAGGATGAAATGAGATGGATGCTCCTACTCAATTCTTTTTTGTACAGGAAAAGAAAGTTGTAGAATGAAAGATAATCACTAACTTGAAGACACCAGCAGGACAAACACTGTTACAACCTGAGAGAATCCAGAGATTCACTGCATGTTTCTACCCAGAGCTGTATGTAGCCAAGTATGTACACACCTCTGAGACCTGGCAGTTCCTTCTGGATTGCCTGAAGATTTCATCAGAAGAGGCAGAGGGACTTTAAGTCTTTCTTACCATTAGCAAATTATTCGCTGTTGTTAAGAACTGACTAACAATAAAGTATCAGCTATTGACAGACTGCCAGATTGACAAGATTATTTTTGTGTGTCTGAAAAAAAATCTAAGAAAAAGAGTTGCCCTTAAGTTGCCAAAGAGTTATTATCATACTACTGCCTAAGAACGGAGATCATAGCAAAATTAAGAAATGGAGGCCTGGGGTCACATGAAGTGGTGGTCTTGGTGAGATGTGATGTTTATGAGCTTCAGGCTCCACCCTCTTTATAACTACATTTTCATTGCAAAACCACACCTGATCCATCTCAGACTGAGAGACTTAACTGTGCAGTATTATATGACAAATTTATATGGAAGAACAGGGACAAGATGTCCACAAAAGTCATGAGGAAGGAGAAGGACAAAGGTAAGGTGGAAGATAATAAAATGGTTGCTGCTAAGGTTGAAACAGTGCATGATTCATCCTGGTGGCAGAAGATAATGAAAAAGACATCCAGCTTTATAACCACTTATTAAAGTCTTGGATCACAGGTTGTTTATTTATAAAGTACCAAAGAGAGAGATTCCTGACAATTTGCAAACCCAGATACTTATTAGAATCTTTGGCCCATTTCAAAGGAAAATTATCCCAATCTTGTTGCATATGAACTTGAAAATCCAAGACTTCTGATTTGGTGACATTTAATTTAAAGCCTGAAAAATTGCTAAATTCATGGAATACTTGAAGAACAAGTGGGAGCTAATGTTTAGCCTCAGTTAGAAACAGCAAAATACCATCTGCAAAAAGAAATGATTTAAAATGACCAAGCAAAAGGACTCTCAGCCATACCTAATATCGTTTCCACTTTCCAAGGTTAGAATAAATAGTAAAAGGGAAAGAAGGCAGCCTTGTCTTGTGCCACATTGCAAATCTAAAGGTAGAGAAAGAGAACTCCAGTTGCTCAAATGCAAGCTGCTGGATTAGTATATACAATTTGAATACAGTCTTAAACAAAGCCTTGAAAACAAAACTTTTGCAAATCAAAATCTAAAAATGACCAAGAGACCCTATCAAAAGCTTTCTTCATGTCAAAACCTATTAGGAAGTTTATAAACTTATTTTTGGTAGAGGCTTCCAACAGAATAAGCAATCTGGATAATAAGGCTAGATTGCTGCCCCTTAACAAACTAGTCTGTCCTGGAAACACTAATGACCAGGAGCTTTGCAAAACTTTCAGTATCTTGATTTAAAAGAAAATTCACACAATAAAAATTTGGGGACAATGGATTCTACCCTTGCTTGGTAAAGGCCACAAATTGAAAAGAAAAAAAAAAAAGACAAAAATTCTTTAAAATTGGATTTTCTTGTTAGTGTGCAAATATAAACAAACAAGTGATATAATAATACTATCAAGTTCTAGTCAGCAAAAGCATTTAATGCAAATGCATATTTTGAATTTGCCAATCATTTTTGTATTTTAGGAAAAGGGCCCTGGCATTTTGGAATAGGCATACTTTTAATTCCTCTAGTGGGTGTGGGGGTGACTGGTGAGAGGACGAGTGACTGGGGTGACTGTATGGGGTGACATGTGGGAGAGAGACTGGCTAGAGCAGTGATGGCTAACCTATGACATGAGTGTCATAGGTGACACGCCGAGACTTTTTGCTGACACGCACAGCGTTTCGTGGAGTATCGGGAATTTTTTTTTTAATCGGCTGTGCCGAGCCTTTTTTTTTTTTTTTTATCGGCTGTGCCAACCCTTTAAAACTAGTTTTTTAGTATCCCCCCACCCTCCGGACCCCTCCACCCCCCCCCCCCCCAATGCCCCCGGGTGCAGCGACAGGCAGATAGGCAGGGCCGCGGCCCGAAGAAAATGATCAAGTTTAAACGCGCTGATGCTCCTCCTCCTTCCTGCCTGTGCAGCCCCGGAAGTAAACGTTGACGGAGCCACGTGGGCTGGAAGGAGGTGAAGCATCGGCGCGTGCAGAAGAGGAGCAGCGCTTGCGTTTACGGGCAGCCGCGAATCCCAAGTCGCAGCGGCCCGAGAAGAGGAAGAGGCCTGGTAGCAGGGCCACCGCAGAGCCCATTCTGCGAAGATCCGCGAAGAGGAGGCCAAGAGGTGAGAGAGAGGCTGAGGGTCTGTAGAGGGTGTGTGTGTGTGTGTGCGTGTATGAGATGAGTTGAGAGATTGTGTGTGAGAGTGAGGATTTGAATGTTTGCAGAGACAGCATGTGCTTGAGCAAGACAGCATGTGGGAGTGAGAGCCTGTGCTTGAGCAAGACAGCATGTGGGAGTGAGAGAGAGCCTGTGTGTGCGAGAGTCAGACAGCATGTGCCAGTGAGAGACTGTGTGTGTGTGTGAGAGAGAGAAATGCATGTGAGAATGAGAACCTGTGTGAGGGAAGAAGATGGAGAGAAAAGAAACAGAAAAAAAGACAATATAAAAGGAATTGGCAAAAAAATTAAGAAAGGGAAGGTGGGAAAAATAAGAAAGGAAAGGTGGGAAAAAAATCCTGTGAACAACCAATTAGAAAATGAAGATCAGACAGCAAAGGTAAAAAACAAAATAAATTACTTTTTAGTGATTGGCACATGTAATCTTTGGGAATGTGCAAGAATAGCACTTTTTCTATGTGGATCTCACAATGTACGAGATCAGCATGGAGAAAATGGAAGCCCACTGGGCCTGCACAGAGGAGGCAGCAGAATGGGCTTCAGTGTCAGTAGCAGCAATCGGCATCTCCCCAATAGCCATGTGGCAGCAGTGACAGTAGCAGCAGAGGAATGAGAGAGGTTCTGAGGTTGCTGGCAAAAGAGAGGGGGGTCTGCCTTTAGTGTGTGCATGTGAATGAATGGGACTCTGCATGGGGGTGTATGTGTGTGAATGCATGGGTGCCTGCCTGGGGGTCTGTGTGTGTGTGTGTGAGAATGAATTGGTGCCTGCCTGGAGGATGGAGCGGGAGTGGTGTGAGAATGACTGGGAGCTTGCCTGGGTGTGTGTGTTTGTGTGTATGTGAGGGAGCCAGTGAGTGTGAGAGCATGAGTGTGTATGAGAAAATCCAGGGGAGTGAGAGTTTGTGGGGGGGGGGGGGGGGTGGAGGGGGAGAGAGTGTTTAATTGAAGATTTAGCCAATGAAATTCAGCAACAAAAAAGTCACTAAGCAGGCAAGGTAAAGAATTATTTGTTTTTGCTTTATTAATAAATTCAGAACATATATTAAAATTATAACTTTTTGTTATTAATATTAGAGTTACAAATATCACAAAATTATGGATTTTTCTAGAAGTGACACACCACCCGAGTTATGCTCGGTTTTTTTATGAATTTTGACACACTGAGAGCAAAAGGTTGGCCATCACTGGGCTAGAGTGATGAGTAGTTACTGGTGAGAGAGAGGCAGTCTAGTGTGTCGGTGAGAAGGGGAGTGACTGGGGTGGCTGTTTGGGGTGACAGGTGGGAGAGTGATTGGTTGGCATGGTGACTGGTAAGAGAGAGGCAGCCTGTATGTGTGAGGATTACTGGTGAGAGGGAGAATGACTGGGATGACAGTAGCAGGTGACAGGTGTGAGATTGCCTAGTTAAGGTAGTGATTGGTGAGAGAGGCAGCCTGGTGTGTGGGGGGTATCTGGTGAGAGGGGGAGTGACCAGGATGAAATAATGGAGTGGCAGGTGGAAGAGAGTCTGGTTGGGATGGTGACTAGAGAGAGAGAAGCAGACTGGTATGTGTGTGGATGACTGTGAGAGGGGGAGTTACTGGGGTGACTGTATAGGGTGACAGGCAGGAGAGAGACTGGTTGGGATGGTGACTGATGACTGGTGAGAGAAAGGCACCTTAGTGTGTGTGTGTGGTGTGTGTGTGTGTGTGTGTGTGTGGGGGGGGGGGGTGACTGGAGATTTGGGAAGGAATATAAAACAGGGAAAAGCATTCTTAGACTTATGTTACCAGATCCCAACTCTGATTGTTATTGAACTGGAAGCCCAAAGGAGCATAAAGAAACAAGAGGGGTCCCCTCTTATGACTCTCCTCTCCCTACCAAAAAAAGGAATAAGATTTGACTGATTCTACTCTTCATGTTTTATGATTTTTGTCTCATCTAAGTCATGACTGTGTCAGCATATAAACATAAGTACTATATGTAAATGTAAGGAGATCCAGGCAATCTATTAAAAACTTCAACTGGAATATTACATGAACCAAAGCTGCATTGAAAATGTTTTCCTCTTGTCATTCTGTCACATCTTTGGCACAACAATTATAAATTTTTCAGTGGATGACAGTTTAACTGAACACTAAATTAGGAAACAGCTTAAAGTTTTTAATGTTGCATGACAGCTTTCAAGTTCCTGTTCTATTATATTTTTAAGATACATTTAAAGAAAAAGTATCCAACAAATTGCTTGCAGTTTATTCCAGTTTTAGGGTCTCTGAATTTAGGAGATATTATGATTAACCTGGTTCAGGCACAAAAAGAAACAACTGCAACTGACATAAGAACCAAAAGAACAGTGGCAGGGGAACCAACAAGAGAATAAAATTAATTTATAATATTTAAATTGTACACCAAAACTATATCGAGCTGGACTCTCTTTAAAAAGGACTTTTACCACAATACTGAAGGAATACTTACATGTACAACATCTTGGATAAAACTGCTTGGACAATTTGAGTTAATATTAGAGATGTTCTTCGTTTAAACATTTCGGTTTGGGCTTTGGATCGGGTGATCCATGGGAAATTTCGGTTTCCCACGGTTCGGTGTTTTTTTTCGGCAATTTTCAACGAGGTGCATTAGTGCGCACTAATGGGCCTTACTGCGCACTAACAACCAGTTAGTGCGCACTATCTCCACCTTAGTGCACAGTATACCGAACGAGATAGTGTGCACTAGCTAGATGTTAATGTGCATTAAGGCCTGTTGGTGCAAACTTACAGGTTAGTTAGTGCACCCTAATAGAACTTAGAGTGCACTAAGTATGTATAGTGTGCTGTAACGAATGTTAGTGCACACTAAAAAATGCTACTTAAAAATTAAAAAGTATCAATTCATGAGTTCATTAGCTAGAGAAACAGTGTGCACTAAAAGGTATTACTGCGCATTAAGAGATATGCAGTGCGCAGAAACGCCGTTAGTGTGCACTAACATTAAATATGAATTTTGCTGAAATTTTGGCAAAAATCTCTTCGTATATCGGCGCTACTGAACCATAATGAATTAGACAATATCGTTGACATTGTCTAATTCGTGAAAAATGAATGCACATCCCTAGTTAATATAACATAGGACTCCTAAATATTGAAGCAGAATTTTCATTATGTTTGTAAGTATGTAACATTAATGTACAATGAATATTATTAAGTACTCTAAGGATGTAAGGAGGCATTCTATATGTTTTGATTTTATGTTCTCTTGATATACTGTAAATAAATATGTTTTTAAATGTTTGGGTAAAATAATGCATTAGAAACTTTTCATATATTATGCATGAATGTTCTTTGTTTGAGATATACATAGACACACACACACACACACACAAAAATTGTAAATGATTAAAAAAAAAAAAAGACATTGAATTAAAACCACAACATGGCCATATTCTGTGTACCACCTACATTAGGAATAAAATTCAAATATAAATCTTAAAATATCAGAAAAACAAAATATAAACACAGAAATCTCTGGAAAAGGCTTATGACTCTTACTTCATAAGGATTTTCACATGATACAAAGAGCTCCTGACTCTCAGAGAATAAGTTTGCTCTCTAGAAACTAGAGTGGCAGATCTGGAGGAGCTGAAGCAGAGAGGTATATAGAGGATACCTTCAGGGACATAGTAGCCAAGTCCCAATTCCATTCTGGCAGCCCTAGTGTGCTGCCTTGGAAGAGGAAGGTCATCTGGTCAGAAAGCATCACCCTGGAATAATAGGAAATGATCCTGTAGCATAGACCTGATCTCCAATTGATGCTTTGCCCTCGTGCATCCAGAACACGTCTTCCAGCACTACTGCCCAGGAGGGAAAAATTAGGTCGGCCATCATCATTGGAGATTCAATTATTAGGAATGTAGATAGCTGGGTGGCTGATGAATATAAGGCTCACATGGTACCTTGCCTGCCTGGTGTGAAGGTGGCAGACCTTACACATCACCTAGATAGGAATTTAGAAGTGCTAGGGAGTAGCTAGCTGTCATGCTACATGTGGACCAATGACATTGGAAGGTATGGAATGGACGATTTGGAAGCCAAATGTAGGCTTTTAGGTAGAAAGCTGAAATCCAGAACCTCCAAAGGTAATATTCTCTGAAATGCTCCCTTTCATACACGCTGGTCCTTAGAGGCAGGCAGAGCTCTGGAGTTTCAATGAGTCGATGAGACAATGGTGCAAGGAAGAGGGATCCAATTTTGTAAAGAACTAACCAGCCTTTTGGGGAAGAGGGTAAAAACAGGTTGCTGGTGCTAACCTTAAAAAGTTGATAGAGCAACCTTTAAACTTGAACAAAGGGGAAAACTGACAGTCTCTTAGCAGCACATGATTCAGAGAGAAGTATCTTCAAAGGATACTAATGAAACACGAGAATTAGGGCATCCCAACAGAAAGGTTCCAATAAAAACAAAAGTAGCCCATATGCCTATAGGAACCACCTGAGTTAAAAGATTCCAAATTATCTCTGTCAGGATGGCATAGAGTCTAGCACAGGGGTGGGCAATTCCAGTCCTCTAGGGCCACAAACCTGTCGAGGTTTTAGGATATCCTAATGAATATGCATGACATAGATTTGCATACTGGCGCGCCATCACCCAACCGGGGGCTGGTCCGGAGGCCTCGACCACGCCCCAGGGCCCGCCCCCAAAATGCCACATCACGCCCCCGAAACGCCGCGTCATTCCGCAATGCCCCCCAACACGCCCCCGACACTCCCCTTTTACGAAGCCCCGGGACTTACGCGCGTCCCGGGGCTATGCGCGCGCCGGCGGCCTATGCAAAATAGGAGCGCGTAAATCCGGCCGGATTTACATGCGCAGGGCATTTTAAATCCGCCCCTAAATGCAGTTAACATATAATTCCTTTAATCATAGATATTGTTCTACACAGGAAGATTATTTGCAAGGATTCTTTTACTTTGTACTAGCACCTTTTCTCCAACTGTCATACAGTTCCAATGCTCTTTCTGCTTGTATCCTGACTCTTGTCTGAATCCTTCCATGTGGACCCAAGGACATAAGGACTAGAGAGGTGCAGTACCCAATTTTTCATTTCGATTTTTTTTTTTCTTCTGAGGGATTTGGCTTTTTGGTTTATTTAATTGTTTGTTTTTTTTAGTTTAATTTGTTTGTTAAACAGAAAAAAAAACATTAAACATGAAAAAACTTTCATATGACCATATTCCTGGACCAAAAAATTGAATTAGCCTGGTGCCAGGGCCTGCCAAGAGCTGCCACAGTATTACATCCTCCCTGAAGCCTCTCAGACAGGGTCCATCCCACTCGTTTAAAAGTGTCAGTGCTGGGATATTCCTATCCTGGACCCCACTTACTCCCCTCCCATATCCTTGTTAAAAGAAAGGGAAGGAGTGATGCCTATTCACTCTCTCATGGGTTCCGGTGCTTTAAAAATGGTGCCGCTGGACTGGGACACCAAGGAAAATAAAGATAAGATCTGTAAATAGACTTGAAGCTCCATGGGAAAGGGGACAGGGAGATGAGATGGATAAGTGAGTGAGAGAAAGCAGGCATTCAGAGATTGAGGGGGAAAGAGTATGGACTCAGGGATTGTGGGATAGCAAGGATAGCAGGGATACTTGAGAACTGGGGGGAGGGGGGTCTCAGGGTGAGGAGAAAACAGGGTCAAGTAATTACCAGGGACTTTAAGATATGGGGAGGAGAGCATAGGCTCATGGATTGCTAGGGAATGAATTGGGGGAGACATGAGACTCCAAGATTGTGTGTAGGTGTGTATATGTGTGTGTGTGTGTGTGTGGGGGGGGGGGGGTTTGAAGTAGAATCAGGAATAAAACAGCAACTCTAAGTGAGAGAATGGGATCTTAGAGATAGAGTAAGGTCATGGATGAGGGAAAACAGGGACTCAGAGACTGAAAAGGGATTTGTGGGATTCTGAATCTTCCTCCCTGGAGCTTCAAATCATGACCCCTGGTTCTGCTGATTTTTTTCCGACGGAAAAGGTTTGTCGTTGTCTTTGGATCATTAAAACCTTTCAAGTATCTGAAAGCCTGTATTATATCACCTCTGTTCCTCCTTTCCTCCAGGGTGTACATATTTAGATTCTTCAATCTCTCCTCATAAGTCATTTGATGAAGACCATCCACCTTTTTGGTTGCCCTTCTCTGAACCTCCTCCATCTTGTCTCTGTCTCTTTGGAGATACAGTCTCCAGAACTGAACACAGTACTCCAGGTGAGGCCTCACCAAGGACCTGTACAAGGGGATAATCACTTCCCTTTTCTTACTTGATATTCCTCTCTCTATGCAGCCCAGCATTCTTCTGGCTTTAGCTATTGCCTTGTCACATTGTTTTGCCGACTTCAGATCATTAGACACTATCACCCCAAGGTCTCTCTCCTGCTCCGTGCACATCAGCCTTTCTCCCCCCATTGAATACAGTTCATTCGGATTTCAACTCCCCATATGCATGACTCTGCACTTCTTGGCATTGAATCTCAGCTGCCATATCTTCGACCACTCTTCCAGCTTCCTTAAATCCCGTCTCATTCTCTCCACTCCTTCCAGCATGTCCACTCTGTTGCAGATCTTAGTGTCATCCGCAAAAAGACAAACCTTACCGTCTATCCCATCCGCAATGTCATTCACAAAGATATTGAACAGGACCGGTCCCAACACCGATCCTTCGGGACAACCGCTTAAAACCGCTCTCTCTTCAGAGAGAGTTCCATTTACCATCACACATTGTCTTCTGTCTGTCAACCAGTTTGCAATCCAGGCCACCACCTCGGCACTCACTCCTAAGCTTCTCATTTATTCATCAGTCTCCTGTGCGGGACTGTATCAAAAGCTTTGCTGAAATCCAAGTAGATGACATCGAGTGCTCTTCCTTGATCCAATTCCTTGGTAACCCAGTCAAAAAAGTCAATCAGATTTGTCTGACAGGATCTTCCCCTGGTGAATCCATGCTGCCTCTGGTCCAGCAATTCTCCCGACTGTAGATAGTTCACTATTCTCTCTTTCAACAGTGATTCCATTACTTTTCCCACCACTGAGGTGAGGCTGACCGGTCTGTAGTTACCAGCCTCTTCTCTGTTCCCACTCTTGTGAAGCAGGACCACCACCGCTCTTCTCCAATCACTCGGCACCACTACTGAACAGGTCACACAGCAGACCCACCAGTACATCTCTGAGCTCCCTCAGTATCCTGGGATGAACCTCATCAGGCCCCATGGCTTTGTCCACTTTCAGTTTCCCCAGCTCTTCCCATACATTTTCTACTGTAAATGGAGTTACATCTATTCCACTCCCCTCCAGTTTCTTGTTAACTAGCGACGGTCCTTCTCCAGGGTCCTCTTTAGTGAACACAGAACTGAAGTATTCGTTTCATATTTCTGCCATTTCTTTGTCTCTCTCCACACATTGATCATTTCCCACCTTTCAATTTCACTATACCACTTTGAACTTTTCTCTTTTCACTGATGTATCTGAAAAATGTTTTGTCACCTCTCTTTACCTGTTTGGCAATCCTCTCTTTCGCTTGGCTTTTTGCCGTCTTGATTACTTTCATCTCCCTCAGTTCTACCAGATATTCTCCTTTGGGATCTTTTATATTTCTTGAACGCTATTCTTTTAGCCTTTATTTTGTCAGCCACCTCCTTTGAGAACCATATAGGTTTCATTTTTCTTTTGCTTTTCTTTACTTTTCTAACATATAGATTAGTTGCCTTGGTAATTGCTCCTTTTAGATTGGTCTACTGTTGTTCCACATCTCTCTTGTTCTCCCAGCCTACTAGTTCTTCCCCCAGGTACTTCCCCATTTCATCAAAGTCCGTGTTTTGAACTGCAAAACTTGGGTCTTTGTGCTCCTTTTCCGTATCCTTTTTGTGATATTAAACCATACCGTTTGATGATCACTGCTGCTGAGGTGGGCGCCCACCTGGATATCAGACATTATCTCCATTAGTGAGCACTAAGTCGAGTATAGCTCCTTCTCTCGAGGGTTCCATTACCATTTGTTTGAATAAAGCTACTTGCAGGGCATCCACTATTTCTCTACTATTGTTAGATTCTGCAGATGGGATTCTCCAGTCTACATCTGGCATATTAAAGTCTCCAACAATCACCACTTCTCCCATTTTTCCTATCTTTTGGATGTCTTCAACCAGATCTCTGTCCAGATCTTCCTTTTGGTTTGGAGGCCTGTAAACCACTCCAATAAAAATGGATGCCCCATCTTTTTTTAGGTTGGTCCATAGTGCTTCTTCATTGCCCCATCTTCCTTGCAGCTCAGATGCTTAGATATTGTTTCTGACATAAAGAGCCACTCCTCCCCCTTTCCTATCCTCTCTGTCCTTACTTAACAAGTTATAGCCTGGTATTGCCGTATCCCAGTCATGAGATTCCATGAACCACGTCTCTGTGACAGCAACAATGTCCAAGTCCACCTCCACCATTAGGGCTTGCAGATCTTTGATTTTATTGCCCAAACTACGAGCATTTGTGCTCATAGCTTTCCAGCTTTCCTCATTCAGGTTACTGCTGTTCCTGGACTCCTTTTGTGACCTCTTTAGTTGAGTTTTGTTATCCACTTTTTCCTTTGCATTTGTGCAAGGGAAAGGATTAGTGCCTCTGATGACAGAGTCATCCTTCACAATGAGCTTTTTTCTTTGATTTCTGATTTGGAATTTCTGTATGCATTGGGTTTCTTCTCTCTTTTTCAGACAATCCTTCAATCTTTTTCTCAAGAACTTCTTCAGTATTTAATACAGAGAAGGCATTTTGTACTTGTTACACTTGATACAGTGTGTGTCTCCGGATCACAGGTCTAATTCTACCAGAGCTCACTGTAATACTTTTTTTTTAGTTCCTTAATGCCTTGTGTGAATGAGGGGGTAGACTTGTGGGCTGCACAGCTGTCAATAACGAGTGTCTGTGGGTCACAGGTCTTATCCTACCTGAGCCCACATTAAATCTCTTTTTCCTTGACTTTTGGTTATTCTGTGGTAATGGGAAATTTAATTCCTGAAAAATGTAAAGTGGGTGATACTTTCTTTATTGAAGCTAATTCAGCTTTAACTTCAGCCAGCTCCGTTTCCAAGGTAGAGAGTTCTGAACAAATGGGGCAAGCCTTAAGTTTCCATATGATTACCCTCAATATAAAGGCTCCACAACAGTTGCATTGGAGAGTCCTCATTTTGGTAAATTTGATGTATAACACTTAAGAAATAACCATATTACAAGCTTATATAGTTGACAAATATGTATTCAAGCAGATTATATCAGAAACCCAACCCCAGGGGTGGGTGAGTAGTGGGGTAGGGTAGGAGAGAGTTAAACAGTTACCCTTGGTCAAGGTTGCTCTCAGGACCCTGTATCTGCTATTGCGTTTGGCAATAGCCTCCCCCAGATTGGCTTACTATGTTAAATGTTTTACTTAGCTGGACACAAGAAGCTTTAGTATTTCCTGTATTCTGGCTGAGCACAGCCCTTAAATGATCTAATTGCCCCCTGCTGGTTCTGTGAGTCTGCTGCCCAAGCTGGTTAGAGCAAAGGTGAGAAAAGGACTGCAGAGTTAGTGAAAGATGGATAATAGGCTGAGTTAGTGGTACAAAAACAGAAGAAAGGGACTAGAGGGATGAACAATAGGAGGAGCTATGCTGAGGACTGTGGAGTACAAAGAATAGAAAATTGGACTAGGAAGTGAAAAAATAGAAGACTGGGGTAGGATTGAGAGAGCAGGAAAATGAACTGGGAATAGGCTGAGCATAGGAAGTGGAAAGCTGGAAGGAAGTTGAGAAGTGCAGAAAGGAATATTGAGGACTTTAAGATAAGAGAGGGGGAAAAGAGGATTGAAATCTAGGTATGAGTAGGCAGGTAGAAAAAAGTGAAATGAAGAAAACAGAGATGAACAGGAAAGACCAATACCAGAGACAGATGTAGGAAAAGAAATGAAAAAACAGGATGCATGCGAAGAAACAGGAACTGAAAATGGAGTCCCTGTAAAAGAAGTTAGGTCAAGTCAGGGAAAAAGAAAGAGATTGTGATCAAAGCAGTTATAAAAAGAAGATGTCAAGAGAACAAAGACAGAAAAAAAATATATTTTTAATTTAGTGATTGGAATATGCCAGCTTTAGGAATATGAATTTTGATATCTTTGCATTTTTCACAATTCAGGAAGAAATGCATTTCTTCTTCTATTTCTTTAGTGTTGCACTGCTTGCAGAGTCTAGCTTCTCTAGGTTTCCAGTTCACTTTTTGTCTTCCCGTTGCTAATATCTGATCCTTTATTTTGTATTTAGTGAGAGTCTCTCTGTTTTCTGCAGGTGGAACTGAGGTGATACATTCCATAGTTTCAGTGTGCAGATCTGTAGGAGTCCTGTTTTCCCAGGAGGAGTTGTTTTGGTGTTCTAGGGATCCATGTATATTTGCAATGCTGCCTTTTCATAGTCTCTGCAGTAGGTGGCATGGGGCAGAACCACTGTGGGGGCAAGAGTCTGATCAGTCACCCTGATGTTCCCCTTTCCACCACCAAGAATGGCCCTGCATCTTTTTCTCTAGACCCACGACTCCCACCTAAAGTATTAAACCTAGTTAGAAACTGACTGAAAAACAGGATGGTGATAAATGAAGTTCACCATAGGCAGAAGAGGATGATAAATGGTCTGCCACATGGATTAGTCATGTGACCAGTTTTATTTAATATTTCCATAAGCCATATTACAGAGGGGTTAGTAAGGAAGGTATGTTTTTAGCAACTGACACTATTATTTGCCACACACTCCAGAGGAGTAGAGACAATTAAAAGTAGTGCCCTCTAAAGGAGAAATTCACAACTTCAGATGGAAGAAAATATTTATTTTTCTCCAGGGTTCAAACATTTTCAGACATAAACAAATTTAGCTTCTTATTACAGGAAGATAAAGCAAACACTTCTAAATTCTTGATCTAGGGAGAGATTTTAGTTATAACCCAGACCAGCCTGCAGCATACAATAAAGCTGTGGCAACCCGATGATGAATATGGACTGGACCATAGGTTTCTCTAATGAAGGTGCATCACTGGCCAAGGGGTATAAGGTTCTGATGGCCCATATGCACCAGAAGAAGGAGATGGGTTTTGTGCTGACTCACTCAGCTGAAAGGAGACCAAACAGGTCAGAAGGAAGAGAAGAGACCAATGTTTCACTGATCTGCATATGCAAAAGGAGGAGGATACTGTGTTGCAGCTGGGATGCCAGTAAGAGGCTGGTGGGATGTGGTCAGGTGGGAGGGAAGAGCACTAATGTCCAACTTTGGGAAGGGAGGGGAGGGGGAGGATAAGAAGGAGAGCACTGGGTCCAACCTTTGGGGAAAGGGAGAAGGCGATGAGTGTTTGTCTTCAGACTGAGGTGAATGGTAAGGGCAATAGTGCTGCCTGGAGTCAGACCTTGGAAGGGAAGAAGAGGGTATAGTATTGCTGAAGGAAAGTCTGACAACGGGAAAACTAGGAGAATGGCGAATGCTATGGTCCAGCCTTGAGTGGGGAGCCCTCTCCTGAACTGGTACCATTGGGCAGGTTTATTCCATGCTTTTTCTGGTGGTTAAATGGTAAAAACAGGTGACATAACTGACAACAGATCCAAAGCCTTGCTTCAGGTGCTGCAGTGCCACTTGGCATGAGAGTGGGAGGGTCTTCTCCACAAGGAGTGTGTGGTCTACACAGGCAGGGAACACTGCTGAAGAGCAACCTTCAGCTCAGTCACCACCAGTAGATTTGGCTACCCTGCCCTTGCCAGAGTGCTTTGATGGCAAACCAGGACATTTCTGAGGATCTGTTGGCAAGTTGAGCTTATGCTTCCTGAAGTATCCTCAGGAGCTCTCCAATGACAGCATTAAGGTTGGGTAGGTGCTAAGCCTACTTATTGGAGAAGTGTTAAACTGGGACTCCCCATTACTGAAGTGTATGGATCCCCTTTTGGGGAACTAGGAAGTGTATGGATCCCCTGGGGTCATCAAGTGTCTGGGCCAAAGACAGGTAGATAGCTTCCCAGTTCTGCAATATAAGTTTCTGCTCTGAGTTTCCAGGATCAGATAAGTATATATAAGTATATTCTTTAACTTTGTTCAAGCTCTTTATGTTGTTGTTTTCTATTTCTAACTTTATTTTTATTTTACTATTCTAAACATTATATCTTTATTTTATTTTTATATTTTATTTTGTAAAATTAGAAATATTTGTAAACCATTTTGATCAAATTTTATTTGCTATAATGGTATATAAGAAATTTCAAATAAATAAATATTTCTTTATTCTGTTCTTTGTTCTCACCTTTCTTTTCTATCTGAGCTTTCTTATTTGGGCTTCTCTGTCTCAATTCCCACCTGGCTCTATTGGTGGTGTGCACACACTTATGTTAGCCTTCTTCTTTGATGCTGCTTGAAGGTACTGGCCTGAACTCTTGACTTGTGATTCTGTCTTCTGCCTACTAATCTATTTTTAACAAATCCAAAAGAGATTCTATTTTCCTGTCCCGGAAGTACTTCTGAAATATATTATGTACCCTGCTGTGGTGTTTCCACTGTCTTATTGTGCAATTAATTATAGCTAAAGAAAACAAAACATAAGCCAGGCTTCCCTACTATTAATGGAAGAACATTATTAGTGGTACTTTGAAAGTGAATGGGTATTTCATCATTCACTTCTCATGCAATCTCAGTCAGGCATTTGATAATTCTAGCTGTAATCTCTTGTCTCACAATTGAAGGGATTTTATTTTATTAACTCTCCCTTCCTTTTGTATTTAGAGCAAGCCCTGGGTAAAAGGAATTGACCCTTATGGCTTATTTTAGTTTCACCCAATTGTTTCTTCTATGTCATGCTTTTAGCCAAATAGGGTGGTTGTCAACCAGTCAGAGCACTGTGTAGGCATTAATAGTATTGCTTGGAATTATTGCAGGACAATTTACTTTGTGTCAGAATAAATGATCGGTGGCATGGGCTTGAATCGCGCCGCCGAGGGTAATCAGAGGAGAAAGGCGTGCGGCGGCGGATGTGCTGCCGGGGGGGGGGGGGGGGGGGGGGAGGCACAGGTTGAGCGTGGGAAGGAGAGGGAAGCAGCGATTCTAATCGCTGCATTCCTATTGGCTGTGGGTTCCTCAGCCTGCCAGTGACGTGGTGATTCTGGGCCAAACGGACCCGGCAGGCTGAAGGGTAAGCTGTGCTGGCTCGTCGTCCCTCCCATTATAAATGTTGGTTTGTGTGGAGGGTGGGGGGTCTGGGGGTAAAGTTGTCGCAGTTGGGGGCGGAAACCTGAGCCCAAACTGTGTTTGTGTTGATAATGCATTATTAAATGGACATTGGGGGGGTTGGGGGGGGTCCCGTGTAGCTGGGGGGGGGGGGCTGCTATATGGGGTGGCCAAAGAGCAAGGGGCTAAGCTCAAGGCTGGAGCTTACTCTCGCTGGGACGAGGTGGGGTAAGCAAGGGGGGGGGAATTATTCCTTATGCCTTACCACTGGGACATGGTGGTTTAGGCAGATAAGGAGGAAGATATGGGTCGGGGGGGGGGGGGGGTGGTATGTTATATATGTTACATTGATTATGTTTTGTACGGGCTCGGGTTGGTTAATAAACTGCAGCCTTTTATAACGCCAAAAAGTTGTTGCCTTTGTTGGGGGCGGGGGAGAGGAGCCAAGCGCAGATCTTGACTCCCTGAATTATCCAGGGAATTATCTCCTGGCAATAAAAGTCAATTTCAGAGAAAGGTTTCTCTAACTTTCAGAATTACTTCTGGGATCCATTGACTTTTTCTACCCACCAGACACTTTGTTCAGACTCTTCAGCTGTTCTAAGAAACCTGTATAAATGTCACTCTATATAGCAAAACTTGAATTTTCTCTATTCTATACTTTTCTTACCTTAACTGGAAGTTTTATCAATAATCTTATTCATACATTTCATTCACACTATAATGTGTTTTTATTGTAACCTCAAAGCAATGCTTCAGTGCAGCGCTTCTCTGAACAGTTTCCAGCAAAGTTCTCTCCACATTCTAAAACTGTCACTGGCTTTTCTGTATGTAACACCCTCCTTGACCGCTTACCTCATGGGGCATTCCTGGGTTCAGGACTGACCTGGCAGAGCCCCCCCTAGGGCAGACTCCGTCGGTCCTTGGTGCCTGGTGCCTCCACCTGGGGAAGAAGGTGTCAGTTGGTGGGATTTTCCTCCCTTCAACCCAAGAAAACAAATGGGACTGTGAACAAGACTGGCAGTCTGTACAAAGAAATACAAGTTTATTAGACTATACAAGCCTATGACTTCTACATGACTATAGTACATCTCTACATGACTTTGTACATCACCAGAAGTCTCACTCTACACAACTCTACATTTCTACAAGTCTGCAAGAACATCTCATATTTGGCAATTTAGTTGTTGGTCTCCACAGCATACCACCCTATAGAATAGAGAGGACCTCATGCATTCCCACTCAAGATTTGTTATTATCCTCCCCCTTTTTCTGCAGTCTCACCCAAGAAAACCATTAAACTGGGGTGGTGAAGTGTTGGCCTTGGGGGGTGGGGGGGTACATCTCTTTCTACTGAGATGTCCATGCCAACAATGGGCTGGTGAACCACAACTCCACCTCGCTGGGCTGGGGCCCCTAGCTCTTGGGAGACCACTTGACCTCTTCAGCCTGCTAGCCAGCAGGGTCCCTTTGTTCTTGGGGGATTTAACTTCATCTCCCCAACTTCAGTTATCCTTAACTGACAGGAAGTTTTTTTCTCAGGTTTGGGCTTACATCCCCAAGGTTATCTTGCAATCAGTGATTTTAGCTCATGGCTAATTATATGATGTTATCCAGCCTAGGAAACTCATTTTTTTCTCATCCTGACTTCTAGTTTACCTATTGTCTTACCCTGTACAGGTGAAAAACCAAACAAGAAATCAGAGAGAAACCCATATACATAATCCTCTAGCCTGCCCTTTTTTTTTTTGTTTTTTTTAAACCTGTCTGGGAACTTCACACCCAATGTATCTGAATGTCCCTTCTAGTCAGGGTGAAAATCCGTCTGCCTCCCAGTACTGTCTTCCAGGACATTTCTCTCAAAAATCCCTTCCCCAGTCATAGTTCTGTAATTTAGAAGTTTAAATCCTCTGAATTTTTTGTTAGTGATATTTCCTACAAAATTACCCAGAGATCAGGGGAATATGACATGCAAATCCCCTACCTTAATGTCTGACTAATCCATTCAATGGTCAGTTAAGTATCCTCACAGCAGGGCATCTGGCAACCTTTTCAATCTCCTGAGCTTGTGGCTCAGGTTACAGTTGTATTGTTCTGTTCTTTTCTCTCCTGTAGCTCACTCAAACCTCAGTCTCTTGGGGGGGAGGGGTTCATGTTTGAGCAGATCTTTGCTCTGATGACTTTGTTGATAAAAAAAATAGTACCAGAACCTGGTAAAATTTCAACAACATTCACCTCTTTAAAATCTTTTCCTTCCTTGTTACAATGTGTTCACTTAAAAAATATTTTTGGTAACTTTTGGATCTCCCTTTATAATGTTTGGAGACTAAAAGGAACTAGGTATGATACTGTCTATGTGCCCTTCCCTTGGAGTCATCCCCTGGTTGTTTATCAGCTACAGTTTTCATTTCCTAGCAGATGGCTTCAGTAAGGTACCTGTGCTGAGTGACTGGTACTAGTTTTACCAGGGAAAACTCAAACCAGATCACTAGAAAACATGCAAACCAGAGTCATTTTTTCAAAAACAGTTTAATTTTAGCCTCCAAAAACACTCAAAACATGTTTCCCAGGTTTTAAGGGGCTGTCCAGTATTATTTTTATTTAATTACAGCCATACATTTACCCATAAAACCCTATAGATTACCAATTGGTATTGATGCTCACCTTTTGAAATTTTAAATATTTTTGACTTAAATAACAACTGGATAAGAGTCCCAGTCTCTTCTCAGGTGGCTACTTGCTTGCTTTAGGTAATTTACTTTGACTGTTTTGAGGAATTTTACCCCCCAAAACACTGTGAAATTGGGATAGATTATTACTTTTTTAATTACATTTTTTCCTGAGACAGAAGCCTTTTAGTGGTTTCTGAAGTCCCCTCATCGGTTTCCTTCATTTATTTCACATTTGAGCTATTTAAACGTTTTAATGCCTAATTGTGACAAAATCATCAGGGTTCACAAGGAACTTTAAAACATTCATGGAGCCTTTGTTAGCAGCCCCCGATCTTAAATCTGATTATTTTTATTTCCTTTAATGGCAGTGCTACCTCCCGGAAGTGTCGTCGTGGTGACATCACTGCCAGACCGGACCTGCACTTCCCCTCATCGTTGGGAGTTTGCCTAAAGATCCTAGTAGTTATGATAGCGCGTTCCCATTGGGAAAAGCAGCGGTAGCAAGAATCTCTCCCCCACCTTCCCGAGGCACATGGCCACTTTCTACAGCCGCACGAGAAGCTCTCTTTATTTCCTGCAGCAGACTTCTCACAGCTGAAGGCACGTGGGAACTTGAAATGTCATGAGAGAGAGAGTGAGAATGCTCCTGCAGCTGCATTAAATAAATCTGTGCTGACCTCCACTCAACAGCAATGCTGTAGGAGAAAGCGAAGGCAGGCACTCCCATGGTTGCAGGCAGGCTGATTAAGTAACACAATGCTGACGTTTAGTCACACTAAGCAATTTTTTTTTTTTTTTAATAAACAAATGACTTTGCCTTATGGGCTTGCTCTGTCTTTGCAGCACAGGCAGCCAGCACAGGAGAGGCACATGATATGCATTCTCCAGTCATATAAATATTTTTTTTTCTCTGTGCCCTTATTATATCTGTAATTTGACTACTATTTGGTGCAGGGTCTGATTTTATGCAGCCAGCACAACTAGCTGCCCCTACTGGGATTCAATCAACTGTGCAGGGGCAGAGCCTTCCATACTGCATAGCTGGAGAGCACTGGAAGTGGAACAAGATTTGTAGCAAAACTGTTAGGTTCCCACCCTTGGAGGTTCAAGGCAGAGTTTAATCCCAGGTCTTGGAATTTGTTAGATTTCAGAGCAAGAACAGAAGGTGGCCAGAAACCAATAAGAAAGCAAGACTCAAACTGCAAGAAATTATATTCAAAGGTGATGATTCAGAGGAAATTAAAAATCTCAGTGAAGCTTGAAGATGTACTAGTGAAAAATTAACAAACTAAAGAATAGTTAATCATCTGGACCAGAAGGCATACATCCTAGAGTGCTGAAAGAACTGAAATTGCGGAATTGCTATTGGAAATTTATAAACTGTCATTAATATCATCCATTGTATCAATGTAATGCCAATTTTTAAAAAGGGAACAAGGGGTGACCCAGGAAACTACAGACCAGAGAGTCTTTTGTCTGTGCCAGCCAAAATGCTAGAAACTATCATAAAGAACAAATGTCCTGAACATATAGATGAGCATAGTTTAATGGGACAAAGCCAACATGGATTTAGCCAAGGGAAGTCTTGCCTCATCAAACTGCTACATTTTTTCGAGGGCATAGGTAAATGTGGATAAAAGTGAGCCAGTTAATATAGTGTATGTGGATTTCCAGAAAGCATTTGACAAAGTCATTCATGAGAACTTCTTAGGAAATTAAAATGTCATGGGATAGGAGGCAGTGTCCTTTTGTGGATTGCCAACTGTTTAAAAGATAGTAAACAGAGAGTAGGGCTAAGTGGTAAATTGTCCCAATGGAGAAAGATGAATAGTAGAGTGCTCCAGGGATCTGTTTGTAAATATGTCATTTCCCTTTTCCCCTTCCCCTTTGCTTGACTTTTCAGGCTCTTCCTAGAGCTCCTATTCTCTTACTCATATTTTCTCCCGGTTCTCCCCTCCCCTGTTCTATGTAATTTCAACCTTTCGTTACAATGTAAACCGATATCATGTGTATTTTAATGTCGGCATAAAAAAAGATGTTAAATAAATAAATAAATAAAATTATTCAAAGTCCTCTTGTGAGAATTTGCAAGAGGACATTGCAAAACTGGTAGACTGGGTATGTAAATGGCAAATAAAATTTAATGTGGATAAGTGCAAAGTGATGCATTTAGGGGGGAAGTAACCCAAATTATAGCTATACAATGCAAGGTTTCACATTAGGAGTCATCATTATGAAAAGGATCTAGACATCATTGTTGAAAATACATTGAAATCATTTGTTCAGTGTTCAGCAGCAGCCAAGAAAGCAGATAGAATGCTAAGGGTTATTAGGAAAGGAATGGAGAATAAAACAGAGAATATCAAATGCCTCAGTATCGCTCCATGATGCAATCTCATCTTAAGTATTGTGTTCAGTTCTGGTCATCACTTCTCAAAAATGATATAGAAGAATTAGAAAAGGTACTGAGAAGGGCAATCAAAATGATAAAGGGGATGGAACGATTCCCCTAAGAGGAAAGGCTAAAGAGGTTAGGACTTTTCAGCTTGGAGAAGAGACGGCTGAAGGAGATATGATAGAGGTTTATAAAATAATTGTTGCGACGTGGACCCGTACCTCTCCCTCGCAAGGGCCCTTCTGAAACACTGCGCTCTCGTCCGCCGCGGCATGGCCACTCTCCGCACAACAGCGCACAATTTAGCCCAATGAGGCTCCTCCCCCCATGCTGACATTCCCAATGGGCCCTGCACCAGCGTGGGAAAAGTAGGTATTTAAACTGGCTCTTCAGCACCAGCAAATGCTTCAGCTATTGGCTTGCCTGGTGCTCTTTATTGGATTACCTTTCTCCTTGTGACCTGGATTGCCTTCTTGGATTGTTTGCTTGCTGCCTGCCTCTGACCCAGATTGTCTTCTTGGATTATTTGCTCGCTGCCTGCCTCTGACTTGACTGCCTCTTGGATTGTTTGCTCGCTGCCTGCCTCTGACCTGGACTGCCTTCTTGAATTGTTTGCTCGCTGCTTGCCTCCGACCCAGATTGCCCTTCTACTCAAGGTAGGCTGTTATCTATCATTGGGGTCTGCAACTGTAACAATAATGAGTAGATTAGAATGAGTAAACGTTAAGCAGTTGTTTACTCTTTCAAAAAGTATAAAGACTAAGGGACACACAATGAAGATACTGGGTAATACATTTAAAACTAATAAGAGATTTTTTTTTTCCTCAATGCATAATTAAGCTCTGGAATTCATTGCCAGAGGATGTGGTAAAGCTATTAGTGTAGCTGAGTTTAAAAATGGTTTGGTCAAGTTCCTGGAGGAAAAGTCCATAGACCATTATTAAGGTAGAGTTGCAGAAATCCACCGCTTATTCTTGGGATAAGCAGCTTGGAATCTGCCAGGTACTTGTGAGTTGGATCGGTCACTGTGCTTGATGGACTCTTGGTCTGACCGAGTATGAAAATCTTATGTTCTTCTGTTCTTATGAAGTAGGCTCAAGTAGTAAACATAGTAAATTGCAGTTGCAGGCCAGGAACAAGAGTTGGGAAACAGGTCACAAACCGGAGCAGGCTTGAGTAATTAGCTGGAGTTGCAGGCCATGTACTGGAGTCAAAAAGCAGGTCATAAACTGAGGGTAGGAAGAAAGTTCAGAAGCAGAGACACACGTTAGCTTCCAGGTTGCTGTATTCCTACTCTCTATTTTTCTGCAGGGTTCAGTGTATAGGAATTTCTTTAATCCTGGTTGCTGATTCTCCTTGTCAGCTCAAACGTTCAGGACAGGAGTCCTATCCTTCAGACCACCTGGGAACCTGAAGGAAGTAGAAGCAGTAGAAAAGAAGACTGCTTCAGTGAGCCATTTGGGCTACATCCTAGGCACTGGGATTGATAGGACTCCTGGTCAGCCCTGACTTGCAGCATCAGCAGAGTCAGCAAGTTAATCCTCTTGCAGGCACTTTGCACCATTTGCTCTCTGTCTCTCCCACTGCCAGAGCAGGAAGCAGCTTAAAAGACCTCCTGCTGCTCTCTAGCCTCTCCTCTGGCTGTCACAGCCTGTACTGGAGAATGATTGCTGGGGCGTTTGGGGGTAAGGGTTGTTCTAAATGAGAATGTGGAAGCTGTGTAAATATTTTTTTTGGGGGGGGGAGGGGGGCTCCCTTCTTTCACCCATTATCTAAATCCCTTCCCTCCAGCACAATCACTAAGACTCCTTATTCTTTAATAAAAAGCACATAAATAAACTTTACACAGAATTGTCAGAGAAATGAATGTATTTTTATAAAGTAACAGAATATTACATTAATTAAATTGCATATATATGCACAATTATGCAAATTTGCTACATAATTTAGGAAATCTGCCATAGAAATTTGCTAACACTTGCCACAGAGCCTTGAAACTCTGCTGCCAGGAAACTGAGTGCTCTGCCTGTCAGACTGTCTACAGTTTACATGACAAACCTGCAAAAGGAAAGGTTGTTAACAAGTTATTAACAGAACAATCTAGAATAAAAAAGGCTTAAAAATCTGCTGTTTCATTATTGCCTCCCTTTAGCCAGGAAATTCTAGGTAGATTTTAGTTCAATCTGCCTTTTATAGTCTGTCCACTACAAAGCACTTTCATAAACCAGCTCAGTCAATCCACTGCCTTATGATACAATCTATAGTTTACGGAACAAATCTTCAGAAGTAAAAGATGTTAACAAACAGAACAGAATAATTGTAGCCAGGAGGGTCTATGAATATTTTTAACTCTGCTTTTTTAACATGTCCAGTGCAAAGCAGCCCCTGTGAGAAGTGGGGAGGTTCTGCAATCAATTCTGCCACCTCATGCCCCATTCAATGCCCATATACAGGTAGCAGAGCAAAGGGCAGGAGTAGCTCCCAAAAGCTATAGATCCTTACACAGAAACTGCACTTTATTAGATCATCTTACCTTGGTCACGCACATGTAGAGAACTCCCCAAAATTGACCTTTTTTGCATTGCAATGCACAAGATGTTTTAGGTGGACGAGACCCTACTATTATTATGTTTGGAAAAAGGTGTAATTGGTCTGTTGTTGCAGTACTGCTAAACATCACTGGATGACATTTTGGATGACATTTTAGTTTGATAATGTGATTGTGGGGAAATGGTGTTCTTGTTCCCTTAAATATGTAGGATTTTCTGATTGGTTGATTAAGGTGTAGTGAGCGATTAAAAGTGAGAAGTTTTTGATGGGTTTTGGCCTTTCTGCTCCTGTCCTTTTCAGAAGTAGGGAGGTAATATGGACCTCCAGGGATTTGATCACTGTTCCCTCTAAAGCTATGTGCGTGTGCACATGCACTGAAGTCATGAATCTTTTACATACAGCAAAACAGTGTGCGCATAAGAAATCTCATTATTATTTGCATTAAACTGCTCAGAGTGCACAAATTGATCTTGGCTTATGAAAAGTTGCACAAAAAGTAATTTTTGCACATTCAAGTCTTTCAAAAAATGTGAGAAAACATTGTATGTGACCAGCTCTAATAGTCAGACTGTGGGCTGGTGGACCCAGGACCCTCCCAGTTGGAGTGGGACCCTTTTGCACATACTAACTAGTGAACCTTGTTCCTTGAAAAGGGTTAGAATTGAGGTATGAGTGAAATGGAATCTGAGAGTTCAGAAACTTATGGTTGGTCCAAGGAAAAGTAACTGTGGATCCTTAAAGGCTAGAAATTGTAAATGAAGAAAAGGGGTGCATGGGGTAATCCTCATGGAGTGGCAGTTACTACCCTGAACAGAAGATATGGGGATACTATCTTTAACAAATTAGCCTTGATGCTTTTGGCGCAACTGCAATAGTGCTCTCTACTTTGACGGTGGGGGGACACAGGGGATCTGGACTCAGATGACAGTCAACACTGGACCCAACTTTTATGGTCTGCAACCATATGCCAACATGCCAACTGATATGTAGGCATTAGCAAAAAAGCACAGGACTGCTTCTACATCAAACTCCAATAGCAAAGCACGTTCAAGCAGCATTGTCTGAGTTATCAAGAAGGCTGTTCACCCTGTAAAAAATGTTGCTAGCAGTAATTTTGTTATGGGTTTGACAGTTGCTTGGTTTTAATTGTAAATAATACTATCCTAAACGCATGGCTTGGGGGTAACCTGCATGGAGCAGCAGTTACTACCCTTAACATAAACATGGTGGTAATCTGCACAGAGTGGCAGTTTTTACCATAAGAAACTTGCTGGGCAGACTGGATGGACCATTTGGTCTTTTTCTGCCATCATTCCTATGTTACTATGTGTGGAAAAATGAGATGGAGGTGGGGCATGTAATTATTTTATTCCAGAAGTTATTTCTGATGTATGTGATTCTGACCGTGAAACCCATGAAATTTTGATGTATTCAATGAGCAGCACTGCAACCTGCTTCACATCCATGTAAAATAGTTACTGGCTGGTTCATCCAGAAATAAAGTTAATTATTGGAAGTTTGAAACATGGTGCTGTTTACCTTTACTGAGCCAGCACTAGGGTGAAGCATGGATCAGAATTCATGGAGGGTGACATGAACGGAACCCTTCCTGTCTCTGTACAGGTCCCACTTCACCATCTGCATGACCAAATCTTAGAACCCACTAAAATTTGGAAGGGATGACCCTTAATCAATAGGAAACCCCCCTTCCATCATTTTATGTATCTCAACCAGGGGATACACACATAACATAGAAAGACCCTCACAAAATACAGAAAAAGGGACGACAAATTAGAAAAAAAACTGAATAGACAAAAACTGAAATGGAAATCCCAATAAGCCAGATTCTGCAGTGCAACCCTAGAAAAAGAAAACCATTTATACTCCCCAACACTGCTGTCCCCCTGTCATGGTGACAGTTTTATGCATGCTACATGATGAGGGACCTATCTTTTTTGAAAGATATGCTTGCTTGCTATCGTCCGTCTCGTTCTGTGAAATCTGCAAGCTCATGCTTTGTTGACAGTCCCCAGTATAAGAGCTGTACATTTGAAGGAGACTTGTAAGCAGGCTTTTTTCATGAATAGGTCCTGTCCTGTGGAATAGCCTTCCTCTAGCATTGCATCAGCTGCTGGACTATAAAGATTTTTGGAAGTTGTTAAAGTCTCATTTGTTTCAAGAGGCTTTTCCAGTTTTATAACTGTATGAAGAAGTTATGACTACTTTGTTTTTACTGTTATGTGTATGCCATTTATATGTTAATTTATTATTTTTGTTTTCTGTAAACCACCTAGAACAGAAATTCTACAAATAGGTGAAATAGAAATTATGGATAAAAAAATTAAAATAATAAAAAAAATAAACCCCACAGCTATTGCATGTGCCTCTCTACTGTGTTGTTCTTCTGGGGCTGCATGGACCATCTGGAGAAGCAGGACAGAAATTGACATTATAGGATTTCTTCCTCACCCAGATCAACCCAAACAGGCTGATCAAGTACTGCTTTTGTCCATTGCATGCTCAGAGTTGTAATTCTGGAAATATCTGAGAAAATTAGGGACAATGTCTCCATTCATGCAGTGGGACATTATCCAGCCTAGATCAGCCTGTTTGGATGCTCACCTGAGTGAGCATCCCCTCTAATTACAGCCGTTGCTGCCTCCCCTCCCCCAATTCAATTCTTGAGGGAATATGGAGCAACACAAAACCCAGGGGCCAGCGCATCTGCTCCCTTGCAGCTAGCCCCTGGCAGTTTTGGTCCTTAACAGGTCACGCCTGCAGTCACAGGTGGTCTTTTCTCACCTGACCAGCAGGAGTGGTGATACCCTGGGCAGCAGCCTGGGCTTAGAGGGCAGCAGGTTTTGCCTGGGGGATACAGCATCTCTGGAGGCAGGCAGGCAGCAGAGTTCTGCATGATAAATTGAAGTGGGAGATTGGGGCAATGGGAGCTGCATTGGCACGCATTTCCAGTGCGCTTGTGGCGATTTAATTCTCCACGATCCTCTTCATCACTTGCTTCTTTTGTGGCCTCCATGTGGTGAAGTACAGACTTACATAGCAGCTCATGGTGGCAGCAAACTGTGGGACTATAAGAAAAGTGGCAGAAATGAGCAGGCTTTCTGTGGCCCCTGCCCTGATACTAGGCCAGAGTTTGTGCTTGCTCAGGAACGGTGCAGGAGATTCTCTGCTTTCTGGCCTCTGTCAGCTTCTGTGGGATTCCCACATTGGCAGTGGAATTTTTCTGGTACTGCGTACCTCATCGTACTGCCCTACTTGTACCACTGCTTCTCCAATCTCCCCCACGCTGCCCTCAGTCCTAGGATCACACGAGTGGACTGTTCCAGCCCCTTCTCCACTACCTCCCTTTTGTTTTCCTTTAACATCAGATTCAGGAAGAGTGCATGTGTTGACTTGAAGATTGTGGGAACAAGAAGAAATAGGGTGAGATGAGAGAGCACACAACAAAGAAGGAACACAATGCCCCTTCTCCTTCATCAGCCCCTCCCCTGCTGTTTCCTGTAGGCTGACTGAAAGAGAGAGGCTGAATCCTTTCTCTGTCTCTGCACCCCAGCAGAAAATTTCTCACCAGTACTCCGTACCTGACTATACCTGCAGCACTAAGCCAAAACCTATAAGGGGAGGGTTTAGAGTTCTCGTTATAACTGAATGATGGCAATGTCCTCATTGGTAAAAAAAAAAAGGAAGAAATATGGAATGGGGGCGCCAAGAGATGCCACAAGATAGAGGGCACATAGGATTTAGCTTATTCTGTACACATATAATGACAAAACAATGATAAGATATCCAGCAGTGAGCAGTTTAGAGATGCAGAAAGACAATGTTTACGGTTGAGCAAGAAAGGTTGGAAAGCTTATCCCTTTTAAATCCATTCAAAAACCTGTTTGCAATGCAACGGGGTGGGGATCCCCATTCTGAAAGGCTGAAGATGGATTGGCACTCTTCTAATTTCAGAGGTTTTTTTGTTCATGGTTTATTAAAGGCTCTTGAGCACCTTAGGCAATTTGGCACACTTCACGAAGCACTGGCACAGCAAGATCAGTAAGCAAATTAGGGATGTGTGATCAACAATACAAGCCATAATGGGGTAACATGTCGGGGAGCTTAAGACACATATAAGAAGGGAACATAAAAATAATTTAAAACATATACATTTATTTATTTATTTATTTTTGATTTTTATATACCGATGTTCCTGTATAATATACATATCACACCGGTTTACAAGGAACTAAAACTGTCGCCTTGGGGGCGAAACTACATTGAAACATAATAACCAATAAATAACTAAAGTTACATAGGATGATGGGACACTCATTTGTATTTTGGGGTGGAATAAAGAACTCGAGCAAAGGCAGGAAAAAAAGAGCTTGAGCAAGGCTGGATGGCGAAGGATTTGTGATTATCTCATAATAAGTATTACAGGGACCCCAGTCCCATCACCAGTAAGCCCTGGATAAGCCTTTGGTTTAGTCAGAAAGAGAAAAGGTTAGAGTAGAAAGGAGGTTCCATTTCAAATGCAGCTCCTCCCTTGAAGGGTTCTGAAATGGCTATCCCCCTGAGAGTCTATTTAGGGAGCTCTCCGCTATGAGCTCAGGAGGCAGTCCCTTCAGGTTTACAAAGAGTTCAGGGCTAAAGAGGAACTTTGTCTTTTGTTCTTTTGCAGGCCCAATCAGTAAAAGCAGGCTAGCTCAGCCTGTAGGTCCTGACCAGAGTCAGAAGGGGTTTCTTCTTCCAGTCTACAACCTGGCTGGTTAAGATACTCCCTCTGGATCCAATTTCAGGGATTTTGAGATTTTTATTAAGGAGCCTCACTGGACACCTGGTCCTGTCTTGCCCCTTGGAAAAGGGCAAAGAGTGGCATGCATCAGGGATCAGTACTTGGACTGGAGCTTTTCAATCTAACTAGATAAACGACGCTTGACCGACGTGCCGCAAATGCGCAGTAGAGCAGCTCTACTGCGCATGTGCGGGCGAGCACATCGGTCTTAGGCAGCGTCAGGAAAAAAAAAACATGGCGGTGGGCGGCAGCAGAGCGGGCGGCGGCGGCGAAAGCGGGCGGCAGCGTGGCGGCGGGTAGCGGGGCGGCAGGCGGCAGCGGCCAGTAGCGAGGGAGGGAGGAGAGAGAGAGAGGAGGGACGGACTGAGTGGGAGGAGGGGAGTGGGAGGGACGAGGAGAGGAGAGAGGGAGGAGAGGGAGTGGAGTGGACATGAGTGGGAGGGACGGAGAGAGAGAGTGGGAGGGAGGGACTGAGTGGGAGGGAGGGAGGGAGGGACTGAGTGAGGGGGGAGGGACTGGGGGGGAGGGACTGAGTGAGAGGGAGGGAGGATGTGGGTGAGTGAGAGGGAGGGAGGAGTGGGTGAGTGTGTGGGAGGGGGTGGGGAAGAGTGAGGGGAGAGGGAGAATGAGGGAGAGGTGAGAGTCAGGGATTAAGTGGAAGGGGGAGAGGAGAATGAGGGAGAGGTGAGAGACAGGGATGTGAGTAAGTGGAAAGGTAAGAAGTTGTGGAGCAGAGAAAAAGGGAGTGGAGGAGGGCTGAGGGGGAGGGGATGGGATTGAGAGAGGGAGGGAGTGACTGAGGGAAGGGGAGAGAGGTGGGAGTGACTGAGGGAAGGGGAGGGAGGTGAGAGTGAGGGAAGAAGGCAGTGGGAGACAGAGGGTGAGTAAGACTGAGTGGAGGAAAGGGGAGGAGTGGAACGAGGGGAAGGGGGAGAGAGGGAGAAAAAGTGTAGAAGGGTGCTGTGTTAGAAAATGGACTGAAAACAAAATGTAATGTAGCCCGTTTTAACGGGCTTAACGGCTTGTATATTTATAAATGATCTGGAAAGGAATATGATGAATGAAGTAATCAAATTTGCAGATGATACAAAATTATTCAGAGTAGTTAAATCATAAGCAGATTGTGATAAATTGCAGGAGGACCTTGCAAGACTGGAAAATTGGTCATCCAAATGGCAGATAAAATTTAATGTGGACAAGTACAAGGTGTTGCATATAGGGAAAAATAACCCATGCTGTAGTTACACGATGTTAGGTTCCATATTAGGAACTATCATCCAGGAAAAAGATCTAGGTGTCGGTTCAGTGTGCTGCGGCAGTCAAAAAAGCAACCAGAATGTTAGGAATTATTAGGAAGGGAATGGTAAATAAAATGGAAAATGTCATAATGCCTCTGTATCGCTCCATGGTGAGACTGCACCTTGAATACTGTGTACAATTCTGGACGCCACATCTCAAAAAAGATATAGTTGCGATGGAGAAGGTAGAAAGAAGGGCAACCAAAATCATAAAGGGGTTGGATCAGCTCCCCTATAAGGAAAGGCTAAAGAGGTTAGGACTGTTCAGCTTGGAGAACAGACGCTGAGGGGGATATGATAGAGGTCTTTAAAATCATGAGAGGTCTAGAATGGATAAATGTGAATTGCTTATTTACTCTTTTGGATAATAGAAGGACTAGGGGACACTCCATGAAGTTAGCAAGTAGCACATTTAAAACTAATCGGAGAAAATTCTCTCTCACTCAACACACAATTAAGCTCTGGAATTTGTTGCAAAGGATGTGGTTAGTGTAGCCGGGTTTAAAAAGGTTTGGATAAGTTCTTGCAGAAGTCCATGACTGCTATTAATCAAGTTGACATAGGGGCAGATTTTAAAACCTACACGTATGGCCTACATTTGTGCGCGCTACCCAACGCGCACAAATATACGCCTAATTTTATAACATGTGCAGCCGCGCATATGTTATAAAATCCGGGGTCGGTGAGTACAAGGGGGTGCACACTAGTGCACCTTGCATGCGCAGAGCCCTAGGGGAGCCCCAATGGCTTTCCCCGTTCCCTCCGAGGCCGCACTGAAATTGGAGCGGCTTTGGAGGGAACTTTACTTTGCCCCCCCCCCCCCCCCACCTTCCCCTCCCTTCTCCTATCTAACACAACCCCCAGCCCTACCTAAATCCCCCCCTACCTTCATTTTGTAAGTTATGCCTGCAACTTGCGCATGCCGGCAGGCTGCCGGTGCGCGATCCCCCGGCACAGCAGCAAATGGCCGCTGTGCTGGAGGCCTTGGTCCCGCCCCATCCCGCTCCCACCCTGCCACCGGACCACCCCCGGACTGGTGCCCCACCCACACCCCGCCCCCATCCTGCACTGTTCACAAAACCCCGGGACATATGCGCATCCTGGGGCTTTGCGCGTGTCGCCGGGCCTATACAAAATAGGCTCGACGCGCGCAGGAGCGGTTACGCGAGTAAATCCTGAGGATTTATGCGTGTAACCCTTTTAAAATCTGCCCCTTAGAGAATAGCCTCTGCTATTTCTGGCATCAGTAGCATGGGATCTACTTATTGTTTGGGTATTTGCCAGGTACTTATAGCCTGGATTGGCCACTGTTTGGAAACAGGATGCTGGGCTTGATGGACCCTTGGTCTGACCCAATATGGCAATTCCTTATATTTCTTATGTTCTTATTCTTAACAGTAAAAACTTTTATTTTGGACACTACTTTTGTTCTGTCCCCAGCAGTGGGTACATGTTTGTATCTGTATATACTGTAGTTTAACTGTGTTCAGTGCAGTTCCTCCCTTCTGAGGATTCTTGATACTGAAACACTTTTTGTAACCCATGATAAAAGTCTGTGAGCCTTGCCTTTAAGAGGAGCCTTTGCCCTTAAGAGAAGCTCCCTCCCTCCTCTACTTTCACTATCGGAAGAGCTCAAATGCCCCTCAATCTAACTTGAGTTTTCCTAGGTGCCTTATAGGCTCAAGGAACTGTCCTTCATGTTTCCCCTGTGTCACATGGTTCTTATGCTCGCTGCCATTGGACCTTGCCCTCCTGCCCCCAACTTGTGCAGGCGTTTCCCTTAGCAGCTCGGGATGAAAGCCCAGTCTTGCCCATGCGGGCTTCAGAGCTAGCAGCGCTCTGTAAAGCTCCTGAAATGATCGAGTTTTTACCTTTTCTCTTATTGCAAATCAGCCTTATATCTTCTATGCTTCCTACCTCTACCATAAACTAACTCCTGCAACCCAAGAGACCTTCCTCTCCTTCCTGCCACCCTGCCTCTAGCTACCAAAGATCTCTGCCTTGGGGCAAATGTTTGAGATGCAACAATTGTAAGTAATGAAAAATTACCTGTGCAATAAATAATTTCAAACTTAAAGAATCTTTGTTGTGAGGACTGATTAGAGAAAATTTTAGCTGTCTGGATAGGAAAAACATGGATGTTTTCTTGATACAGAATAACTTTAGTGACTTCCAGAGTACTTCTTCTGCATTCACTGTACCCGCATAAGACAGCAATCTCCCCAGGGCAAAAAAAGGAATGCGTAAAGAAGTCACCCCTGTCACATTGGGTCCTGGAAATGTATCCCCCATCCCATCTACAAAGTATCCAGACTTGGGAGAGGAAGCACATGTGAAAGGACTAGCTGGTAAGAGGTTTCAGCCTCAAAGAGCAATAAATAGTTTTGCGAACCCACCCGTGCAGGACAGGCTCACTGGGGTAGGGTCACATAAGATGTGCATTTGTTAGATTTGTTTCCAGATGTTAGTGCACACTATATTATTTTTTAGAGTGCACTAAAATAATTAATGCACTCTAAATTGACATAGGGGTAGATTTTAAAAGGGTTACGTGTATAAGGTATGTGCGTAACCCTTTTAAAACGCCATTGCGCGTGCCAAGCCTATTTTGCATAGGCTCGGCAGCGCGCGCAAGCCCCGGGACACGCGTAAGTCCCTGGGCTTCGCTAGGGGGCGTGTCGGATGGGTGGCGCAACGTTTGGGGTGTTCCAGGGGGCGTGTCGGGGGCGTGGTGCCGACCCGGGAGTGTTCCGGGTGCGCGGCCGATGCCTTCAGAACAGCCCCTGGGTCAGGAGATGGGGCAGGCGTAACTTTTACAACGGTAAGGGGGGGGTTTAGATAGGGCCGGGGGGGTGGGTTAGGTAGTGGAAGGGAGGGGAAGGTGCGGGGGGTGGAGGGAACGGGCAGCGAGCGCAGGGCTCGGCGTGCACAAGTTGCACAAATGTGCATCCCCTTGCGCGTGCCGACCCCGGATTTTATAAGATACGCGTGGCTACGCGCGTATCTTATAAAATCCGGCGTACGTTTGTTTGCGCGGGTGCACTTTTAGAAAACCTACCCCACTGTGCGCACTAAATTGATTTTAATGAAAATACATAACAAAAAAATGAACATTTTCCAGGTACACAAATCTGTCTTGTAATATAGCCAAGTTCATTTGGATGAGATACTAAGGAATGAAATGGGACCGACTCATACCTCTTAAAGAGCCAAGTATCCCTAATGGTCCAGGGTCTCTTCAAAGTGGCCCCCCAAATTTGGAATACTAACTCTCAGAGGCCAGTGGCCCTCCATCCTGATTTCTATGAGCTTCTTGGGTGGGGGTAAGCAAGAGTGTTAGGGCTTTTAGAAACACTGCCCCTCTCCCCTTGGGACTCTTTTCAGGAAAAAATCAAGTCCCTGCCTGCATGTACCCCCCTCAGCCCCCTAAAGTTACTTATTAGCTGAAGGGGACTTCCTGAGGATAAAGTAATAGCTATATCTACTATCTTCTGCCCTTCTGGCTGTGTTTTCAAAATGGTGCTGGCTGACCAGCTGCCCCCATTCACTCACTTTTACATGGCACCTGTTGAAACACAAAAGCTTCATTAAAAAATGTGTATGTTGATATGAGGCCCCTTAGTAGAATTTGCTCATATTTTTCAACACTCTTGAAGATTTGAAAATTGCACTTTACAAAATAACAGTGACATGGCATGACAGCATTTGGAAGGGTTTTTGTTAGTACTTCTTATTGGTCTTCGTTTATTATTGAATGTTTTATTTAATTTTATATCTATATTAAAACCATCTTTGATTTACATGATGATTTAACAGACTGGTATATTTGCTCATGTTTGATTTAAATTATTCAACTTGTTTTTTAACTTTACAAGTTTAGTTTTCTCATTTTTTTCCCACTGCTTGCATCACAGTTTTTCTCTCCCCATTCATGACCTTGCTGATTTTAACCCAAAGCATCTCACTTATCTTGTTTGTTTGTCTTGACTATATTGCATTGAACTGGGACTTTCCCTTATGTGTATCTGTACAGCACTGTTTACATCTGGCAGTGCAATAGAAATGATTAATAGAATCCCATATGCCCCACAGTAATTTAGAGATCACTTTCTAAAAGGATAAGAGAATCAGATGTCTGGTTAGCTTCTAGCCTCAATATCACCCAGTTCTTCTTTTTAACCTCTGGGGATGTGATATACCTGAAAAGTGAAAGGAAAATCTAATTACAGAAATAGATCAGTGTTGTAAAGTCTATCTAAAATAACCAAAGCCTCTTGCTTTGACCCAGACATAAAACTACCTACAGAATTATAGAAGTAGGTGTTTCTCTTCAGATACTCACCTGTTGTAACAACACCACCATCTTGCATGTTTGAGAGATATTGCATAGCAACAATCCTATCTCTTTCAAAACATTTCAAGGCATATTCTCTAAGTCTTTTTCAGCTTGTCCATACTTTAAAGAACATTGAACAATAAAACACCAACAAAACAACTGAACACTTGTAAAATGAATATAAACTGGGCCCCCATTTAATTGATTATTCTGATTTCAGTGTGATAAAGTAGGCAATGGATTTTCATTAAACTTTACCAAAGAACTGCAAAAGGTTATAAACAGTTCACAGCAATAATGTTCACGCATTACCCAATCCCTTTTTATCTTTAGCCAGGTTCATTTAGCATTCAGTTAGAGGAAACAGCAGGGTTCTCTGAGACTTGTCACTGATGATTTATTAAGCTCATTTTCCATTCATTTGTTTATAGATCAAACATGGATAGAAGACTCAACAGTATTGAACTCATTTAATAAGAAAAAAAATACTGGATATTTAAACTTTGTGTGAGGCTAGAATTTGGAAGAATTACACATAAGCAATTGCTTTCATCACGGCTAAATAATTCACCTAAAATCAATATTCCCATTTAGTGCAATGTTAGACTTACTAAGGATGGATTCAGTGTGTGAGGTTTCTCACAGACCTGATAAACATATTGCCATCCATTTGTTGCTCACATTGGAAGCCAAAGGTCGTGTGCACCTGGACTAATGGAAAACCCTGACTGACAACACCCCCCTCAAAGACAAAATAATAATTAGGGATGTGCATTTGGTGCACCCTAATTTTTTTAGTATGCACTAAAAAAAGCTGTGTGCATTGTTGTGAATTATTGTGCACTATTTTGATTTTGTGTGCACTAAATAAAAACAAAAATTTAACAAAAATGAAAAAACATATGAAACAAATTTAAAAAGTAAAACAAACCCAGAAAAAAGCTAAAATGTTCTGGTTGCATACCCCTAGCAATCCATCCTGTCATCAGTACAGGAAATCAGTACAGA
Source organism: Rhinatrema bivittatum (assembly GCF_901001135.1). Classification (NCBI taxonomy): domain Eukaryota; kingdom Metazoa; phylum Chordata; class Amphibia; order Gymnophiona; family Rhinatrematidae; genus Rhinatrema; species Rhinatrema bivittatum. The sequence goes on from NC_042623.1 coordinate 101,870,332, forward strand.
AACATTGCATTTAATTGAGCTTTTATGAAAAATATTTTCAATAATTTACAAGTAGATACAGTAGTTAACAAAATAAGTTATATATTTTACATATTTCATAAGAAACATTTTCATTAATGCTAGTGATTTCTTTTGAATATTCAGCTCTATTAATACTTTAATAGTAACACCCAGCCAGCCACTGTAATAAGCACTAGGGTAGAGAAAATGTATACATAGAAACAGAAAAATAGAGAATATGATGACAGAGGAGAACCTTGAGGGTCATTTAGTCTGCCCAAATACAATTTATTTTTGCAATGTCATAGACCACAGTTGATTACTGACTTTCTATCACTTTAATTATAAGGAACCTCTGTGATTTTTCCATCCCTTTTTGAATTCTGTTACAGGTTTTTTCCCTCCATTACTTTCACTAGGAGGCCATTCCATGATCCCACGGACTTTGTGTGAAGAAATATTTCCTAATGTTATGCCTGGGCATGCATTCTTTGAGCATGAAATCTAGACCTCTTGTTCTAGAACTATGTTTTCCACTGAAAGATGTTTCCTTCTTGTGCATTACTTATGTATTTGAATGTCTTTATTTAAAAATTAAAAAAAACAAATAGTAAATGGAGGAAATTGGAAAACAAAGTATCTTGCGAGTTTTTCATATTATTGGATTCCATTATTTTTTAGTATGCCTTTTCAAATAATTCTTAAGACAGCTTACTACATTATTAGAATCCACATATAATAAGCTCCTGTCCCAAAGAGTTTACAAACAGAGAGCCTATCTTTCAAACGTATCCACGGTACAGCATTTATGTCTATAAGTGAATGTGCAGAGATTAATGCTTGTGTTCTAGAAACTGTTAGGCAGAAGCTGCACGGTTTATAAAATACTATACAGTGTGCATGTATGTTTCATTATGTGCAGATATTTCCATTGGAAGAAGATGCACAATTTCTCTACCAATTTTTTAAAATATAGATGTGTATAATTTAGGTACATAAAAAAAATATAACATGTATATGTAATAACCCTAATTAATATGTAGAAGCAGGTATTTTATTAAGTATACGTCGGGCCGATGTGTGCCAAGTGGATTTTAAAAGCTACCCATGTATGTGTGTATCTCCTGCTATGCGCACAAGTCAAAAGTTTTGAAAAAGGGTTTTGGCATGGGTGGGGTTTGGGTGTGTTGAGAGAAGGCCAAGAGATGTGCACGCAAATCCTTTATTACTGTTATGTATGGTGTTTAATTAATAAATAAAAGATTCTAGGCTAGTCAGCAAGGTTTTTAAGGGTTGGTGCTAACAGGGGGAAAGGGAAGCTCGTAAACTAGTAGGGTTTGGAAGTTCTATTCCTTTCCTGGGCAAACTATGAACAAACTGGTGAACCTGGCAACAGCGTGGATGTGCACCCCTTTTAAAATCCTCCCTGTTATGTGGTGGAAGCAGAATTTGCACGTACATGCACACAGGCTCAGCCTTTATCACATATGTGCGTATATGAGGTCATATACGCACATATGTGATAAAGCAGCCGCGTCCATGGGTGCAAACTGGCAAACGCATGCACGTGTGCACCAGCACCACTGTTTAAAAGCTATCTTCATATTGTTTTGAAAATACTTGCACATATGTAGTTATTAGCTGGATCGGATATAGAAGAGCAGTGGGCAAAACTAAAAGAAGATATTATAAGAGCAACTAACCTTTAAGTTGGAAAAGTAAAGAAAAGAGAAGAGGAAAAAGAGGCCACTATGATTTTCTAATGTAGTAGCTGAAAAAGTAAGAGAGAAAATGCTAGCATTCAAAAACTCCAAGAGATCACAGAACGTGGAAGACAGGCAAAAGCTAAGAGAAGCTAGGAAAACAGTCAGGAATGCAAATATTCAAATGGAAGAAAAATTAGCAAATACGGTAAGGTGAAGGGACCAGACATTTTTTTAGATATGTTAGTGACAGAAGGAAATGAAAAAGTAGCACTGTGAGACTCAGAGGTGAAGGGAAAGAATATATAGAGAGGAAAAAGAAAAATTGCTTATCAAGTATTTCTGTTCAGTGTTCACTGTGGAAGGACCTGGAGTAAGACCATATAAAACAAACACAAATAAGATTAGAACTGAGGAAACACTCAATTGATTTTCAGAACAGTGTGTTTCTGGGGAGCTAAATAAACTTAAAGTAGATAAGGCGATGGAGCTGGATAGTATACATCCAAAGATAATGAGAGAACATAGAAAATTCCTGGCTGCTCTACTGGCTGACCTGAGAGTGCTTCTTTAGAGTCAGGAGTCTGAAGGACTGGAGAGGTACAGATGTAGTTCCTATTTATAAATGTGGAAGGAAGGAGGAGACTGGGAACTATAGGCCGGTTAATCTGACCTCTGTGCTGCACAAATTAATGGAATCATTGCTAAAACAAAAGCTAGTGCAGTTTCAGGAATCCAATGGACTGCATGATCTGAAGCAGCATGAATTTTCTAGAGGTAAATGTTGTCAGATGAATCTGATCTGTTTCTTTGATTGGGTGATCTCTCCACAAAAGAGACTTACAAATAATTTGAATGCCCTTGGTATGGAGTGATTGTCTGGGTTAGATAGAAATTGACTGAGTGGGAGGTGACAAAGGGTAGTAGTAAATAAGAGTTTTTTCTGAGGAAGGGGGTGTTAGTGGCAGTGTGCCTCAGGGATCGGTGCTTGGACCAGTTCTTTAAAACATTTTTGTGAGTGACATAGAGGAAGGATTGTCAGGAAAGATTTGTTTTTTTGTTGGTGATACTAAAATCTGTAATAGGGTACAAAGCCAGGAAGATGTGGAAAACATGAGGAAGGATCTAGTGAAACTCAAAGAATGGTATAAGAGTAGCAGCTAAGATTTAATGCTAAAAAATGCAGAGTAATTAATTTAGGATGAAAATACCCAAGGGAGAGGAACAGTATTGGAGACAAAATTCTTCTAAGCACAAAAGAAGAGCGAGATATAGGGTTTATTGTAGCTGATGATTTTATAATGAATAATGAGATGGCAAAAGCCACAAAGATGTTTGGCTGCATAGGGAGAGGAATGGTCAGCAGAAAATGGGAGGTGATATTGCCCTTGTATAGGTCCCTGGGCAGACCTCATTTTGAATACTGTGTACAATTCTGGAGTCTGCTCCTTCAAAAGGAACTAAACCAGTTGGAGTTGGTCCAGAGGGTGGCTACTAAAATGATTAGTGGCCCTCACTCTAAAGCATATGGGGATAGACTTAAAGTTATAAACGAGGACAGGCAAGATAGAGGAGATATGCAGAGATATTTAAATATCTCAAAAGTTCCCATGCACAGGTGGTGAGCCTCTTTCAATAGAAAGGAGGTTCTAGAATGAGGGGTCATGTGATGAGGGTGGAAGGGAATAGTCTCAGTAGTAATCTTAGGAAATATTTCTTTACAGAGATAGCAGCGGATGCATGAAACAGCATCCCAGTGGAGGCAAAATTGGTATCTAAATTAAAGAAAGCAAGGGATAAATACAGAGGATTGATAGGCCCTGGACAAGATAGGATTGGGGATGATATGAGAAAATAATTAAATATTTATTCTGTGAATGAGGAATTCAAATGTTATAAAGAACAATGCAAACTACATATAGAAGAATAGCACATAGAAGATTCCTCAAAGAAATTCTTCAATATGAACCTCCAGGAAAAAGAGATCCCAGCTGACCTAGGGAAATATTGACTGACAGTGATCTATAATGAAGCTCAGACAGACACTGTAGCCTTATTTGTGATAGATGATGATGATGATCTATAAAATGCTTTTTATGTTGATTTAAGAGTATACTTATGTGATTCTTTTTAATAATGCCCAGCTGACCCATGTAAAAATGGAATAGATATGCCTATTTAAATTAAATTCAATTCAATTCAACTAAATGATTTTATTTTTCATAAGCAGAAATCCAATTGCACCTCTGCAAATAAAAATGAAAAAAACAGTTGACTGCAGATCACAAACATAATTAATAGCAATAGCCAATTCAACCCTCTAATTAAATATTTTTATAACCTCCTTTGCATATCAGAAACATAGCCTGTGCACTAAATTATAGAAAGCCTGTTGACATTAGCATCACAAAATAGTAACTTCAAATAAGATGCATTTTTGAATCAATGTACAGGAAAACCTTGTGTTATACATTTGCAAAATTTCAACAAGTTTGTGATAGCACAAAAGCAACTGTGAATTAGACCCTCAGTACCCTGACAACTGGGTTGAATACATCTAAAAAAAAGGACTGAGAGCGACAATATATCTTTCCATGACAGACAGCAAACTGCTTCCAAAGAAAAATAAATATTGTGCCTGTTTCATCAAGTGTTTGTCCCATTTCTTTGCCTATGTGAAAAACCCATGATAAATCAGATGCGTAGTGTGAGAATTTATCGTAAAAGGGGCTGGATGGTTTGGGGTTTTTTTTGGTTTTTTTTTTATACCTCAGCATATTGAGGAATGGAGAGAGATTTACTGAGAAATCTGCAAGTAGAGCAAACTGAAGGAAATGAAAAACTTTATGATAGTGCATGTTTTTAGATTAATATTTTTACTTATAGTCCTCATTTTCTTTAAGGGGATGGCTTATCAAAGCTTTGCACAGCCACAGTTTGCCAGACTTTAGTAATGTGCCATAAAGTTCCAGAGAAGAGAAGCATAAGTATTCTTTTCGGAATTTCTAACAATTTGCATATATATTGCTGTATACATAACTCAGACTTCATGGCCTCTCAACAAATTAACATTTTTCTGGCACTTTACAAGATTGGCAGGAGCAAACTCTTGATGAAGTGAAACATTTAACTTCAATATATCACTTACCCTACAAAAACTATATAAAGAAAATCCTAAATATAATTCCGTTAAAGACTTTTTAATCATATTTGAGGAATTGCTAAAATCACTGTTTATGAGAGTTCAGAGGTCGATATTCAAAGTTTTTGTCCAGGTAACTTTTGGAGTTACCGAACAAAACCCAAGATTTTCATATTTGGGGGGGTAACTTATTAACCACACAAAATTTAGAAGGATAAAAAGAAGCAGTGATGTTGGCATTCCAGGTGCATGGTTAAATTTTATCTGGTGAGTGCTATTCAGTGCCATGGCCATAAACACTCTCCCTGGAGATCAGACATCTTGTGGATACTGAATTGTTTACAAGGGGACATAGACAAGAGATCAGCACATAATTCCCTAAAAATGCAGGTGGCATACTATAGGTGCCGAATTAAAAGGTACCCAGATGGTGGCTTACCAGGATATTATCTAATTCTGTAAAGGGGTAACATGTATATGGCCTCCCTTCAGACAAATAATCATGCAGTGGGCCCTTAATTTGGTCATAAGTTTCTTGACAATATCCCCATTTGAGCCAATGAGACAGGCATCCATAAAAGACCTGTCCCTAAAAAACACCTTTCTAATAGCTATTTGCTCTGCTAGGTGCATTTTAGAATTGCAGGCCCTATCATGCAGGGACCATTACTTGGTGTTTTCTACAGACTCAGTTGTCTTTTGACCAGTTCAGTCCTTTCTGTCTAAGACAATATCCTCGTTTCACGTTAATCAATTGGTGTCATTCGCAGCATGTGGTATCAGGGACTATCAAGGGAAAGAGAGAAGTTTGCACCTACTGGATGTGCAGTATATTTTCCAGAGGTATCTAAAGGTAACAAATACCTTTAGAAAAACAGACAAGCTGATCATTTTTATGGTGGCCCCCAGATAGGGGAAGTGGCCTTCAAAGCTATTTTAGCTGGGTGGATCAAGGAAAAATAGCCTTGGTTTACCTCCTCTATAGTAGACAGGTGACGGCTCTGCTCTGAGTGCATTCTACAAGAGCTTAAGCATCAGCTTGGTTGAATGCATCATCAGCCTCCCCAGAGGAAATCTGTAAGGTGGCCACTTGGTCATCCTTACACTCTTTTATAAAATATAGACTTGATGTACAAACCATAGTAGACACTGCTTTTGGGGCAGAAATTGAGACAGTCCTGTTCTTCAACCCCCTACCATTTTGTATTGTTTTGAATATGGCGTCTGAGCTGTATATTTTGTCTTGGAATAAAAATTATTTTGAAAAAAGAAATAATAGTTTATGTAACTCCCACATGTAAGGACTCGTCTAACTGGAAGAAAAGGAAGGAGAAATATATTATTATCTGATAATTTTCTTTCCTTGAGTCTTGCTGTGTTCTCGGACTGGCACTAGACTGGTCTAACATGGTCCCACTCTTTTCACTCTCACCTCTGATCACACTAAGGGACAGCCTTGCATTCTCTCTACTGGTAGTAAATTGTTTTGGGGTTAAAGGAGTGATTTCTTTTTACCTTTTTTCTTAGAAAAAGGCTACTGGCAACTGCCTAAGGGCTAGATTTTCTATCGGTGTGCGGCTCTGTGAATCATGCAGTACCGGGGGGTAGGGGGGCGAAGCGGGGGGCAGGCCTACAAAAGCTGGCAGCAATTGCATCACTGCGGTGCAATCGCTGCCGGCTTTCGCAAACCAATAGCGCCACCGTGAAAGGTGGTACTATTGGGCGCGTTACTGACGGAGATAAGGGTCCTTATCTTTTCGCTGTCAGCGATGTCTTTGTGGTGTCCACCCCGGTGCTGCCCCAACTTCTCCCCTTCTGGTGCGGATGCCGCCCAGAACCCACCCCGATCTAGCTATCGCATGCGAAAATGGCCCACTAAGACCTCTCCTCCCTTATTGCCCAGAATGAGCTCTTGAAAGAGATGTACCCTCTGTCTCTCCCAACGGAGGAGAGGAGAAATCCCACATGTAAGGACTGGTCTAGCAGGCCTCAAGGAAAAACAAATTTATCTTGCTTTCTAAATTCTGCTAACAACTTTATTATGCATAACCAACATTGCGGATCCATAGAAAAGTGTTGGTACTGCCATAACTGTATAAAATTTAAACTGTGTTTTTCTTCTAGCTTTCCATTAATGTTTTAAGGATGGTACACAAATTGACTGGATTTGATAAGAACATAAGAAATTGCCATGCTGAGTCAGACCAAGGGTCCATCAAGCCCAACATCCTGTTTCCAACAGAGGCCAAACCAGGCCACAAGAACCTGGCAATTACCCAAACACTAAGAAGATCTCATGCTACTGATGCAATTAATAGCAGTAGCTATTCCCCAAATAAACTTGATTAATAGCTGTTAATGGACTTCTCCTCCAAGAACTTATCCAAACTTTTTTTGAACCCATCTACACAATTTATTTATTTATTTATTTAAAAGTCTTCTATACCGATGTTAGTCGAAACATCACCTCGGTTTACATGGAACAAAAGCAACACTACCTGCACTAACCACATCCTCTGGAAACAAATTCCAGAGCTTTATTGTGCGTTGAGTGAAAAAGAATTTTCTCAAATTAGTCTTAAATGTGCTACTTGCTAACTTCATGGAATGCCCCCTAGTCCTTCTATTATTTGAAAGTGTAAATAACCGATTCATATCTACTCGTTCAAGATCTCTCATGATCTTAAAGACCTCTATCATATCCCCTCTCAGCCGCCTCTTCTCCAAGCTGAACAGCCCTAACCTCTTCAGCCTTTCCTCATAGGGGAGCTGTTCCCCTTTATCATTTTGGTTGCCCTTCTCTGTACCTTCTCCATCGCAACTATAGATGCAATGACCAGAATTGTATACAGTATTCAAGGTGCGGTCTCACCATGGAGCGATATAGAGGCATTATGACATTTTCTGTTTTATTAACCATTCCCTTCCTAATAATTCCTAACATTCTGTTTTTTTGACTGTTGCAGCACACTGAGCCGACGATTTTAAAGTATTATCCACTATGATGTCTAGATCTTTTTCCTGGGTGGTAGCTCCTAATATGGAACCTAACATCGTGCAACTACAGCAAGGGTTATTTTTCCCTATATGCAACACCTTGCACTTGTCCACATTAAATTTAATCTGCCATTTGGATGTCCAGTCTTGTAAGGGCCTCCTGTAATGTATCGCAATCCGCTTGTGATTTAACTACTCTGAATAATTTTGTATCATCCGCAAATTTGATAACCTCACTCGTCGTATTCCTTTCCAGATCATTTATATATATATATATATATTGAAAAGCACCAGTCCAAGTATAGATCCATGACGCACTCCACTGTTTACCCTTTTCCACTGAAAAAATTGACCATTTAATCCTACTCTCTGTTTCCTGTCTTTTAACCAGTTTGTAATCCACGAAAGAACATCGCCTCCTATCCCTTGACTTTTTAGTTTTCTTAGAAGCCTCTCATGAGAGACTTTGTCAAACGCTTTCTGAAAATCGAAATATACTACATCTGTCGGTTCACCTTTATACACATATTTATTAACCCCTTCAAAAAATGAAGCAGATTTGTTGGCAAGACTTCCCTTGGATAAATCCATGTTGACTGATTTCCATTAAACCATGTCTTTCTATATGCTCTACGATTTTGATCTTGAGAATAGTGTCCACTATTTTTCCCGGCACTGAAGTCAGGCTCACTGGTCTGTAGTTACCTGGATCGCCCCTGGAGCCTTTTTTAAATATTGGGGTTACATTGGCCACCCTCCAGTCTTCAGGTACAATGGATGATTTTCATGATAGGTTACAAATTTTAACTAATAGATCAGAAATTTCATTTTTGAGTTCCTTCAGTACCCTAGGATGCATATCATCCGGTCCAGGTGATTTGCTACTCTTTAGTTTGTCAATCTAGCCTACTACATCTTCCAGGTTCACAGTGATTTTGTTCAGTTCGTCTGACTCATCACCCCTGAAAACCATCTCAAGAACTGGTATCTCCCCAATATCCTCATTAGTAAACACGGAAGCAAAGAATTAATTTAGTCTTTCTGCAATGGCCTTATCTTCCCTAAGAGCCCCTTTAACCCCTCGGTCATCTATGGTCCAACCGACTCCCTCACAGGTTTCTTGCTTCGGATATATTTTAAAAAGTTTTTATTATGAGTTTTTGCCTCTATGGCCAACTTCATTTCAAATTCTCTCTTCGCCTGTCTTATCAATGTTTTACACTTAACTTGACAATGCTTATGTTTTATCCTATTTTCTTCAGATGGATCCTTCTTCCAATTTTTGAAGGATTTTTTTTGGCTAAAATAGCCTCTTTCACCTCACCTTTTAACCATGATGGTAATCGTTTTGCCTTCCTTCCACCTTTCTTAATGTGTGGAATGCATATGGACTGCACCTCTAGGATTGTTTTTTTAAACAATGTCCATGCCTATTGAACACTTTTAACCTTGCAGCTGCACCTTTCAGTTTTTTTTCCAAATATTTTCCTCATTTTATCAAAGTTTCCCTTTTCAAAGTTTAGTGTTAGAGCTGCACATTTACTTATTGTCCCCCTTCCAGTTATTAGTTTAAATTTGATCACATTATGATCACTGTTGCCAAGTGGCCCCACCACTTTTACCTCTCTCACCAAATCCTGCATTCCACTAAGAATTAAATCTAAAATAGCTCCCTCTCTTGTTGGTTCCTGAACCAATTGCTCCATGAAGCAGTCATTTATTACATCCAGGAACTTTATGTCTCTAGAAAGTTCTGATGTTACATTTACCCAGTCAATATTGGGGTAATTGAAATCTCAAAAACACAAAGTGCAGGACATAGAACTTTTAGTCCTGATCAAGAGTAAGTTCCAATCAGTTCATGAAGAAATAAATTCAAATAAATTTTTATTGCGGCAACTCCACTGCATCAGTTCAATAAAGCACACATTTTACAAGGTGCCCCAACACGGAACCGTGTTTCGCCAAAGGCTGCATCGGGGGGACCAACAGGAGTTCAGTCAAATCTGCAATGTTAGAATAGTTTAAAAATCAGGACAACAAATAATGGACTAATACCGATATATAATTAAAACAGTGAAATAGAACATACCTTGGTGCAGTATTCAAAAAGTAACAGGGAGTGCATTTACCCTTAGCATAACCAGGCATTTTAAAGGCAGAATTTAGGCGCCAAAAAACAGGTGATGAAATCACCATTCTCGCGGGAACCAATCATCGGTTCCCAGGATTAATACGCGCCGAATGAGGAAGCTGACAGACAAACCAATATAAAAGTGTATGTAATTATGAAAATAGATGCCACTCAATTTCCCGATTTAGTCCTTTTGGGGAAACGGTATCCAACGTAAAAATCCACTTTTGTTCTTTAAACTATTCTAACATTGCAGATTTGACTGAACTCCTGTTGGTCCCCCCGATGCAGCCTTTGGCGAAACACGGTTCCGTGTTGGGGCACCTTGTAAAATGTGTGCTTTATTGAACTGATGCAGTGGAGTTGCCGCAATAAAAATTTATTTGAATTTATTTCTTCATGAACTGATTGGAACTTACTCTTGATCAGGACTAAAAGTTCTATGTCCTGAACTTTGTGTTTTTGATTATTCTGTAGTGCAGCCTTTGCTTTGTTTGTTTGGTAATTGAAATCTCCCATTATTATTGCACTGCCAAATTAGTTAGCTTCCCTGATTTCTCTTAGCATTTCATCATCTGTCTGACCATTTTGTCCAGGTGGACGGTAGTATACTCCTATCACTATACTCTTACCCAACACACATGGGATTTCTACCCATATAGATTCTACTGGGCATTTCGCCTCTTGTATGATCTTTATCCTGTTGGACTCTATACCCTCTCGGACATAAAGTGCCACACCCCCATCAATTTGATCCTCCCTATCATTGCGATTTAATTTGTACCCTGATATAGCCCTGTCCCATTGGTTATCCTCCTTCCACCAAGTCTCTGTGATGCCAATTATGTCAATCTAATCATTTGCTTCTATGCACTCTAACTCTCCCATCTTACTTCTTAGACTTCTGGTATTGGCATACAGACATTTCAAAGTGTGTATTTTGTTTGTATTAACAACCTGCTTTTCAGTTGTTAGAGATAATTCGGAAATCATTAGCTTCGGTGATTTTTTACATATAGGCACATGGACTATGTTTGCTTTTAATGGAATCTCTCTGTTGGGATGCCCTAACTCTCCTGCTGAGTGACTGTCGGCTTTCCCCCTTGTTCTGTTTAAAAGGTGCTCCATCTCCTTTTTGAAAGTTAGTGCCAGCAGCTTGGTTCTACTCTGTTTAGGGTGGAGCCCATCCTTTTGGAAAAGAGTCCCCTTTCCCCAAAGGTTTCCCCAGTTCCTTACAAAGCTGAATCCCTCTTCCCTGCACCATCGTCTCATCCTCACATTGAAACTCTGGAGCTCTGCCTGCCTCTGGGGACCTGCACGTGGAACATGAAGCATTTCAGAGAATGCTACCCTGGAGGTTCTGGATTTCAGCTTCCTACCTAAAATCCTAAATTTGGCTTCCAGAACCTCTCTCCCACATTTTTCTATGTCCTTGGTGCCCACATGTACTTTATTTGCTATGTCATGGTCATTTGTAAAAAAAAAAAAAAATATCACAAGCAAGGTAAATAAAATGTGAAACTTGTTCAAGAACATAATTTTCAATGATAGTAAACTTAAGTTATTTTCCTTTAAACAAAAATGTTGCTTTTATTTTCTTTAAGGATATTTTTTAGATTATGGTTCTTACAGAGCTGATATAAAAAATTGATTTCTGAATTTCTTTTTCTGCGTTATTCAGCCTAGTGGTTAGAGCAGTGGACTATGAACGATGAGACCAGGATTCAAGTCCTGCTGTCGCTCCTTGTGACCTTGGGCAAGTCACTTTACCCTCCATTGCCTCAGGTACAAAAACTAAGATTGTAAGCCCTCTGGGGATAGAGAAATACCTACAGTACCTGAATGTAAACCGGTGTGATATCTCAATTGAGATCGAATGTCGGTATATAAAAATAATAAATAAATAAATAAATATCTTGATCTTCAACAAAAGAATTATTGAGAACCATATTCAGTCACTGTCCAGTTAGCAAAGTTAGCCAGATAAACTTATATAGCTAATTTTGGAGGTATATTCCTTAGTGCAGCTGCACTACTGAATGTAGCTGGCTGTCTTAAAGTTAGCCAGATAACTTTATCTGGCTAACTTTAGGACAGTTTTTTGGTGCAATCAGACTTAGGGATAGATTTAAAAACTTGCGCCAGCGCGTCCATGTGAGCACGCTACCCTGCGCGTTCCACATAGACATGCGATTTTATAACATGTGCGTACAGGCGCATGCATGTTATAAAATCGGGGGTTGACGCGTGCAGGGGGTTGCACAGTTGTGCACCTTTCGTGCTCCGAGCCCGCACCGAGCCGCAGGGCCTTTCCCCGTTCCCTCCCAAGCCACTCCGAAATCAGAGCGACCTCAGAGGGAACTTCTCTACCCCCCCACCCCACCTCCCTTCCCTTCCCCTACCTCCCTCGCCCTTTCCCCCCTATTTTTTTGCCGAATTTTCTTTTATTTCAAAGTAAGTTGTGAGCGCCGGCTGACTGCTGGTGCACAATCCCCAGCACAGCAGCAAATGGAGTGGGGCAGCCTCTGGTCCTGTTCCACCCCGCCCCTAGACCGTCCCACCCTGCTCCCTCCCTGCCCCTTTTTGCAAGCCCCGGGACTTACACGCATCCAAGGACTTTTAAAAATCTGCCCCTTAGCGTGATAGGTTATCTGGCTAACTCAGAATATTGTAGTTAGATAACTTATCCGACTAATGTAATTCCTCCCCGAAATTCCCACGGAATGTTCCTAAATTGTTGGGTTAAATTTTAGCTAGATAAGATATCCAGCTAACATTTAGAAAGATAAGTGACCAAATATTCATTTAGCTGTATAACTTCTGAGTTATCTGACTATCGGGCCGATACAGTAAGGACGTGTAAGAAATAGTGCAGCAGTGCCGGGCGCCCGCTCGTTTGCCGCGCGCATATTTTGGTTCACATACCGCTCGATTCAGTATTCAAATCAGACACAAATCCAAGCGGCGTCCAAAGTGTGTCAATGAAGCGATAGGCGTTGGCAATCCATTTTACTTTATAGAGCGGTATGCAGCGCCTATACAGTATCCAGGGTGCACTGGTACCTGTCATTTCAAATGTCATTTGAAATGTCATTCCACCAGATAAGTGGATGGTTCTTTTCTACAGACCCCGCTGCCTTGAGCGCCCGGCCGGACGTCCAAGCCGCGACCTTGGACATCCGGCCGGGTGCTCAAGGCAGCGGTGCCTCCGATCATGGATGCCCGGATACAGGCGGGAAGGTCCATGAACGGACGCCGTGACCTTGGATGTCCGAGGTCGCGGCTTCCGTTCATGGACCTTCCCGCCTGTAGGCCCCGCTGCCTTGAGCACCCGGCCGGACGTCCAAGTTTCCCAGTACATACAAGGATATGCCACACTGTGGATTCTCTGGTATACAGTTTGACTGGCAGGATATAAAAATTATTTAACAGTACATACATGGATCTGCAACACTGTATTCTCAAGTTTGTATTCTCAACTCAGCTTTGCATTCTTATTTCAGCGTCTACTACAGCCTTGTTCTAGACATAGGAGGAAGGCTCCGTATAGGCGTCCATGTCTCTGCTGGACCCCGGAGACTCAGGACGCCTAGCAGAAGCCCATCTCTCTGGTGCCTGTAGAGGCATCCATGCCCGGAACCTCAGAGACGTACGGTTTAACCCTAGCTTGGCGCGGCTCACATCTAACGCCAGGGACAGGGTAGGCAGTAAATATTCAGGTTAAAGACGCGGTAAATAAGCTGGTTAACAGGGTGATAATTTGGGCGCACGTTACTGTATCGGAGGGAATAGCTAATCTGATCATTAACGTGTCATATACATGCGGCGGGCGGAAAGGGATACGCATCCTTTTCGGCAAGCGGTAAGGACGCGTAAAAGCCGATACTGAATCGTGGGTACGCCTTACGCATCCAAAACGTGAGTCCAAAGCAGGTTAAAAACCAGGTAACCACGGCCACGCTTTACTGTATCGGCCCATATATGCCTCTGAATATGGACCTCTGTATGTATAAATGTGTTGCAATTCAGTGGAATTCCAAGGTCAACTTCTTCCATTCTTTAAGAAGGCAATCAATATAGATATTAAACAGCCTTGTTTTACTTCTTGATTTATTTCATTTGGTTTCTTTCCATAATCAATAGATATTTGTTTTTTAATATATAGATTTAGGATGGCATTTATCTGTTGAGGGTGGCCTCTCTTCTTCAAGATATGCCACAGTTTATTGTGTTGAATGTTTTTGTTGATTTTTATAAAAACTAAATAAGATGCTAGACAAGTGATGGCGAACTCCAGTCCTCAAGTGCCAAAAACAGGCCAGGTTTACAGGATATCCACAATGAATATGCATGAGATAGATTTGCATACAATGGACGCAGTGCATGCAAATCTTTTTCATGCATACTCATTGTAGATATCCTGAAAACCTAACCTGTTTGTGGTACTTGATGACTGGAGATTGCCATCACTGTGCTAGACTAAATTTTCTTCTTTTTTCTCCTTCTAATAAAAAAATATTGGGGCAGATTTTCAAAGGGTTATGCGCGTAACCCCAAAAACCTGCTCCTGCACGCGCCGAGCCTATTTTGCATGCACATGTACACGTGTACAGCCTATTTAATACCATGTGTGCATATACACGCTTATGTTATAAAATGGTCGCGTCCTTTGGTGTGAACTGGCATACGCATGAATATGTGTGTCTGCACACCAATATCAAAGTTACGATCAATAGAGCTAATTTTCAAAAGGATTTATGGACTATACATGCATAAATGGACTTTTGAAAAGTTCTATGATGAATGCTACTTTTACATGCACAACTACTTTGAAAATTCACTCCCATGAGGCCAATATTCCAAGTGAGTAGGAAAGTTATTTGGGTAAAGTTGATTATATTCAATGGGACTTGTCCAGATAAGTCTACCACTGAATTTACCCAAATTAAGATAAGTGCATAACTTTACTCACATAACTTTAAGACAGGTATTTTTCCAACCAGACTTACATGTATAACTTTAGCTAGACAGATCTCAATATCTTCATTCACCAGCTAAATGTCATCCTACCCCCACATTGCCTCCAGTGATGCCTCTTTATATATGGATACATTTTGTATGCCCAATGAGTTGCGCAAAAAGTACATCTGCTTGGCGGGGGAAATATTTAAATCTTGACTTTTGCATATCTAACTCCAAAAGTTAGCCAGATAAAACCTTTGAATATTGACCTTTATGTAAAACAGAGTCAAAGAACTACAAAGCACAGATATTTCCAGACACTTGTAATTAGATAATGAGAAATAGAAGTACTTTGCAATAACTTGAAGTCAGCACATTTCTAATTTTACTACAATGCCCATTCACAAATTCCTGGGAGGACAATAATGCCAGAATAATTTAATGAAAATTGACCCAAAACTGCTATGAAGCAATTTCAAGAAAGCTATAAGACTGTTGAGATAACTATAGCTTTGCAAACATCATAGACTAAACATTGGCTTCTATCACTTACTGTAAATAAACTTAAAACAGATTCAATTAAAAACAATTGAGTTATGGAAAAAGGTTATATCTGTTATCCATGCTTTCTATTTAAATCTTGTAACTGAAAGTCAATGATGGAATTTTGTTTTTCTAATAATACAATCTAAATTGGAAATACTGACTTTAACCTGCACAGGACAGCTATAGAAAAGTACCATCAGTTTGGTAGAATAGCTCTTAATTTTTAATGTCAAGTCTTAATTTATACAGAGGTCAATATTCAATGAGTGGGAATGTTACTCGATTAAAGTTTCCTGGATAACTTTACCAGATATTCAACGGAACACTCCTAGATAAGTGTTCCATCAAATATACCTGGATAAAGTCACCTGGATCAAGTTATACAGCTAACTTAAGGATAGCTATTTTTCTGACAGATTTACCCAGCTAAATATAGCCAGATAAGGCTGAATATCAATGCTCACTGGCTGGTTTTGGGGGCTGCAATTCTTCAGCCCTTGTCTTTTGCTGTGGTGTAATCCATCAAAGTCTAAATACTGTATGAGCCCAATAACCATAAGAACCATAAGGGAACGGAGTTTGAAGAAAATGTCCAAGTGGGCATGAAACTGTTAAAAATAAAGCATCGGATGGCCAGGACAAGACCAAGGATCAGCAAGTACTGAAGGGGAAGGAGATTTGGAAAAAAGCTCAAAGACAACTAGAGCAGAGAAGGAAGCACCTTGTTCTCCAAATTTTAATTGCTTCTGCCTTGAACTGATTTCCTCTTCTGCCATTCCTCTGTTGAAAAAAATCTCTTTTCAATGTAGGGGTGGGACTGCCTTTTTTATTGCTGCCCCTAGGCTGATCTGGCTCTATAGCAAATCCTCTACCCTTGCCAGGGTTGAAATTTCTCTCCCCCCTGTTTTTCCTTTCCATAATATGATGGAATTTGAAATTCAGTGTGTACTGGGAGTTTAGATATCACAAAGGAATTTATGTATTGATACTGTACACCCACTCACAGTACTACTCTACTATGTGGAGAAATATCTGTCACACACATACACGTATACAGTGTATGTGTTCTGTGTACACTCAGTGATGACTGACTCCTTTTCCAGAAGGGAAAATGCAATGAATGAGTCCATTTTTGTTTCATTTGTGGACCTCAAAATGAATGAAGGATGCCCATGAATGAAACATAAATTGTCATCTTATTCATTTATGTTTTCATTTCAAGTCTATGACCCATTCAAGTCTATGGCTATGCTGAGCAAACCTCAGGTACAGGCAGGCTCTAACTGGTAACTATTAGAGATGTGTAAAGCCCGAACCTTTCAGTTTGGGCTTTGTTTTCATCCCTCCATGGGAAATTTCGTATTTCCCACCGTTCGAACCTTTGAAATTTGGGGGACCCAAATTTTGGGTTAGTGCGCACTAACGGGAATTAGTGTGCGATAACTCTCCATTAATGCGCGCTAACATTTTAACGTTAGCATGCACTAATGGGAGTTAGTGAGCTAACTCCCCATTAGTGCACGCTAACATTTTAACGTTAGCACGTACTAATGGGAGTCAGTGCTCACTCCCGTTAGTACGCGCTAACTCCCATTAGTGCATGCTAACGTTAAAATGTTAGCGCGCACTAACGGGGAGTTAGTGAGCTAACTCCCGTTAGTGTGCGCTAACCCGAAAACCAAATTTTCCAGAAATTTCGGGAAATTTGGTTCGGTTTTTGGGTTCCCCGAACAATGGCACATCCCTAGTAACTATAGCCGACTCAAGCCTAGCTGCCAAACCCCACATGTATCACCCTTAGGATCTTACTGTGACTGTACCTACATGCCATTGTCCAGATGTACCAGCTTGAGGATCTTACTCCACTCTGCAGAGCTCAGCCATCTAGTTTCTCAGCAATCCCTTTTAAGCTTTCTAAGGACCCATTCAGTCAGGACAGCTAGACTAACCCAAGTTAGAGAAAGGGCATTATCCTTAGCAGGTCCCACACTGTGGAACACAATGCCACTAGAGATCAGATTACAAAGAGACCTTAAAACCTTTAAAAAAAAGTTTAAAAACCTGGCTTTTTAAACAAGCTTTTTACAAAGAGAACGGAGAATAGAAAGAATGCAGGGAAAGGCAGAAGATCACAAGCACACAGCACTGTTCTTAATATGTGCGTTGTAGTAGTTTATTAGTTTATCTTACAGCTAACTTAAAAGAATTACACAGAACATGAGAATTATACCGGTAAATAAGTAACTTACATGTATATATGGTCAAGACTTACCTCACTTAATAAATAAGATTTATTACGGCATGATGTAACCGAACATTATTCGCACTTGTTAGAATGTACTACTGTACACATCTACCAACTTTAATTTATGTGCCTGTATGTAAACCTTTGTGATGGTATATAACTTAATGATGGTATAGAAAAGATTTTAAATAAATAAATAAAAAATACTTCAATTTCAATACATATTCAGAGAATATCCCTGCTTCAACGGCAGGGAAAATAAAGAAAAGTGGATTTATATTTGGATAACAACCAACCAAAGACTGAATGGCACAGGCTGGGTAAACAAATAAGCGTGGGAGTAGCTTGCTTATTGTGGCGGTTACTACCCCTAACCAATTAAGGGGGTCATTTATCAAAATGCGCTAAGGCGTTTTCGCATACGTTAAGGGCTTGTCGCATGCGAAAAGCCCTGTTAACGCATGTGATAGCACCATATCGTATGGTGCAATGCAAATCCAAAAAAGAGGAGGAGTTAGGGGCGGGAGTGGGTTTACCAGTTTGCAAAGTCCTATTACACGGATTTAATGCTGATTTTAGCTACACATTTTTCAGTAGCGTTAAGCCGTGTGATAGCTTGTGTTACAGGGTAGTGAGGTGTTAGTGCATTTTGCGATGTTTCCTGAAAGGCCTGTTTCAGTAGGATGGAAGCTCCTGGAACACCAGTCTGGGAGAGAGAGAGAGACTGTGCTCAGCTACATAATACGGAAAAATCTCGTAATAATCCAAATCTCACAAATTAACAGGAAAGCAACACTGATGAGAAACCATTGTCATGTTCTGTGTGACAAGCTTCAATTGGAAAGTACATTTCACACGAAATAAAAAATACCATCCAACAGCAATATCAGTTTCAAGTACGGAATGTAATATTTTATGTCACAAAAATTATACTGATGCCAGATACATTTTTTGTATGAAATCTGACAAGTGACAAGTGCTTCAACAGGAAGACAGACATCTCCCATGCCACTAAGCCTTGCTGCTATACCCCTTATCCTACACTCTAGATGTCTTTCTTCCATTCAACATTTCTGCCATATCTAAACTTTGCATCATAAGGGTCTTGTTGTCACTATATTTTGCTGTCATTCTCCCGATGAACCACCTTGGGGTTCTTGCTGCCACTCAGCCTGGATGCCATATCACAGACTCTACACCTATGGGCAAGTCTTCCCAAACTCTATGTCGTGACCCCAAATGGGGTCACAAAAACTTCAGCTGGGGTCACAGGTGCCTCAAACAGCAGCACTCTTCAGGTGCCAACAGCATTAATAGTGGAAGTGAGAGTGGGGACATTTAACCTGCAAATGCTTACAGGCATTGCCCTTGCATTAGTTTTTTTGTGG
The DNA here is from genome assembly GCF_901001135.1 of Rhinatrema bivittatum. Classification (NCBI taxonomy): domain Eukaryota; kingdom Metazoa; phylum Chordata; class Amphibia; order Gymnophiona; family Rhinatrematidae; genus Rhinatrema; species Rhinatrema bivittatum. The sequence goes on from NC_042623.1 coordinate 101,889,449, forward strand.
CTGTTTGTATGGGATAAGAACATAAGAACATGCCATACTGGGTCAGACCAAGGGCCCATCAAGCCCAGCTTCCTGTTTTCAACAGTGGCCAATCCGGGCCATAAGAACCTGGAAAGTACCCAAACACTAAGGGGTAGATTTTCAAAAAACGCGAATAGGCGTACTTTTGCTGGAGCATCAGGCGCAAGCAAAAGTACGCTGGATTTTAGTAGATACGCGCGGAGCCGCGCGTATCCGCTAAAATCCTGGATCGGCGCGCGCAAGGCTATGAATTCTGTATAGCCGGCGCGCGCCGAGCCGCGCAGCCTACCCCCGTTCCCTCCGAGGCCGCTCCGAAATCGGAGCGGCCTCGGAGGGAACTTCCTTTTGCCCTCCCCTCACCTTCCCCTCCCTTCCCCTACCTAACCCACCCACCCGGCCCTGTCTAAGCCCCCCCTTACCTTTGTCGGGGGATTTACGCCTCCCTCTGGGAGGCGTAAATCCCCGCGTGCCAGCGGGCCGCTAGCGTGCCGGGACGCGACCTGGGGGCGGGTCCGGAGGGCACGGCCACGCCCCCGGGCCGCCCTGGGCCGTAACCACGCCCCCGGGCCCGCCCCCGAAACGCTCCCGGCACGCCCCCGGCACGCCGCGACGACCGGGCTCGCCCCCCCGACACGCCCCCGACACGCCCCCCTCGGAGAACCCCGGGACTTACGCGAGTCCCGGGGTCTGCGCGCGCCGGTGAGCCTATGTAAAATAGGCTCACCGGCGCGCAGGGCCCTGCTCGCCTAAATCCGCCCAGATTTGGGCGGATTTAGGCGAGCAGGGCTCTTAAAATCCGCCCCTAAGTCTATTCCATGCTACTGTTTCTAGTAATAGCAGTGGCTATTTTCTAAGTCAACTTGATTAATAGCAGGTAATGGACTTCTCCTCCATGAACTTATCCAAACCTTTTTAAAACCCAGCTACACTAACTGCACTAACTATATCTCCTGGCAACAAATTCCAGAGTTTAATTGTGCACTGAGTGAAAAAGAATTTTCTCTGATTAGTTTTAAATGTGCTACATGCTAACTTCATGGAGTGCCCCCTACTCTATTATCCAAAAGAGTAAATAACCGATTCACATTTACCCATTCTAGACCTCTCATGATTTTAAAGACCTCTATCATATCCCCCCTCAGCCGTCTCTTCTCCTAACCTCTTTAGTCTTTCCTCATAGGAGAGCTGTTCATTCCCTTTTTATCATTTTGGTTGCCCTTCTCTGTACCTTCTCCATTGCAAATATATATATTTTGAGATCCAGAACTGTACACAGTATTCAAGGTGCAGTCTTACCATGGAGCGATACAGAGGCATTATGGCATTTTACGTTTTATTCACCATTCCCTTTCTAATAATTCCCAACATTCTGTTTGCTTTTCTGACTGCTGCATCACACTGAGCTGACAATATCAATGTACTATCCACTATGATGCCTAGATCTCTTTCCTGGGTGGTAACTCCTAATATGGAACCTAACATTGTATAACGTCCACTGCTCTTCTCTCATCATCAACCATTGAACCTACCCAACAGAAAAATGTTGCTGCTGTTATCAGCCTTTCCTTTCTTCCTATCTGTTGTCATATATATTTGGTCCAGAGACCCAGAGGAAAATGCCCCTGACCCTTGCCAGGGGGTTGTTTGGAGGGAGTCCACTTGAAGGGAAGGATCAGATGCAGGGGAGAATTGAAAGCTGGATCAGGTGGAGAGTGTGAAAGGGTGATTGACAAAAGATCAGCTGGGAGATATGACAGAAGCTGTAGGGATGAAAGAAGATGAGGGGAGGAGGTGAGGCTGGTAAGTGAAAGGGAGGGGATAGGGGATAAAATTGAGGAGGAAGGAGATGACAGAGGATCAGCTGGGGATTATAAAAAGGTCTTGGAGTTAGAAGATTAGCTGGAATGATATGAAAATGGCTGGAAGGGGTGAGAAAGAGAACTGGTTGGGAGGAGAGGCTAGGGGATGTAAGAGGGGTTCAGTTGGAGGGGCAGAGGTTGAGAGAGGCTCTGATGGATGGAGAAGTAGGTTAAGAGAGGTTTTTTTAGGATGGGGTTGAGGCTGAGAGAAATGATTGTAGAGTGTGGAGACTGGGATCAGGGATTAACTGGAGCATGGGGAGGATGTGAGCAGAATGATTATTGGAGATGGATTTTAGTCCTGCTAATTTGTTTTGATTGTCCTCTGTGGTCACATTGGCAAAAGGTTTGGGAAGCCTTGCCTTTTGGGTCTTTCTTACATTCTGTCTTGTTGCCATTTCCCAGACTTTATACCTTGAGTGTCTTGCTACCACTCTCCAAACTCTACACACTTGGGTATTCTTGCCACTGTGGGTTGCTGCTTTGCACCTCTCATTGTGTCTTGGATTCTTCATGCTACTCTTTATGTTATTTTATCTATCAGTGCCTGGGTTTCTTTTCTGCGACCTTTGTTGCTTTGCTCCCCCTTCATGGTGCCTTAGGATGTGCATGCTGCTCTTGGTAACACCTTGCTTCCATTGGGGATTGATGCCATTGCTATCAGTATCCTATTTTGAAGCTTTGGGCTGCTCTTGAGATTTTTTATGGTGATTTGCTCCTCTGAGGGTGCCTTGGAGAATTGTCACTGCTGGCACTCTTTTGCCAATTTTGGTACCATTTTGCCACAGTCTTGGTGTCTTGAAGTTCTCTTCCTCCTTATGCTGTCTACCCACAAGTCTCTTTAGAACTGATTAGAAAATCCCAATTTTGAAGTTCAAAATAGGCTGTATTGCTTCCCCCAATGACTTTAATGGTGAATAAATAAAACAAATGAAATGAAAAAACATTAGTTTTTTCATTTGAAATTAACAAAATGATTAGAGATGACCTAAAAATCAGGTAAACAAACTGAAACAAAAATGTTGCCTCTGAACATGCCTATTTTCCACACAGAAATAAACTATTTGGAGACAATATGGCCGCCGGCGAGTGAACAGCGAAAAGTGGAGCTCCGTGGAGACTTAGCTTTATTTTCCCCTTGGTAAATTTCTTATTACATTTTTTCCAAAAATAGATGTGGTATAATGCCACATACGAAATGCAAGGCGAAAATTAAAGAATTTACCTCTACACCGAATCAAACAATGCGTCAGCCACGGATAGAGGAACTTTTCGCTGGCCTATTGCAGCAAACGCCGGAGGGAGGGGCCGCTGGAGGAGACGACAGAGAGCAGCCGTTGAGCCTTCTGGCCACAGAAACATCGCTGAGCCCCGGCGCGCCTAAAACCCCTGAGGCACCGCTTAAGAATCTGGAGCCGGATATTAACATCTCTGCACTGCTGGAGAATAAAACAGCTCTTCAGGTGGAGGAAGCCCAGAGAGGAGGGGAAGGATTTCCTAACTCCTTTGTGAGTTTAGATTCGTCTAACTCCAGGGCCCCACAGGCTGAAAGACCTCAGGAAATCAATGAAGGTAACCATTTTCTAAAGCCTGTAATGAGAAAAGAAAGAGAAATACGTGTATTGTGTGAATCCTCACACTCCATAACTCCCAATGTGACTATAGAACATATATTAAATGCTATATCTGCAATGGAAAAATCCATAGCTTCCTTAACTACTACGGTTAAGGAAAGTATTGAACTGAGTCATGGTTTAGAAAAAAGGCTGGAGAAAACTGAATCATTAACATCTCTTTTGGAAAATAAGGTAACAGAAATAGAAAAGATCCAGATGAATTTGATCAAATCTGAGAACATTCAAATGACTAGGGATGTGCAGACCAAAAGTTTAAGTTCATAAGTCCATAAGTCGAAAGGGGGGGTCATTTGCGGTCAATATGGACATATGGAGAATTCCATAAGTTGAGTCTATGTCCATATGTGCAAATAAAAATTTAAACCCCTCACCCGCCTTAATCCCCCCCCCTCCCCGACTTACCAAAACTCCCTGGTGGTCCAGCGGGGTCAGGACGCCATTTCTGAACTCCTTTGCAAGGAGCACGTGAGGTCGGCGTCACGTCGGAGTGACGCGGCGTCACGTGATTCCCCTCGGGTCCGCTCCCGGACCCTCGTTGGGCCCAAAAGGCACTTTTGGCCAGCTTGGGAGGGTCAGGAGGCCCCCCCAAGCTGGGCCCAAAAGGCACTTGGGGGGCCCCCCCAAGCGGGGCCCAAAAGGCACTTGGGGGGCCCCCCCAAGCGGGGCCCAAAAGGCACTTGGGGGGGCCTCCCCCCCAAGCTGGCCAAAAGTGCCTTTTGGGCCCAACGAGGGTTCCGGGAGCGGAACCGCGATGGACCACATGACGTCACGTCGGAGTGACGCGGACGTCACGTGATTCCCCACGCGTCCGCTCCCGGACCCTCACGGAACTTTTGGCCAGCTTGGGGAGTTTTGGTAAGTCTTGGGGGGGGGATTAAGGAGGGTGAGGGGTTTAAATTTTTATTTAGATCAACAATCGCGATTTCCAACGTATTCAACATAGCTATGTTGAATAAGTTGGAAATCCGATCGTTTACGCCTCATCACTTTTTTAAGATAAAAAAAAAAATAAGTTGCGTTTTCCATTTAAGTTCAAAACGAATGCACACCCCTACAAATGACTAAAATGGAAAATTTGGAAAATCAAATTAAAAGGAATAATATAAGAATCTTGAATTTCCCTAAGATGAGATTATTGGCACATCAAGAGCTGCTTAGATGTTATTTTATTAATATCCTAATGTTTGCTGAACAAGATATTCCAAAATTAAAAGGATATATTTTATACCCCAGCCAGCAGAAAAGAAGTCTCAACTAGATCAAAGGGAGAATATGGAGGATTCTTATGATCTAACTAATATCCTGGAAAAATCCTTTGAATTGGAAGTGAAGGAGAGAGCCACTCTTTTTGTCCAACTTGATTCATCCATAGAAAGAGACTTAATTCTGAAATTGTTTTTCAGAAATCAATTTTATGGTTTTCCGGTAAAGATTTTTCCTGACCTCACTAAAATAACTCAGTTAAGAAGAAGAAGATTCCTGGAAATGCGAGGGGAGGTTTTGGCTAGAGGAGGGAAAGTTTTGTTACGGTTCCCCTGTCAATGTTTAATTATCTATAAAGATTCCAGGTATAAATTCAAAGAACCTGAACAATTATGTATGTACCTTGATTCTCATTCCAGTTAGCCTTATGGGAAATAGGTATTTGGATATTATGCACAGGTTACACTCGGAAGCATTATGTTAAATAACGTTTTGATGTTGATTCCTTTAATTCTGCTCTATATCTTAAATTGTCTCCCTCAATTTCTTATAATTTTGGGCTAAATGCAAGGGAAGTTTTTATTATATCTTATCTATGTTAAAAATGATTGCCTTTCCCTTACTATTGTGAAATGCTAACATTTATCTGTAAAATTTGTGAAAATTCAATAAATAGATAATAAAAAAGAAAGAAATAAACTATTTGTTAAACAGAATAAAAAAAGAATGGCAGCCTGGCGGCTGTCCTATTTCAGACACTCAGACAAATCAGAGATGAAATAAATCACTAGCACTGCTGCAATCTCCACACTTCTACACTGACCCTCTTCCAGTAAAGAGAGAGAGAACAGCAGTGCCACTGTTTCTGTCTTTCTGATATAGTGAGCCACTGCAACAAAGAAGATCAGAAACATCCCTTTACTAGTGCTGAAGTCAAGCTTCTTAAAAACAAAATCTTCTTTTGTTTGCACTTTACACATTTGTTTCAGATGAATACACATCCTTAGAGTCTGGTGATATATCTCCTGCAATTCTTCCTCACTCAGATCCTAAGCTTCCTCCTCCTCTTCCTCTGTTCATCATTGGGCATTGTAAATTAAACATCTTGTCCTGTTGTAGGAGGGAGGCCTCAAAATTTTGACAAGGTTATGACATATGCAGCAGGGTAGAAAGATGTCATAGACTTTTGTTGTATTATAGAGAAGATATCCTCCTCATCCGTCCAGGCAGAGGAAACATGTTTTGAGTAGGCCAAAGGTTATCTCAATGACTGGACTGGTCTGATCATGAGCCCTGTTATAGTGGACATCTGCTGAAGTCCATGGATATACCAGTGAGCTCATGAGCCAAGTTCTGCATGTATATCTTCTATCATCTGTATGAAAGAAGGCAGAGAAGAGGAGAGTGAGATATCTCAAAGTTGGTAAGCAGTGAGGCTGTCTTTTTATAGAGGCTGAAAGTCTCACGCCTGAGACAAAGCAGAGAGATAGAAGGAGTGAAAAGGGTGAGGTTGGTTTCTGTGACATTGCAGTGAAAGAAGCATACAACTACATAACTGAAGCCAAACTCTAGTGATAAAACCATCAAAGAAGAGATCATGAATACCTGAATGTTTAGAGGATGTGGGCATTGTGACTGAAGTGAAGAAAAAATATCACCTGAAACTGGAATAGGAAAAACAACAGAACTGCATTGTGATGGAGAGACCCGATCGGAAGCCCCCCGACGTCACCAGGGGCAGCTCCGACCGTTGAAAGGCACCCTGCCACCGGCACCCTCGAACTGGCAGCCCACCCACCACCTTTGGGCGCCCTGTGGCCCTTTTTCATCGCCATGGAAACAGAAGTGAAGAAAAAATATCACCTGAAACTAGAATAGGAAAAACAACAGAACTGCAATGTGTCTCACGCCTGAGACAAAGCAGAGAGATAGAAGGAGTGAAAAGGGTGACCCGATCGGAAGCCCCCCCCCCCCCCCCCCCCCCGACGTCACCAGGGGCAGCTCCGACCGTTGAAAGGTCCGAAACCCCTTAGTGCAACCTTTAGTGTAAATGCCAGTTAATATCTTTGCAACTGAATATCTCTCCTTTGTTTAATATACATCCTGTTATCCCTTTTTGCTCATTTGTTAAAAATCTTGCATTTTGAGCTTTTGTAAACCGTTGTGATGGCTTTTCTGAATGACGGTATATAAAACTCAATAAATAAATAAAGATTCCTTGGTATCATAGTCCACCTGCATGTTGAGAAAGTTGTTGCGATTACGGATGGTGGCCTCGTTACCTACAGGTGGCCTTCTAGGGATGTAAGTGCAATTGATAGCTCTCAGAACAGAGGGGAAATGTGAAATTTGGTGGAAATCAGTCATAATTTGTTGTTGTTGCTGTTTACACTGAGGGAAAGATATATATTGATGAGTTTTCTTGAGAAATGCAACCAGAAACTGATATATATATATAGAGATAGCTGCCTGACATATTTCAGTTGTGACCCATAGCGGTGTCTGGCAGGTGCTGATGATAAAAAAAGCCAGGGTCATAGTGAACTTGAGGGGTACTTGCAAAGTGCGGCCTCTCTGTGTAGAAGGGCACAGGTCCTTCTCTAAATGCTGGCATAGGTATAGTATGGTTTCCTTGTTGATCCTGAACCTGCCTAAGACTTGCTCCTTACCTAGAGCCAAAAACTATGTACTGGTACTGTATACTCTGTCTAAAGTGTACCTCCTTCTCCTCATACATTTCACATTGAATATTCATAAGTTTATAATATTCATGATAAATGTCATTTCACCACAATTCACTTCCCCCAGATAGCCCCAGTGACACATACATACACCCCCATTTAAATGCAGTCAGCCCCAATGACACATACACACATCTAGTTAGCCCCAGTTACATGCACACACACACGCACAATAGTTAGCCCCATTCAGCTCCCGTGACATACAAAAACCACCAGTTAGCCCTAGTCATTTCCAGTCATATATACACATACTCTCAAAAATTTAGTGCTATCCACTGAAAGGTTCTCCCAAAGAATGGAAGCAAACCTTGGATGAGACAGAAGGATAGATCAGCAAAAAAAATACATGAGAGGCCAAACAAACTTATGAGCAAGGAAAATGATTTCTCAGTTATCCCCCTACACCCTCTCCTTCTACTCCTCACAAGCTGCCCTTTCTACTCACTACTAGGGATGTGCATAACAAAAAGATTTATGGGGACTGAAGTGTGGCCCAACTGGCAGTGTTGGGGACACAGCCAGGACTCAGCATTGCATCTCTTCCAGTCCTTGATCTTGCCTCTTAGGAAAGGACAGGAGCATCAGTGTGGGCGTTGACATGTGGCCTAACTGGTAGTGTTAGGGAAAGAGCAAGACTCAGCATTACATCTCAGGTCTGGAGAGTAGCAGCAGTGTAGTTGTTGTTGTAGTGTGGCCCAACAGCGGGCTGTATTGGGGACAGTGCATGACTCAACATTGCATCTCTTCTAGCCCTCGATCTTGCATCTCAGGCCTGGACAGAAGCAGCAGTGTGATGGTTGTAGTATGGCCCAACTGACAGTGTTGGGGACCACAGCAGGACTCAGCATTGATGTGTTGTGGCACTTGGATTGGTGTTTTGGGCTCTGGACGCAGCAGTGTGGTTGCTGTATTGTGGCCCTTAGCAAGCGTAGATTAGAAGGCAGGAGCTGGCAAGACTAGGCAGAAGGCGTAGCTGGAGGTCGGGTACTGGCTGAGGTCTAGCAGGCAGCAAATCTCGGCAGTCAGGTACAAGCAGAGGTCTTGGCAGACAGCATATCTCAGAGGTCAGGAACAAGCAGAGGTCTTGGCCAGTCAGAAGCAAGAACACAGGAATGAAACTATCAGAAACACAAGCAGGAGCCGAGTAGCCAAGGCAAGGACTTGCTGGAAGGCCTTGCCTTAAATAGTCCTGGGTCAGGAGGGAGGAGTCCTGGCACCTCCCATAGTATTCCTTTAAATGATGTCTGAGGCCACGCATGCCTAGGAGCATGAGGTACCCCTGCGGGACCGGACAGGGCACCATTACGTCCAGGCCAGGAAGAAGCAATAGCGTCAGAGGCCTGGCGGAGGCCCTGCGCGGAAGGAGTGCACAGCCAAGAAGGAGCAACAGCGTCGGAGGCCTGGCAGAGGCCCTGTGTGGGGGGAGCACGGCCGGGAAGGAGCAGCAGCATCAGAGGCCAGCGGGAGCCCAGCACGGCAAGAGCACGCTGACCGCAGGACCCCGCGGCCGCGAGACTCCCGGGGCTAACAAGCGGTGGGAGGCCATAGCGTTAGGTGGAGGGAGCCGGTTGTGGCCTACCGTAGCCAGTTCCCGTAACAAATCCTCAGCCATTTTATCAATTCAAACATTTTTTGTCATCTGGAAATGTGATCATCTCACTTATTCCTTTCTTCAGATCATTTATTAATATGTTAAATAGCAAGGTCCCAGTACAGACCCAGGGGCACTCCACTAACGATGTTTTTCCATTCAGAAAATTGACCATTTATTCTACATTCTATTTCCTGTTGTCATGATCCTGGCTGCTGGGCAGCCTCCCCACCAGAAGAGGTCCTCACAGAGCCACCCTCTTTCCTGTGCAAGCCACCTCCTTGATGCTTCAGTAACACAGCAGTTCCAGCCCTATTTAGCCTTGTCTCTTCTAGAAATTGTTGCCTCTTCATTGATTCACCTTGGCTTTTTGAATTGGCCCACCTTGCCTTACTTTCCTGCTGTGTCGCTCCCTTGGCCTTTCTGGACTCCTTGTCCTGCTTAGCTTTGCCTGGGCCTTCAAGTCTTCTGTATGTCCTTGCCCTTTTGGAATTCTAGTATTTCCTTGCCCTGGCTTGACCTCGGGACCTTCTAAATTCTAGTCTTGTCTAGTCCAATCTTTGCACTTGTCTTCAGTCTCAGGCCTTGCCCTTGTCTCCTGTTCCAGCCTGTACCTCCAGTTCCAGCTATGTCTCCAGTTCAGCCATGTTTTTAGGCCTGGCTTTGCCGCCTGTTCTAGCCCTGTCTCTAGCCCCTGCTTGCCTTCAGTACCAGCCTGTCCCTCCAGGTTGCAGTCCAAGCTTCCAGTTCCAGAATATTTCTGGTTCCTGTCTCATAGCCTATGCCTGCCTTGTCTCCAGCACTTACTCTACTTCTAGACCCAGCTTATCTCTAGTTATAGCCTAAGTCTTGCTGGCTACCAGAACCCAAGGGCTTAACCTGTGGAGGAGGTGGCTGGTCAGGTGGAAGATCATGTCTAGCCTTGCCCTAGAGTCTGGTTCTACTCCTGTAAGGAAAATCCCCATCCAGTTGGCCTCTACTCAGTGTCAGAATTAAGAGACCATACGGATCCCACAGAAGTGGATTCAGGTCTCCCTGCCAGCCTGGTAAGCCAAGTAAAGTTTTTTTTTCTAAATCTGTGATATCTTCTAGTACTAGTTCCTTTGCTCTTCACTGGATCTGCAAGGAATGCCAGTGTTGGAACTTACCACACTTCTTGGAGTGTCTCAGCTACCATCTGGAGTGTAAGGAATGCTGGTTTGTGAATCTGATATCTGTGAATGTCTGCTTCAATTGCCCTGCACATAAACTGGATCCCAGGTTACTGATCCCAGTACCTGATCACTTGCTCTCTGTTGTACATAGAACAAATTCCTGGGCGTGCTTCGGGGATTTCAAGATGGCTGCCACGTGAAACGGTAGGCGAAACGCTCTCTCCCCGACTTCTTTAGAAATTATTTCCTGAACCATGCTGCATTCTAAAAGAAAAGCCAAGCTCAGAGAAGTTTTGGCCTCATCATCGCCGATCTCTGAAGGTGGCCAATCGAGGATTGACTCATTTTTCACTACTGGAGTAGCAAGAGAATTGCCGGTGGAGCTGGCCGCTGCAAATGCTGACATAGGGTGATTGTCTGCCTTACACTGAGATTACACTGAGTCCCGGTGCTCCAATGACCCCCCTTCCCAGGTTCTATCTGATGCTGCGATTGCTGGGGTAAATCCTCAAGAACTTTGTAGACCAGTTGGGATTAATATTGATTTGGACAAAATAACTGTGAGAGACTTACCCAGAAGCAGTGAAGACGAGGAAAAGAGAACTATCGAGGAAGTTGTGAGAGGGAGTACGGCAGGAGAGGGAAAATTGGTTCAGAAGCAGACTTTTGAAACTTATACCCCGATGGAAACACCAAAGGTAATAACTATGGAGGCTCTGTGGCATGCTATGAAGGGTCTGGAAAGTGCTGTTATGAATCAAACCAAGATAACGCTGGAATCAAATAATAGGTTCATAAATATAGAAAGAGATATGAATGTGCAGACTACAAAGATTCAAGCGACGGAACAACTTATGGATAAAATGGAGAGTATTCAAACAGAGATTTTGAGAGTGGAAGATGTAAATGTGAAAAAGTTAGAGAATGTTGAAAATCAGTTGAAATACCTAAATCTGCGTGCACTGAACTTTCCATTCATAAAAGAGATCTCTGCTTATGAAATGCTTAAGGATTATATGGTGAAGATCCTAAAAATACCTGTGATATCAAGAGTATATTACTTCCGGGTAAAAGTGAAAAAGCTGAAGGAATTGTCCAGGACGAAGAGAATCCCTTGAATTTGACTCAGATTTTGGAATTATCGTTGGACTCTGAAGTCAAAAAGTGAATGACGTTATTTATTTTCATGTGCGTTTTCAGCTGATAGAGATTTGATTCTGCAGAGATTTATGCGGAATCGGGCAGAAGTATATTATGGGAAAAAGATCTGGATTTATCCAGACATTTCCCATATTACACAGGAAAGACACAAGAAATTTCTGTCTTTCAGACCTCAAGTAGTTGCGAGGGGTGCTAGTTTTAGCCTGAGGTATCCCAGTAAATGTATTACTAAACACTTAAATGCAAAGTATATTTTCTTTGAACCTGTTCAGTTACAGAAGTTTCTTCAACCAAATAATCCCTAGACCCTGGAGTATATCATAGCAGTTTTGAAGTGCCTTGCTACATTCATGTGATGGTCTAATATTTAGTAGAAAAGTGTAATTTGATTTCTTTGTAAACCGCCTATGAAAGTCCCCACAGGATTGCTTGGAATAGTAGATGTGAACTATGAGATTTAAACTGAGTAAGAAATAAAAAGTTTTTCAATTTTGTTTATAAACTTTACTTGTTAATCTACGCATTGTACAATGTTTACTTGATGTAAATATTGAAAATTAATAAATAATAAATTTAAAAAAAAAAAAAGAACAAATGCCTGGGTAAAAGTCCACTGTAATTTCTAGACTGTATTGGGTGTAGTTCCCTTAATCTTACTGGGTGGGATTGTTAAAGTGCTCATCTGGGAACAGCCCTACTAATCAGGTCTGTCTGTTTTGTCTTGCAATCAAAACAGCTTCCAAGCCACAGAATCCAGTTTCACCCCAGCAGAAGCATGGGGGGAGTAGAACTCATCACAACACAATCTAATGTGCAGTCTGTAACTCTGTATTAAAGAACTCTAGTGCGGGTATGTCCACAAAGAATAGTTGGAAAATCATGCTACCTGCTGCTCAGAAAGTTCCCAGCCCAGCTCCTCTTAAAGACACAGTTAATTTAAACACTGTCAAAATTAGCTAGACAAAGTAGAAATTCAAACTTGCAGACCTAAATCCTGTTGCAGAATCCAAATGCTTCTGTTGTTCATGTACCTTTTTGTCAATCTGCAGGAGTTTTAACCTGGATGGCTACCATCAGTTCAGCGTCTGTGACACTGGATCCCCTAGCTTCTCCCAGCTTAGACTTAATGAGGTCTACACTGACTCCCTGCAAGCTTGGTAACCCTAGCTTACAAGCCATACCAATTTGCCCAGACTCTACACCAGATCCTATTGCATATAGTTTGCTATAGACTCTCCAACCCATGTAGATACAAAGCTAATCAAGGGAATTTAAAAATTATATCTACACAATTAAACCTGGCTGAAGAATCTGATCCTGCACTGCCTGCAGTGTACATTTTTCAGTTTGCAGGGCACCGCACAGCACAGCTTTGGAGATCATTAAGCCATTAGCTTATCTTAGCCAGGTTTCTAGGCATTCAGAGAGTTTCAGTTTATCTGTGAATTCTCCTCCATCAGCTGATCTGAACCCTTCCAAGCCAGCTGTAGTCAATCAAGCCCTGAGGAAAACTGGTCTAACAACTAAAAAGGTAGCTAGGTCCTTTTTTAGTGAAGCAGCTTTGACTGAACCTTTCCTTATCCCTGGCCCTGTTGTGAATGCCACAGCAAACCCAGAGACTCCAACACTAACTGCTCTTAATAGTCTAGTCCAGGTATTCACTCCAGGCTGCTGTCCCCATAAAATTTTGTGTAAAGAGAAGCCAAGTGCCTCTGTCCTGCTATTGAGAGGCTTGGTAACATCTTTAATGCCTCCTCACTCTTCTATATTCTCTTCCCAGCCTGAGGTCCCCAGTCCAGCAAATCTGCTCTAGTAGGATTCTGGTATTCTAACTCCATTCTAGAGGGACTCCAGTCCAGTGGCTCTATTTCAGATGGGACCCAGTCCTTCTGTAGGAGAGTTACTGACTGGGTTCCCTCTGGTGTGGACTTGCTGGACCAGGATCCCTCTAGAGCTTAACTGCTGGACCAGAGTCCATCTGGCATGGCCTTGTTGGATTAGGGTCCCTCTGGAGCAGAGTTACTGGACTGAGGTATCTCTGGAGCAAGATTGGTGGATTGGGGTCCCTCTGGAGGACTGGATTTCCTCCATAGTGGAGCCACTGGACTAGATCCCATCTGGAGCAGAGATGTTGGCCCAGAGTCTCTCTGAAGTGGAGTTAGTGGACCAGAGTTGAGCAGATCCATTACATAGGGACTACAGTCCACTAACTATATTGCAGAGGGACTCTGGTCTACTGGCTCCACTTCAGATGGAACCCAGTCCAATAGATCTGCTTTAGTGGGACTCTGGTCCACTAACTCCATTTTACAGGGACTTTAGTCCAATGGCTCTGCTCCAGATGGGACCCAGTCCAGCAGATACATTCCAGAGGGACCCAAGTCCATCAGTCTTGCTCTAGAGGGACCCTGGTCTAACAGTCTTGCTCCAGAGGGACTCAATTCTAGTGACTCCACTCCAGAGAGACCCTGATCCAACAAGGCCATACCAGTTGGATTCTGGTCTAGTGGTTCAGCTCCAGAGGGACCCCGGTCCAGTGACTCTGCTCTAGAAGGACTCTGGTCCAACAAGTCAGCTCCAGATGGTCTCCAGTCCAACAATCCCACTCCAAAGGGACTCCAGTCCAAAAGTCTCACTCCAGAAGGAATCTGGTCCTACAACTCAGCTCCAGGTGGACTTTGGTCCAAAACTTCAGCTACAGATGGACTTTGTTCCATTGACTCCTTGCCAGCGAACACTGTTCAAGTGATTCCACTCTAGGCAGACCTCTTTTCAGTGACTCCAAGTTCGGCTTCTCATGCAGCATACCCCAAGGTCCCAGTCCAAGCTACCATTGCAGCTTCCAAGCCATAGACTATGCAATCTACTCCAGAGGGAACTTGGTCCAGTGACTCCATTCCAGAAGGACTCAGGTACAATGTCAGTTCCAGATGGATCCTGGTCCAGTGACTCCACTCCAGAGGGACCCTAGACCAACAAGATCACACCAGATGGACTCTAGTTAGGTGGTTCAGCTCCAGATGAACCCCAGTCCAGTGACTCTGCTCTATAAGGACTCCGGTCTAACAGGTCAGCCCCAGATGAACTCCAGTCCAACAATCCCATTCCAGAGGAACTCCAGACCAACAGTCTAGCTCCAGAAAGAATCTGGTTCCACCATTCAGCTCCAGATGGACTTTGAGCCAGCAGTTCGGCTACAGATGGATTTTGTTCCAGTGACTCTTTGCCTGAGGACCTTGTTCCAGTGACTCTGGGCCATGTGGCCCTGTTCAAGTGATTCCATGCCAGGCATATCCTGTTCAAGTTACTCAACACCAGGCAGACCTCATTCCAGTGACTTCATGTTCTGCTTCTCATGCAGCACACCACAAGATCCCAGTCCAAGCTACCATTGCAACTTCCAAGTCATGGACTATGCAATCTATGACTTCTCCAAAGTCAGTATCTGCCAGCATTAGAATTAAAGCTCCTGCTTTTGCTTTAACGAACAGCTGACCTACTAGTCACAGCTCCAAAAACAAATGGGACCCAGGAGGAGGGGGTTTAAAGAGGGGGTACTTCGGACTTGTCCTGTGGTTACCTGGGGCCTTTTACATTGTTTTGTGGCCCCTTTGGCCTTCTGTCTTGTTTGTGACATTTATGGCCTCCTATTCCTGCCCTGTGGCTTTGAGTCTTCTTGTCCTTCTCGGCTTTGCCTGGGTGTTTGGGCCTGTATTTCCTTGTCTTAGCTTGGCGTTTGGGCCTTCTTTATTTTCTTATTTTACCTAGTCCTGTCCTGTTCTTGTCTCATCCTGTACAGTCTTCATCTCCAGTCCCAGGTCTTCCCCTTGTCTCCTGTTCCAGACTGTACCTCCTGTTCCAGCTGTGTCTTCACTCCAGCCCTGTCTTTAGGCAAGGCTTTGCCTCCTATTCCAGGTGTATCTCCAGCTCTGCCTATCTTCAGTACCAGCCTGTGTCTCCAGTTCAGATCTTCTTTTCAGTTCCAGCTTGTCTCAAAGTCCTGTCTAATCATCTATGCCTGCTTTGTCTCCAGTGCCTGCTCTATGTCTAGACCCAGCTTGTCTGAAGTTACAGTCCAAGTCCTGCTGTCCACCAGAACGCAAAGGCTCAACCTGCAGGGGAGGAGGCTGGTCAGGCAGAAGATCCTGTCTAGCCCTTCTCCTGCAGGGGAAATCCCCCATGCAGCTGATTTCCCACTGTGACACCTGTCTTTTATCCAGTTTCCAGAGACCACAGCCTCTGATCCCTTGATGTTCCAATTTCCTGAGGAGTCGCTCATGAGAGACTTTGAAATTAATGAAATATGCCTTCTGAAAATCCAAATACACTTTATCAACTGGCTTACAATTTCCCGCATATTTATTTATACCATCAAAAAATCTTTTAGTAAATTGGTAAGGCAAGAGTTCCCTTTATAAAACCCATGTTGACTCTCCGCCATTAAACCATGTCTATTAATCTGCTCTTCAGAGGGTATAACTTGTGCAGGGTAACTTATGCACATACTTTTTGAAATCAAAAAGTACGCACTTAAGTTCTATTCCATCCAAACTCCCCAGTTTGCATAAAAGAACATGTGAAACCAGGCTTTGCAGGTACTTTTATGCAGACTGAGCCCTGAGCTATTTTCTAACAGTCATCTGCATACATAAAACACAATTTTACCTTAAATAGTTGGTACCCAGTACTGATGTTTACAGTGTTGTTTATTTCAGAATATGAGGAAAGTATCACCCTTGATATGTCTCATTAAAGTTCTAAAATTTCAGGAGGTCTGACTTTGATGTTTCAGAGATAAAACTTTAGTTTTTGCCAGAAATATGAACATAGTTTGGAGCCTAGAGGGCTGGAACAGATCCTGAACAGAAATGAAAAGGATTTTTAAATGCCAGTGCACCCTGCATGTGTTGGAGCTTCTATGAAGCAATTTTGTTTGTTGTAACATTTTGCATGCAGAGATTCTTGCTGACACTAGTTCCATCTGTGATTCTTAGCATTTTTAATAATTTCAGATAAAACTGTGATTAATATTCTGACCCTTCTGATTCAATGCACTGTTTTTCAACTTTGAGTCCTTACATACCATGATTGTTTATCACAAGCACCTTTCTAAGAACTGCACTCAGTTTTGTCTGCTTTACTTTTATACTCTTTCTCTATTGTAAGCATTAAAGCAAGAACTGCACAAAAGAAAATATTTTATTTACATGAAAGAAATAGGAATTGGCCTTTCCATTCAATGAAACTCTTAAGCAATAGAAATTTTCATTTCTGTATTCCAATCACAAAAGTAATGTCAGAGAACAGCAGGCTGGAATCAGGGAGAACCCTTGCAGAAGCAGTACAGGACTGCAGGGCAAGACTGGAGCTGGCGTTCTGCCTAACAGCCCCCTCCCCCACAGGTTGAGTCCTTGAGTTCTGAGCACCAGTAGGACTTTCCTCCTGGCAAACATCATGGTGCTTCTGATACTGAAGACAAGGCACTGGCAGGGAGCTGGATCCAGGTACTGGCTGGGAGCTGGAACCAGGTACAGAATGGGCTGGAGCAAGGCTGGAGTTGAGGGAAAGGCCAGGACTAGAGACAAGAGCAAGGCCTGGGAAAACGTACAAGAAACTGGACTGGACACGGCAAGACAAGGATAGGACTGGATTAAACAAGGACAGGACTGGACTAAAGGACTGGACTGGACAAGGATTGGACTAGACTAGCACAGGACTAGACAGACAATAAGGAACAAGAAAGCCCAACAGCACACAAGACTGGGCAAGGTAACCATAGTAGGCCCAGAGGGTACAAGGCAAGATAGGTAGGTCCAGAAGGCCACAAAGAAGAGCCTAGAACATCCCAGAGCAAGGCAAGAAACCAAGGTAGGTTACAGAGCAAGGTAAGAGGCCAAAATAGGCCACAAGGCAAGGCAGGAGGCCAGAGTAGGCCACAAGGTAAGGTAGTGAGAAGGAAGTGGGAGAAGGAAGTGGCCAAGAGAAGAAGCTGAGGTGACTCAATGAGGTGCTGAACAGGTGGGGTTAAGTAGGCCTGGGGCTGAGGCATCAGGTGATCAGTGAAGTGGTAAAATTATGCAGCTGGGAACAGGGCTTACTGAAGACCTCTGCTGATGGGGAGGCCCCATGGCATGAGGAGGCTGCAGAGGCAGACAAAACCATGACAGTACCCTCCATTTAAAACCCCTTCCTGGGTCCCATTTGCCATGGGGGCTGTGGCCAGTAGGTTGGTTATTCAAGGCAGAGGTGGGAATTTTGAATGTCTGGTCAGCAGGTACTGAGTCAGTCTTTCCGAAACTGAGGTTCTGTGTAGAGTCACTTTGATAAAGGACTGCTGGACCAGAATCTTCCTGAGACTCTGGTCTTGAATGTTATGCTGATGGACCCTTAGACCGAGGGAGAGTTGGCACTGCCTATAGGGAGGAGCCCTACAGGCCCCCACCATCAGTAGGCAAGGCTGAAGAGGAGCAGAGACCCAGCTGGAGCTTCTCCACTACCAGCCCATGTTCCCCTTAGGTTGAGCCCTCAGGTGCCGGGGCCAGCTGGACTTAGGTGGGGGTCTCCACAGAGGAGGAAGTCCAGATGAGAGAGGAGACTATAGCACAGGCCAAGTTTAGAACAGGAGATGAAGCCCCAAGGATTCAGACAGGCAAGGATTGAGATGGGCGGTGAACTCAGAGAGTAGGTCCAGGCAAGGGTCATGGCAGGTGGCATAGTTCATAGTTCATGTCCAGGCAAGGGTCATGGCAGGCAGTGTAACTCATAGTCAATGTCCAGTCTGAAGTCAAGCTGAGTCAAGCAAGGAGCGAAGAAGGCTGAGATGAGGAAGGAACACAGGAACAGCAAAGCACAGTGCAAGGAGCGTGGACATCTCTTGTCAAGGCAAGGCCTGCAGGCAGGGACTTCCCTTATGTAACTCCTGAGCAATGATGTCATTAGTAAGGGCTGCAGGACTTTTCCTGCTGTGGGTCCTTTACGTAGTGCAGAGAGACACGCGTGCATGCCTAGGGGTCGGGCTGCAGAGGAAGACGTCGGTGTTCAGAGCCATGAAGCGGAGGTGTTGCATCAGCAGTGGCTCCCTGCTGCCACCAGGGAACCTGGGTGCGGCATCGGGTAAGTGAAGCTGGCTGTGGAGCCTTGCAGCCAGCAAACGCAATATTGAACCAGAATTATTTTGGTGCTGGAGCACTGGATCAGGTTCTCTCTGGCACTGAAGCATGAGACCAAAGTCTCTCTGGCACTGACATGCAGGATTAATGTACCTTGGTGCTGAGGTACTGGGCCAGAGTCTCTGAGCCTGTACTGGTGGCTCAGCATTTCTCAGGCACTGGGCTGCTGGACCTGCATTTCTCGAGTGTTAGGTAGCTAGGCTAGGGTCTCTTGGGTATTGGATAGCTGGGTCACTCAGGCATCTGGTAACTGGGCCAAACTCTCTTAGGCACTGGGTAACTGGGCCAAACTCTCTTGGGCACTGGGTAATTGGATCAGAGTCTTTCGGGCACTGGGTAGCTGGTCTGGAGTCTTTTGAGAGCTGGGTGGCTGGAACAGAGTCTCTTGGGCACTGGGTGACTGGGACAGAGTTTATATGGCACTGGGTGGCTGGAACAACATCACTCTGGCTCTACATGGCTGCAACAGCATCTTTCCAGGACTGGATGGCTGGTTCAGAGCCTCTCTGAGGCTGGGCTGCCAGAACAAGCTCCATAGGGAGTGGGGCTGTATCAGAGACGGCTACTCCTAGAGTGGATCATCTGTTCTGGATTGTTCCTCCTGGAGTAGATCAGCTGGATTGAAGGCCCTTAGAAAAGGATCTGCTGAACTAGGTTCCTCCTGGAGTGGAGTTATAGGACTGGACTCCTCCTGGGGCTGAGATTCTGCTGAGACCGATAGCACTTGAAATGGGGTTATTGTTCTCTCAGGCTGGAAAGGCAGTATAGAATGAGTAGACAGCATTAAAGCTGTTTTCACATTGCACAACAGTTGGACAGAGGCACCTGGCTTCTCTAAAGATAGAACTTTGGATGTGATGGGAACAGCAGTCTGGAGTAGATTCTGTGTAGCTGGATTGAAACTAATTTCTGAGTCTTGTTCACACTGAAGGGATCTAGAGAAGGCAGTTATGGGAAAGGTACATACTACCTTCCTAGGAGTCAGAGTTGATCTTGTTAGGGGTTTGCTACTTGAAGCTGATAGCAACTGGATTCCACAGGCTGAATTAATTACCTCTTTCTGTCTCAATTTCTGCAGTCTGAAACAACGGCAGAGGAAATGAGGAGTTATGCATAAGGAATTTGTTCTTGCTGGTAAGAAATTTGAATTAAGTTGTCAAGTTGTTTTTTAATTAACTGTGTTTTTCAAGGAGGCTATTTTGGGTGTTAAAGCAGAATTTACCTTTACAGGTGCTAATTTTAATTTTCTTTGGCTGAGTTTACTTGTGTCTGAATGTGCTAATGTTCTCAAGGAAGCTTGGATGGGAGATTCCTCAGCAGATTGCATGTCTTACAAACTATTTGCTGGAGAAACCACATTATCAGAGTTCTTTAATACATAGTGCACATTAAATTGTGACTTGTATGCTGGACTGGCTGCAAGATAATATGAAAAGACTTCTTCATATACTCAGGAGTGCATTTGCATTCCCATCAAGTAGGATTAAGGAACACAATTCCAACTCATTCAGGAAATACCAGTGGATTATTAGCTAGGCATCTATTGCATTTCCAATAGGTTAGGGTCTGGAGGAAATCATATCAACAGGAATTGGGATCCGTAGCTTGGAATCTGGCAGAGGTGCAGTGCAACAGGTATTTATGGATACAGATGCACAGTTTGTATTCCAACATTCTGTGCACCCCCACAAGTCAAAAATAGGGAAATGACAGGAAATACATTCTAGAAAGTGGGTAGGGTTCCAACACTGATATTCTTCACAGACACTGTAGTAAGCAGGGTATATAGCAGAATGAAAAAAAAATGTTTTCTTTGCTCACCAGACTGGCAAAGAGTCCTGCACCTACTCCTATGGGGGTTGTTTGGCCTCTTTGTTCTGTTACAGACCAGCAGGGGGAGTCAGGGAGACCCCCTGCAGAAGCAGTACAGGACTGCAGGCAGGACAGGAGCTCGTCTTCTGCCTAACCAGCCCTGTCCCCTGCAGGTTGAGCCCTTGGCTTCTGGGCACCAGTAGGACTTTCCTCCTGGCAAACATCAAGGTTCTTCAGATATTGGCTGTAAGCTGTAGTCTGTCACTCGCAGGGAGCTAGATCCAGGTAGTACTGGCTGCAGCTGAATTCAGGTACTGGCAGGCAGCTAGATCCAGAAACTGGCTGGCAGCTGTATCCAGGTACAAAATGGGCTGGAGACAAGGATGGAGTTGAGAGTAAGGACAGGACCAGAGGCAAAGGCAAGGCCTGGGAAAACATACAAGGGACTGGACTGGACAGGGCAAGACAAGGACAAGGCTGGACAGGCAACAAGGGCAAGGACAGGTCTGAATATGCAACAAGGAACAAGAAAGCCCAACAAGGCACAAGACTGGGCAAGGTAACCCTAATAGGCACAGGGACCACAAAGCAGGATAGGTCATCCCAGAAGGCCACAAAGCAATGTAGAAGAGCCTTGAAGGCCCCAGGGAAAGGCAAGAAACCAAGGTAGGCTACAGAGCAAGATAAGAGGCCAAGAAAGGCCACAAGGCAAGGCAAGGCAGAAGGCCTGGGTAGGCCACAAGGTAAGATAAAATAGTGAGAAGGAAGTTGCCAGGTCATGGAGCCGAAGTGACTCAATGAAGAGGCACTGAGGGACTGGACTGGCTAGGTTAAGTTTGCCTGGGGCTGAAGCATCGAGCTGATCTGTGAAGTGGTGACTTGTGCAGATGGGAGCAGGGTTCGCTGAAAACCTCTGCTGGTGGGGAGGCTGAACATCAATCAAAACCATGGCACAGGGAGGCTGTATTACAGGAGAAACCATAGCAAGTACTATTGCATTTTTATCAGATTATATGCTTTCATGGTATTCAAGTTTCAGGTGTTTTCGAAAACTTGGAGCTTTGTTGACCCGTAATCCTCTCGGAATCCTTTTAAAACGACAATAATCCAACAGCGTGGATGCATGCAGAGAGCTCCTGATCATACTCTTACTGATGCTTATGGTTTGTTCCCATTTCTTAATTTTTGATTTGTTTTGATTAGATCAAAATATATCTTGACAGCGCCAAAATCGCTATTTAAAATGGTGGATTCAGCGCGTAAAATCCTGATTCAATGTGAAACTGAGTGCGGTACATCACCCGAAACAGTAAGTTTTCAGATTCTCTTGATCCACTTGCAAAATCTTTTTAAGACAGCTTCAATTTGAGTTGGTAAGCCTTTTTTAAGTTTATGAACATCTGATTGCTTTAGAATTAAGATTTTTTTAACAAGAGTATTGTTTTTTTAGCAGCGGATTCAGTGCGATCTGATTCTACTTTATGACAGTCTCAGTGTAGTATACAGCGATGATCTTAGGTTTTTATTTAAGGAGCTCTATTTATTTGGCTGTTTTGCAAAAGAAGATTTAGATCTTTTAGATTTTTGATTTGTTTTATTAGTTTTTCTGATTTTTGGCGCCAAAATCGCTATTTAAAATGGTGGTTTCAGCGCGTAGAATCCCTATTCAATGTGCAACTGAGAGCGGTACACCACCCGAAATAGTAAGTTTGTAGATTCTCTTGATCCACTCGCAAAAATTTTTTAAGACAGCTTCATTCTGAGTTGGTAAGCCTGTTTTAAGTTTATGAATATCTGATTGTTTTAGAATTAAGATTTTTTAACAATAGTACTTATTTTTTAGCAGTGGATTCAGTGCGATCTGATTCTACTTTTTGTCAGTCTCAGTGTAGCATACAGCGATATCTTGAATCAATATATCATCAATATATTTTCAGTTGAGCTCATTACCAATTTGATCGTTTTACTTGTAATAGAATATGGTAAAATTTAGGCGCGGCTGATTTTTCTTTGCCTGTCACCCGACACTTTCCTTTTGCTAAGCACTTTGCCAAGCGCGGCTGGTTCTTCTGTGCCTGTCACCCGACATTTTTCTTTTTGCTAAACCTTCTGCTAAGCCTTATACAAAAATGCATTCTTTGAAGAATTCAATTGTATTTTAGTTATATATTACTAAGATACATTCAAATTTTATTTGATTAATATATCTATCGTTGCCTTTATGATTAGTACACTCATACATACAATTGACTTTTTATTGCATTTACATATTTTAAAATTTTTTTTAATTAATATTTATGTTTTGCATTACTGAGTCAGTGATAAGAATATTCGCTTCATTTTATTTTATTTATTTATTTTAAGTTTTTCTATACCGGCATTCGCGATGAGTATCGCATCATGTCGGTTTACAATTAACAAGTGAAGAGGTAACAAGAGGTCATAAATAACAATAAATAACAAAAATTAGAAAAAAAAAATTAAAAAAGGTAGTAGTAAAGTAACAATATACAAGTGAAAGTTAAGGGTTGCAGTTACAATAAAACAGGGTAGTAATAACTTGGAACAGAGAAAAGAAGCTGGGGTTTTTAACTAGATACATATGATACATATATGCATATCAATGCATTTGAGGTAATAACGAATTGCCCTAATGCTGTGGAGTTAATTTCTATGTTAAGGTAAAGTCAGAGTGATTAGTCAAAGACTGATTAAGGTTCAGTTTAGGTCAGGAAATGCTTTCATAAAAAGCCATGTTTTGAGTCTTTTCCTGAAAGTGGGGAGGCAGGGTTCCTGTCGCAAATCTGGTGGGATGGAGTTCCACAGTGTTGGTCCTGCGGTGGAGAAAGCCCTGTCTCTGGCTGTTATGTGTCGCATAGTTTTGGAATGTGGTATTTGTAAGGATTCTTTGTAGGACTCTCTGATTGGTCTATTTGAAGTAAATATTTTGAGAGGAATTTGAAGGTTGAGCTGAGAGTGTTGATGTATGGTTTTGTAAATAATGGTAATGGACTTATAAATAATTCTGAAGTGAATTGGCAGCCAATGTAAGTCTTTGAGAATTGGTGATATGTGATCTCTTCTCCGGGAGTTTGTTAATATTCTTGCAGCCGTGTTTTGAACCATCTGAAGGGGTTTAGTGTGAGAAGAGGGAAGACCTAATAGTAAGGAGTTGCAGTAATCTAGTTTCGCGAATATTATTGATTGAAGAATTGATCTATAGTCTTGAAAGTGAAACAGTGGTCTTATTCTTTTTAAGACTTGGAGTTTATAGAAACAGTCCTTAGTGGTTTGATTTATGAATGATTTAAGGTTTAGCTTATTATCAAAGATAGCTCCTAGGTTTCTTACTTGTGGGGTTTGTAAATTCGGTGGAGGATTTGTGAATTTGTGATTTATGAATGATTTAAGGTTTAGCTTATTATCAAAGATAGCTCCTAGGTTTCTTACTTGTGGGGTTTGTAAATTCGGTGGAGGATTTGTGTCTGTATTACTGTTTTCGGTGGAAATTAGGAGGAGTTCACTTTTTGAAGAGTTTAGTATTAGATTTAGGTTGGAGAGGAGTCCATCAATTTTTTGAAGACAAGATTCCCAGAATTCAAGAGTTTTAGTATAGGATTCTTTGATGGGGATGACTATCTGGACGTCATCTGCATATAGATAGTGTTTAAGGTTTAATTTGTTTAGAAGTTGGCAAAGAGGGAGCAGGTAGATATTAAAGAGCGTTGGTGAGAGGGAGGAGCCCTGCGGAACTCCTGAAGAGGAAGCGTAGTGCTGAGATTCTTTGTTGTGTAGTTTAACTTTGTATTTTCTGTTTCCTAAGTACGATTTGAACCATGATAGAGCTGTTCCTGTTATTCCAATATTTGCTAGTTGAATTAGTAAGATGGAGTGGTTAACCGTATCAAAGGCAGCTGAGAGGTCCAGGAGGATTAGCAAGTATGCTTGACCTTTATCCAGGCCCATGATAAGGTAGTCAGTCAGGGAGATTAGTAGTGATTCTGTACTTAAGGATTTCCTGAAACCATATTGGGTCGGGAACAGAATTTTATGTTCTTCGAGGTAGTCTGATAGTCTGGAGTTAACCAATTTTTCCATTACCTTGGCTATGAACGGGAGATTTGATATAGGACGGAAATTGGTGGGATCATTGGAGTTTAAGTTGGGTTTTTTTAAGAGCGGTTTGATGGATGCAATTTTCAGGTCGTCAGGATAGATTCCTTGTGCTAGTGAACAGTTAATGATGTCTGTCAGAGCGGTAGAGATGGTGTCTGGTATTAGCAGGAGAAGTTTGGATGGGATGTAGTCTGATGGGTGTGATGAGGGTTTCATTTTCTTCAATGCAGCGAGTATCTCTGATATTGAGAATAGTTCGAAGGATTGTAGAGAAGTGTCTTTGTTGTGATGTAAGTATAGGTTTGATGGATCTGAAGTATTGGGTCTCAGCTGTGTTATCAGGTTGGAGATTTTATTGCTAAAGTAGAGGGCCAGTTCCTCAGCTTTTTCTTGTGCTAGGTTTGCTGGGATGTCAGGAGTAATGGTTTGTGTTAAGTTAGATACATAAGCAAATAGGGCTTTGGAATCGAAAATAATGTGGTGGATCTTCTGTGCAAAGAAGTCCCTTTTAGTTTTTAATGTGGCGTTTTTGTATTGGTGTAGAGCGAGTTTGTAAGCGGAGAGGGAGGTTGGTGTTGGTGATTTCCGCCATTTGCTTTCCTTCTGTCTGAGTGTGTGTTTGCGTTTTTGAAGTTCTTCGTTAAACCAAGGTTGTTTTTTGGAAGTGTTCTGTTTGAGTTTTTTTGTTGCCAGTGGACAGAGTTTGTTTGCTGCTGTTTCTGTTATCTTGTTCCAAGAGTGAAGGGCTGCGTTGGCTGAGGTGATGTCTATTAGTGGGAGTTCTGGGACCAGATGATTGTGTAATTCCTCTGATGTGCAGGATTTCCTGTATATAAATTCTGGAGGTGGGACGCATTTTTTGCTTGTTTGTTCCAACGAAAAGGCAGAAGATATTAAAGTATGGTCTGACCAGGGGACTGGTTGGCATGTAGGTGGCGTTGAGTGTGATATGTTTGAGTTAACAAATATAAGGTCCAGGGTGTGGCCTGCTCTATGGGTAGGTTTGTTTATGATTTGTTTGAAGCCTAATGCCGACATGGCAGTTAGGAAAGCTTCGCAATTGGTAGAGCGAATGGGGTCGTCGACATGTAAGTTAAAATCGCCCAGTATTATGGTTGGACGATCCAGATTTAAGTGAGTTGCTATTAATTCTAGTATGGGTGATGCATTGGATTCCAGCAGGCCTGGGGGGGCGTAGATTAGAAGAATTTGCAGATGGTCTGATTTGAATAGTCCTGTTTCAATTTTTGAGGGTGAACTAATTGGGAATTGGGTAATTTTTAGATTTTTTTTGGCTGCTAGGAGGATACCTCCTCCCCTTTTTTTCTTTCTGGGAATGGAGAAAATATCGTAGCTTTGAATTGGAAGTTGGTTTATTAGTGCTGTATCCGTTTGTTTAAGCCATGTTTCCGTGATAGCGCAGAGGTCGGGATTATTGTCCAGGAGAATGTCATTAAGTATTAGTGTTTTCTTGGAGAGAGATTGAGCGTTGAATAGTATCAGAGAGAAAAGAGCTAAGCCTAAAGTTTGGGTAAATGGGGAAATCATGATGGGGATAAGGGATTTGTAAGTGGGTGGGCGTGAGATCAAGGAATGTTTTCCTGTGAGATAGGTCCTGTGATGGAGGATTGGAATTGGGAGGCCCATGTGAATAGTGTTCAGATTGTAGCGGGTGAGGTTAGTTTTTTGTTTTTTTTTTGTTTGTTTTTTTTTTTTTTTAATGAAGCGTAATAAGACTTGCTTTCTGGAGAGATGTGTGGGGTTTGATGATGGTTTGAGAGCTATTAGAGTAGTAGAATTGGTTTAATAGTAGAGAGGGATTTGATGAGTGGCTGCTGGATGAGTGGCTGCTGGATGAGTGGCTGCTGGATGAGAGGATGCTGGATGAGTGGCTGCTGGAAGAAGAATTGGATGAGTGGCTGCTGGATGAAAGGATGCTGGAAGAAGAATTGGATGAGTGGCTGCTGGATGAAAGGATGCTGGAAGAAGAATTGGATGAGTGGCTGCTGGATGAGTGGCTGCTGGATGAGTGGCTGCTGGATGAGAGGATGCTGGATGAGTGGCTGCTGGAAGAAGAATTGGATGAGTGGCTGCTGGATGAGTGGCTGCTGGAAGAAGAATTGGATGAGTGGCTGCTGGATGAAAGGATGCTGGAAGAAGAATTGGATGAGTGGCTGCTGGATGAGTGGCTGCTGGATGAGTGGCTGCTGGAAGAAGAATTGGATGAGTGGCTGCTGGATGAGTGGCTGCTGGATGAGTGCCTGCTGGAAGAAGAATTGGATGAGTGGTTGCTAGATGCTGAAAGGATGCGTGCGTGCTGGAGGCTGCAGTGCAGATTGCTAGATAAGGAAATCCGAGATAGCTAGGGTTAAGAGTGCAAAATGCTTGGTATTCTAATACGTAGGCTGTAGTGTGTCCGTTGCCTTTGGAGGTGTTTTCTTGACTTTATAGTATTCTAAAGGGATCCAGAGGTGGAGGTGTAAATAGTCCCCGTTTGGAAGGGAAACGGGTAAAGGGTCCTGGCTCTGGGACGCTCCAAGGGGCGCGCTAAGGGGCAGGCCCCTTAGAACGCGCTCCTTCGGACGCGCGACGCCCGACGCGCGACGCCGGAGGTAGTCGCCGCAATTTAAAGTCCTGTTTGCCGCCCTCTGATTGGCCTAGTGCCTCTCAGGGGGCGCGGCTGACTCACCGTGTGCGCGCTGCTCTACAGTCGGAGCGGGTTCCTTTCGGTTTTCTTTTTCTTTTTCTTTTTTTATCTTTGTTGTTGCCTCCTCTGCACGGCTCGCGGTGTAAGCGAGCGGGCTCTAGCCCCGATTGGGCCTGGGGAGCCCCGACAGAGGAGGATGTGCGAGGGGGACAGTGCTGGAGTCCGGCGGAGGTAAGAGGCACAATTGGTCTCAAACAGGCATAATTATTGATTTAATCAATGTTTCACATTTATGCTGTCAATATACATTTTTTTAATGGTCTTTTAATTGTTTTTTCTAATAGGATTTTCCATATACCACATGTACATTATAAATGATGAAACGTGTTTTAATGTTTTACATTGTAAATAATCATTTTTTAGTTGATCATACATTTGCTGAACGTTTGATGAAACTCACTGTGTGGATTTCCACCGAGAATTTGAAGTGTTCAAGGTAAAAAATGCTTTTTGATATTCTTTATATTAACAATTGTAGTTTTTAATTATAGGTGTTGTCGTCATATTTTTTAATAAATTATAATTTTTGGATATCTGAGATCTTAATTATTGTTTAAAAAGATTTTTGACTATTTAAAAAAAACTTTTTAATATTTATAAGATCTTAATGATGTTATTTATTTATTTATTGTTGGTTTTATTTGATTATTGATGTAATTCAATATGTTTCTTGTTTGGTTTGATTGTAGCCCCTGAGGCAGCGGCCAACGAGCTGCGAAACTCGGCCTGAGTCGGGCAATTATTGAGCACATCTCTGTTCTAATAAATACTGAAATAAGACTGAGGCATCTATTGTGTTTTTGTTCTCCTCTGTTAGGTTACAATGATCCCTGAGTACTGCCGGTTTGGCCGGAGGAACCACATCGATCAGAGTCCAGATAGGGGGCAGGTAACTCCACCTCTGCCTCCTTCTCTAAGGATGAAAACCACCGATTGAACTCCCTGCTGGACATGAGCATCCATCGGGCCCAAAGAAGGAGAATCCAAAGGAATCACAGGGTTGATTCCTTCTTTCGCTCACCTTTTTTGGGCAGAGTGCGGCATTTCAGGAAATATTTCTTCCAAGGTATGAGAAAGGGAATGCCATGCTCACGCCACAAGCTCTAGGGCAGCCATCAGGATACATTTTAACTGACATGAAAAGTGGTTGAATTAGCCTATGTTTCAAGCGTTAGCATTAGTGCTAATCATGAAGGTTTCAACCAGTGTATGTGTGTGTGTGTGTGTGTGTGGGGGGGGGGGGGGGGCCACATGTTTAAGTGTATAAGTTGTGACTATTTATTTAGTACATTTATAAACCATTTTATAGGTCTTTAATAAAAACCACCCAAAGCAGTGTACAATTAAAAATAATACATCTTTCTTCCATATTTGTGGTGATTAAAATGACCTTTTTAGGAATTTGTTTTCTTACATTGGGGCCTATGCATTGAAATTTAACATGTATGGAAGCAGTCATTTGTGTACACTAAGTATTGTTTGCTATGTAGTAAGGCACAAACATGACAAAGTGCCATTTTTAAAAGAATCAGGTATAGGGAGGGAGGATGGACAGCTTCCTCTTGCCTTGATCCTTGGTTCCTATAAATCAAAGCAATAGGAGCTGGGGAGGGTTTCTGAGTGGAGAAAGGAGAGATCAGGTCATGGTGGCCCCTTGTGCTTGGAGTAGGGGCTTATTATTATTATGTGCTGCCAGAATAGGTCAGGAATGGAAGGCCTTTAGTTCTTGGCTTCAAAGGGGAATGGATTAGATGTTGATGAGGGCATTGGGTGCTGCTGGGTAGGGAATCAGTACCCATTAAAATGGCTTTAAAAATGTTCCTCCCCATTCTTAAATTTGGTACAATGGAAAAAATGAATGGTTCCTATTAATGTTCACCATGTTATGGACATTTCTGTGATATATTTAGTTAATTAATTTTACATGGTCCTTACATATAACCCTAAATCTCCATTAACCAAATTAGATTCCTACCACAAGAATTTCAAAGGTACCACACACATTATTGGAAGAAAAAGGATGGTGCATTAAACTATAAAACAGAATGTAGAGAGTACTATAAAGTGTATGAAAACCTCTTGCCACAACTGGAAGCAAAGAAGACAACTGAAAAAAAAAAAATACATGTGCATGTCAAGCACAAACATTTGAAAAGTTAAGTCTCTTTACTACCGAGTGAGAATCATTCGGTGAAGCCCTGTGCATATGGGATGGAGAGGGGGGAGAGGTGCTTTAGAAGTAGTATCCCTTGTAGTATCCCTTCAGTCTGGTCCATTCCATTCTCCTCACTGTGAAATGCAGTGAGATCAGCAGAAATAGTAAATGGAGTTATCTTAAAACATAGCAAGGTAAAATTAGAAAACAGTTAGTTTCTTTTAGTGATATAAAAGGAGAGGGATTAGATTCAATAGAACTTGATAAAGTAATAAATCAAGACAAGGCAAGTAGAAACTGCTTGGAACAAGAAGCCTTATAATGAGAATGGAATGAAGTGATAAAAAATGACAGGCCAATTACAGTCAGTCTTAACTTTTACCAGTATATTAAGCACAACAGATTTTATTAGCTCTGATCTAATGGTTGCTAACACCTTGTTCTTTTATTATACGTTATCTGCTAGCCTAGCATTCTGCAGTTGATTAATACCTCACAACTTTCAAAATATACTATAATGTGAAATCTCAGTGACAGTCACTCTATTGAAACAGTGAATAATCTAATCCTCATCTGAAGGTGCTAAGCTTTAGAAACTTTGCAGAAATATCTTGGCAACATAGTATGACATTGTCAAATATGGCACATGAATACAGAAACTCAATCAACTTTGAACATGGAAACCCTGTTGGTAATGGGGAAAAGTTAGAAAAAAAAGGAGAGAGACAAAAGAAAGCAAATTGGATTTATATGTCAGGAAAAGCATTCATTTTAACAGAGAAAAGGTGGCAGATGCAAAATGGCACAATGATGAAGAGCAGTGAATGAGCAAGAAAAGCACGGAGAAAAGGAAGCAGATAGAGAAAGGATGTGAAGAAGATAGAGACAGAGGTAGTCCTTGCCAGAGAGCTGAAAGAGAAAAGACATGGAAATTAAGGACAGATTGAGAAAGGAGGCAGAGGCAAAGAAAAATAATCTAAAAGCTAAGAAAAACAGAACAGTCCAATTAATCTATGATAGCCGTACCACTTACACACAAACATACCCCAGTTCCTGCTTTTCGTAAATATATATATATATATATATTATATATATATTACCTGATTCTTGCAACTTTAACCAATTGTCTCAATACTATTTAGCCTTATTGCATGCCCGCATACCACAATAAATTCCACTCTGTTTCCTATGTACATATTTATACAATGTAATAATTCTTGAGTTGCCTACTTCCAAACGTAATTATATTAGTTTTTGAGTTACTTCCGTTACAATGCTCCTTTCTGTTAAAATGTAACTATATTAATTGCTGATCTACCTCTGTTTCAATGAAAAAACAATAAGACATTTTAGTCTTACTATTCTCCGCGTTAACATGTAAACCGATGTGATATACCCCAATGAATGTCGGTATATAAAAGCAAATAAATAAATAAATTGAATAAATGATCAATAATCCACTTTTACACACCACTTTGAATTTTGCCCCTGACAGTACTGGGTTTACTGTGGAAGTGCCTGGAGCAGGACCACATAAAACAAACACAAATAAGATTAGAAGGTGGTAAACCTCAATATTTTCAGAATTGTATGTTCGTGAGGAACTAGTTAAACTTAAAATTGATAAGACAATGGGGATATAGTTCCCTTAGTACCCTTGATTACATCAAGGGTACTAAGGGAACTTAGAGATGTCCTGGCAACTCTGCTGGCTGACCTTTTCAATGCTTCTTTAGAGTCTTGTTTAGTTCTTAAGGACTGAAAAAGGGTGGATATGGTTCCTATTCATAAGAGTGGAAGCAGGGAAGAGGATAAGAACTACAGGTCAGTTAATCTGACTTCTGTGGTGAGCAAGCTAATGGAATCACTGCTAAAACAGAGGATAATCCAATTTTGGAATCCAAAGGATTGCAAGATATGAGGCAGCATGGTTTTACCAGAATTAAATCTTGTCATATGAATCTGATCAATTTCTTTGATTGGGAAATCAGAGAGTTGGATCAAGGGAGAGCACTGGACATAGTGTACTTGGATTTCACTGTTCCACACAGAAGTCTTATAAATAAATTGTGCACCCTTGGTATGAATCTCAGAGTGACTGACTGGATTCGAAACTGCCTGAATGGGAGGTGACAAAGGTTAGTGGTAAATGGAGTTTTTTCTGCAGAGGGGGGTGTTACTAGTGGTGTGCCTCAGGGATGAGTCCTTGGACCAGTTCTTTTCAATATTTTTGTGAGTGAAGTAATGGAAGGATTGTCGGGAAAGGTTTGTCTATTTTGCTGATGTAACCAAAATCTGTAACAGAGTGGACAGCCAGGGAGGTGTGGAAAACATAAAGAGGGGTCTAGTGAAGTGTAAAGAGTGGTCTAAGATCTGGCAGCTAAGATTTAATGCTAAAAATGCAGAGTAATGCATTTAGGGTGCAAAAATCTAAGGGAAAGGTACAATAATGGAGGTGAAATGCTTCTAAGCACAAAGCAAGAGCGGGATCTAGGGGTAAATATCTCTCATGATCTTAAGGTAGCTAAACAAGGCAACAGTAAATGCCAGAAAGGCACGGCAGCATAGGGAGAGGAATGGTCAGTAGTAAAAGAGAGGTGATAATGCCCCTATATAGGTCCCAGTGAGACCTCACATGGAATATAGTGTACAGTTCTGGAGACTCCACCTTCAAACAAATATAAACAGGATGTAATCGGTTCAGAGAGTGGCTACTAAAATGGTCAGTGGTCTTCATTCCAAAGTATATGGGGATAGACTGATCTAAATATGTATACCCTAGAGCAGGGGTGGGCAATTCCAGTCCTTGAGGGCCACAAACCTGTCGAGGTTTTAGGATATCCTATTGAATATGCATGACATAGATTTGCATACAACTGAGGCAGAGTGCATGCAAATCTCTCTCATGCATATTCATTAGGGATATCCTGAAAACCAGACTGGTTTGTGGCCCTCGAGGACCGTAACTGCCCACCCCTGCCCTAGAGGAAAGTTGAGATAGAGGAGATATGATAGAGAAATTCAAATATCTCAAAGGTTTCCATGTACCGGCGGTGAGCCTTTTTTCAATGGAAAGGAGGATCTAGAAAGAGGAGTCATGAGATGAAAGTGAAAGGGTGTAGATTCAGGATTAATCTTAGGAAATATTTCTTTATAGAGAGGGTGGTGGATGTGTAGAACAGCCTCCCCAGTGGAAGTGGTGGAGAGAAAAACAGTATTTGAATTCAAGAAAGCATGGGATAAATACAGGGGATCTCTATGGAAGCAATTGAAAATTATAACGCTAAATTAATTGGATGGATAGGAAGACTGGATTGTCATACAGTCTTTGTCTGCCATCATGTTTCTGTAAACAATGGTATTCTCAAAAAATGGCAGCAAAAATTAAAAGAAAGCTAGATTTTGATTTATTAACATTGAAATCACCAAAAATCTGAAAATCTATTTTACCACATAAAATTTTATTTACACGACACTACAAATGATGTGTTCATGTAGACTTATAGGCTCACTTATATGAGTTTTTAAGATGGAAATGTATAATCATGACATACCATGGAAAGAAAAAACACAAAACACTTCAGTTGGACTAAACACATAACCAAGTAACTTTAGCCCAATTGTGAACAGTGATTAAAAAACAAATTGCCACTTATCTCTTTAATCAAATCCTTGTCTCACTTCTCTTTCTAACTTCTGATAAATGCCCTTGTTTCACCTGAACCCAAGCTTTCTAAAGGAAATTTATGCTGCAACTGGAGTGTGCATTCAGCTGGGTGTCTAAAATGTCTGTGCTGACTGAAAATATCTTTTTATTCCATGGAGAGAGTGAAATGGAATAAAATATCTTTTTATTCCATTTCACTCTCTCCATGATTTACTGAGGAATAGAGTGTGCTTCTCTATGATGCATATGCCAGACTGGACAAGGGCCTGACTTACTAAGCCAGTTCACATCTATGAAAAAAAAAAAGATCAATTGGATAATTCTGCCACATTACATTACTGCAGTCCCCTCCCCCCCCATACACACACACACCCCTCCCCCACATTAGAGCTGGTTTTTAGAATCCCTTGCCACATTCAACTAAAACATTTCTTTCTCCACCATTACTTTTGGTGGTCTGTAGATTAATAAGCAATAAAATTGTCATGGTAGCAGAAGTTATCTACCTGTTTTAATGCCAGCATTACTTCAAGCTTTAATGCCCAAAGTATGAAACTAATGATATGCAGAATGTGGCGGCCTTACCATGGTGCCCATGGTAAGGCTGCCACATTCTGCATATCATTAGTTAACCACACTGAGGTCAATACTCAAAAGCCATTTAGACGGATAACTTAAAGTAATCTGTCTAAATGGCAAGTTTTGATATATTCAGGGCTTTATCCAGCTAGATTTTAGCTAGATAAGTCATTATCTGGCTGAAATCTGTCCAGATTAAAAAAAAAGAGTCATTCTGAGGGTGTTTCGGGGAGGTTATCTGGCTAATTTAGCTGATTTTTAATGACAACCGGTTAGGGTAACCAGATAACTGTAGACCTACTTCAGAGCAGATCTAAAGTTATCCAGCCATGTATAGCTGGATATCTTCCTAGTTTTACTGGATATCTCTTAGCTCACAGGCTCCCAGTGACGCAGTGCTGCTTCTGTTCTGGAAGTAGGGCTGGATTTAGGAATTTGCTGCCACTAGGCACTTTTGGTGCTTTCACTCCCCTCTACCTGTAAGGAGCTGGTACAGGGTAGTTGAGGGTTGTTCTCTGCTGAATGAGATTCATCAGAGCTGGAAGACAGCAAATCTTAGCCAGCCTGCTGCCCTTAAATGTTTGCTGACCTAGGCAGACATAATGGGTGCCTATTGACAAATTCAGAGCTGCCTGGAAGCGTAAATTACCTGCAATTTACGTTCCAGCATTAGAAGAATAAGTCGGCTTACTTTTCTAGTGCTGGAAGCATAAACTGCAGGTAGTTTATGTTTCCAGCCTGCAAGCAGTGCTGTATCTCTGGGATGCGGTGAGTTAGGATTCCATTCCCAGCAGGCTTGATTTTTCGTATCGGGGTGGGGATAGGCTGGCCAATGGAAACTACAAGTGGGGGGGTGGGAGGGACAGGGGGAAAGCAGGATTTCTATGTTTGTTAAACAGGAATGCAAAAGTATGCATGTGAGTGTAAACTCCTCCCCAACTCCATCCCCAGAAATGCCTCCACTCAGTCTGAGTAAATATATTTCTGAATATATAAGCTTAAAGTAGTCTGGCTACATCTTGTATATCAGTGCACATGTTATACGTTTTATGTACTTTTGTTTCATTTGTAAACCTTTGTGAAGGACTGCTCCAAACAACGGTATATAAAAACAAACAAATAAATAAATGTATCCAGATAACAAAAAATCTAATTGGCAATATTTGAAAATAGTCGACTAGATCTAAAGTTATCTGGCCTTGTGGGGCTGGATAAAATGCTACTTAACCGGGCATCTTTAAAGACATCTGGCTAAGTAGTGCTGTCAAAAATGAAAAACAATTAAGTAAATAGAGCATGCCATCCCCTCCCTGCCCCCAAAAATATCTTGTAAAGGTCCTATCAATTCATGCCCTCCTCACCCCCCAACTCCTTAAAATATTAACAAGCCCGCCCAATCCCAATATATTATAAATGATAAAATCAGGCTGTCCCCTCCCTTCCCTCCCAGCCACCTGCAAGGGTTTACCAAGTCATGGTGCTCACCCCCCCCCCCCCCCCCCCCGAATAACGTGAATTAGATTGCAGGGAGCAAAGAACCCTTTACCCTACTCCTGGCACCCCCACACCGCACTAACGGGTGAATTTTAAAAGACCCACACATGCATGTACTGGGAGATATGCGCATTGCGGGGCTGTGCGTGTGCCAAGCGCATTTTAGAAACAACCCAGCAATGTGCATATCTCCCAGTACGAGCGGAAGTACCGGGCCATCCAAAAGGGGGTGGGCCGGGGGAGTGGGGAGGGTCGTGGTGGAGGAGTGGGGCAGGGGCTGGCCATTAGATGCTGTCCCAGGAAAGCGCTCACAGGTAGCCGGCCGGTGTGCAGAACTTACATCAACTATTCAGATGAAGTAAGTTCTGAAATAAAAAAAAAATAGGTAGAGAAAGGGTTTTTTTGGGGTCAGGGAGGAGAAGTGAAAAGGTAGGCAGAGTAGGAAGGGATATAGGGAACTTGGAATGGGCCAATCGCATCACCCCGCATATTTTTCAAAACTTCCGGCACAGCAGAGCCCTCTCCGAGCACCATGGATACAGCGGCTTCAGGGAAATTTCAGCAGGGCACTGTCTCAACAGGTCTAGAATAAATCCGCAAGGCCTTGTGGTGCCTGTATACAATTTGCTCACTGGTCTAGATGGCTGCTTGCCGCTTACTTTTGCTCTTTAAATACCAAGTCCGAAACAACTCCGCAAGGCCCGCGCTTTGAACCCTTTTGCACTTCTAGCATTTCTCTCGTGCGTGTGTGATTGCTGTGCAATCCGTTGGGACACGATACAATTAGTTGAGACTTTGGGCTTTTGTCCCTCCCAGTGCAGCCCATGTGATGAAACATAGTCCGTGTCGGGGGACCGAAACCTTTTCCTGCACTCTGTGAATAAAAGTAGGAAATGCTTTGGAAATATTTTCATGGATTGCCTCATTGAATCAGCTTTATAAGGATCCCAGAACTTCTAGTGGTATACTTCTTCTACATTTGCCATTTAGACATAACTTTTGAGTTATCCGTATAAATGGCTTTTGAAAATTGACCTTAAAATGTACCTGCTTATCAGGTAAGCAATTTTAAAAATAGTTAATTTCTGCTTTGAAAATTACCCTCCCTGTTTCTCCATGCTAATAAACCCAGAATGAAAGGACTTTAGACTAGTTAGCAAAAAGATATCTTGAGTTATCCACCTATCCCTTCTAAACAGAATGGAGCATCATTCCCCACCCCCCCAGTAACCCAGAGGAAAGGCAGCTCTTCTTGGGCCCATGAAGAACAAAGACTCCCCAAAGAGGATCCCCAGAATCCCCCAAATCAAGAACATGGGCTTTGGCATGAGTGTCAGCAACATCATTTTGAATTTGGTGCTGTGGCAGGCAAGGGAGAAACAGGTTCCCTCCTGCTGCCAGAGATTTGTGCAAAACCTAGGAGAACACGAGGGGGGGTGGAGGGTATCATTGCCTGGGAAGATTCAGCATTAATCAGGGCAGGTGGAGGTTGGAGCGGGTATGTGTGGGAGGGAGGGAGTTGTTTCTGAGGGACTATGGAAAATCAGCTTTGGTTCTGGAGGATATTGCAGTGGTCCATGAAAGCCAGTTTGCTTCAATGGTGGAAGTGTTTTAGGGGTCCGTGAAGAGTTGGTCTCACGGTGTCTCATTTGTTAACCACCATATACCAGGTTTCTGAGATGCCTATTATAGGGAGGATTTTCAGTCCACGGCATGAGCAAATCCCAGCAGATACATACGTGGCCGGGCCATGCATACACCGAGCGCATTTTCTAAATGGCCTGGTCACGCATGTATCTGCTGGTATGCAAGGAAGAGCCAGGAATTAGAAAAGGGACGGGGGGAAGGTAGGGGGGAAGGTAGGGGGCCGGCCGGGGCAGTGCGTGCTGGCAGCTGGCCAGCACGTGGACCTTACTACTGCTCTGAAGGAGCAAAAAAAAAAAAAATATGAGGGTAGATAGATAGGGTTTAGGGGTCGGGGAGGAGAGGGGAAAAGGAAGGAAGGTTAGGTAGGGGGTTAGGGAAGTTCCCTCCCAGTACGCTCCTTTATTGGAGCAAACTCGAAGGGAACTGGGAATGTCCCGATTGCGCTGCTGCGTGCTTTTTAAGAAAATCCCCCCCTTATGCGCCACCGCACATGTGCACGTGGGTATCAGATTTTATAAAATCACATGTTATAAAATTGGCATGGCTTTTAAAATCTACCCCTCAGTGTATATCTGCCTTTGGCGCCATGCATTCTATCATTCCAGTCTTATTTTTCATACTTGTGGCATTTGCATACAGACATTTTAAAGTAGTTTCCCCCATGGCCTAGTTTAAGACAGCCAATTATATTCAGCGGTGAAACTGCGCCACTGACTATACCTTGCTAGTTATGGCGGATAAAGTTATCTGGGTAACTAGCTGAGCCACACAGAGGCTGAAAATGGACCCCTATATTTGCATTCATATTGTAATTATATTGAAACATACTAAAATAATTAGTAGAAAAAGTATATTACTTATACAAATTTAGCAATATTTGTGCTATTTCAACTGTACCTATATTACGGGGTCTACATGTGTGTGTGCTACCCGGCGCGTGCACATGTACACCCGATTTTATAACATACATGCGCATGTTATACAATCTGGGGTCGGCGCGCGCAAGGAGGTGCACAATTGTGCACCTTGCGCGCGCCGAGCTGCGCTGCCCTTCCCCATTCCCTCCCCCTAACCTGATCTTCCCAATCCTTCCACTAACCTTTCCCCCCTAGCCCTACTCTAACCCCCGCAAAAATTTGTATTTTACCTTTTACAGCCTGCCTCCTCATTTCAATGACCGCTCTGTCGGAGGCCTCTGGCCCTGCCCCACCCCTGCCCCGCCCCTTTTGTAAAGCCCCGGGACTTGCACGCATCATGGGGCTTTACGTGCATCGCCGGGCCTTTTTAAAATCCGGCCCTACATTTTTGTAAGTTTAGAACTTAAAAATGAAACTTTTAAAAATAGGGGCAAGGTGTTAAGATTTTCTTTGGTGAAAAAATTAAAGAAAATGGCTTGTTTTGGTTAGCTTTCCTATTTTTCAGATAGTAAATAGCAGTTTTAAATGTCTTCAAATCACCTTTCTAGGAAATAATGAAAGCTATGCATCTGTGACTGAGCTTCAGCACAAACTTATACCTGCCTCCAGCAGGAGCCAAAGTACAGTATTCACCCCGAGAAGCCCTCAGATCTGATTGAGGCAAATAGGTGTTTCAGACTTTCTGGATACAGCAGAGACCATAAAAGAAGCAGTCATATTAGCTTCTCCTTCATCCTCCAAATATCTTTTATTTTCAGGGCATGATAAACATTTTCTTTTTTTTTCAGCCAATTATTTTACAATTGTCAGCTTTTACAACAGTTGCTATTCATGGAATGTTTCTCACTACTCCATCTCCAGAGGCCAAAAAGATTTTGGGTGAATCAAGTTCTAAATGAATATATATTGATAATAAAAGCAGAGCAGAACACAACTTAATTTATCTCTGTAGCATACCAAATGCCATCTGAACATATCATGTTTATGGCTATATAAATTGAAGCTGACATTTAAAATAAAATTAACTTAGTTTCAGATTGTTTTCCGATATCATTGCTAGATAACTGGTGAGAACAAAAAGTGCACAGCAATGAAAATATCTTTCCATATTATTTGCGACTGGTGAAATATGTAGGAGTTCATTAAAGTAGCAGGTGTGAGCTAGATAACAATTCATTTCATAGTACATGTTGTTGATAATGCTTGCAAAACACTTTTTATTGCCACATCTGCTCTAAATAAAATCTGACATTACTAAATAGAATTAACTTAGTCCTTATATTTTGCTTCAATGATATTTCTGCTTGACTCAGAAAAAAATAATTTAAAGAAATACATGCAATATTAGGCAGATAAATGTGGGAATACTTTACAATGAGCTACATTAAAGTACTGAATGTTTTTAGAAAATCCAGTTTTTGTCATTTGTTTCTCCTAATGGAGATTATTCAGTAATAAAACGTTCCATTTTTCTTTGAGCAGTAATATGCAACCAGTATAGTTAAGTCTACTGAGCAAGCTAATAGATCAGTAGCAGGACCACATGCTATCATCCACATGGAGGATCCCTTGTTTGTTG
Source organism: Rhinatrema bivittatum (assembly GCF_901001135.1). Classification (NCBI taxonomy): domain Eukaryota; kingdom Metazoa; phylum Chordata; class Amphibia; order Gymnophiona; family Rhinatrematidae; genus Rhinatrema; species Rhinatrema bivittatum. Next base: position 101,928,658 of record NC_042623.1, read on the forward strand.
CGCTCGGGGGTGGACCCTTGTCCTGGAGTAGTGGAGAACGGCTCCCTGGTAGGGACCAGGAAGCACCTGCCCCCAGGGGGCAGAGCACTGGAGGAGACAGAGGCTAAGATGAGCTTCACCACTGGAAGCCCGAGGTCCCCCCGGGTGGAGCCCATAGGGTCCCGGGCCGCTTGGCCTTAGGTGGGCCTCGCAGGGTCTCCTGGAGAGGTAGTAGACAGGCATGCCCACAGATAGCAAGGGAGCACGGTCAGACTTGAGGCTGTAGGTCTGATGGAGCAAGGAGGACCAGAACAGCATAGGCGATGACAAGGCAAGGGGACAGAGCCAGAATTAGGAGGTGTGGTCAATCAGGCAGAGGTCAGAATCCAGGAGTCAGTCCGAGGAATAGTCAACGAGGCAGAGGTCAGGTTCCGGAGGTCAGATGAGGTCACAAGGCAGGCAGAGGTCAGGAGGCAGACAGCAGACAGACAGGTCAAGGAACAGGCCGAGGTCAGTACCAGAGAGACAGTCTGAGGGTACTACCTGGGAGACGGATGGACAGACGCAGGAGCAGAGGGATGCTGGAACAGCAGGATGCAGGAACAAGGGTGGAACAGTAGGATTCTGGAATAAGGCTGGAACGAGTCTGGAACAAGTCTGGAACGAGGCTTAGTACGCAGTGACAATCTAGCATACAGTACAATGCCGACCCAATTGCCAAGGCAAGGAAGTACAGGCAGCGACTTCCTTAAGTAGTTCCTTCAATCAGGGTGCACCACGGAGCTAGGACCCGCCCCTGGCCCTACAAGAGGCCGGGCGGTCTGCACATGCACGCGTAGGGGCGCAGCCAACATCATGGAAGACACTGAACTCCGGCATGAGGCATGGTGCCACGGGACGCCAAGGTTTGGAGGAGCTTGAGGCTGCCACTGGGGAGGCCGACCCGGGACCTGCAGAGGAGCCAGAGAGGTGAGCAGGCCCATGCACGGGCCAGACGCGGACGGGGTGCACAACATTGTTCAATTCTTGGATCAGATCTTCCGCAGCCAGATCAGCTGGGGCTGTGGATGCCACAAAGGCAGCACATCAGTTCCTGGAGGATAGTGATCCTAGGTCATGCATAAGGGTGACACCTGGTGGCCAGGTTGAGAGCCACTAAGAAAGGGCTCTAGAAGGATCCAGGCTACATGGGTCCCAGGTCTTAGGACTGTTGCCACAATAACTAGACTAGGAACAGTAAGGGAGTTTGTCAAAACAGGAGGTAAAAATCCCTGAAAATGAAGGCTAATGGTGACAGTATCCCAGATTGGTTCCAACTCAGCTAGAAGAAAATGGAGAAAGGAGGTACTATAGTAAAAAAAAAAAAAAAGAAGAGAGATAGAAATAGATAAGGCCTGAACAGAGTTTGGTTTTTTTTTTTCCCCAGAGATAAATACCGTAGCTGGAGAAACAACATTTGCTTTTTACATAGAAACATGATGTCAGAAAAAGATCTTTGTGTTCCATCTCGTCTATGTGCAAAAAAAGAAAAACAATTATATATATACATTTAAAACGCCATCAAATTTGCACCCTGAGGAAACAACTGAGAGATATGCAGTGTAGTTTCACTTCAGAAAGAGATGTGACATCTTATTTTTTGGGATCTTTGTCAGCCTATGATAGGGAGCTCTAGGCCATAGTTTCACAGGCATTTGCGGTAAAGAATTAGCACATTTTGTAGTCTATAAAGTGCAGCTGAATTTCAACTGGAAATGCATTTCAGAATTATTTGATGGACAGTTAAATGAAGATATTACTATATGTAGCCCTCTCCTAGTGCTCGTGGAATCCTACCACATCTCACATCAGCACAGTTGGAAGCCCTTGGTTCATTCTCAATAAATTCAGGATGTTTAGACTTAGGACTTTCCCATAATCTAAACGGTAGGTGATATTCTACCAAACTAAGGCCTGTACATGTGAAAGGAAAAGGGGTGTGTTTTATGGTAATAGGAAGTTTATCACAATTTGCGCTAATAACCTATATGAAGCACTATCATAGTGCAAATTGCAATAACTTTTTCACACTTTGTGATAAGTGCCAGAATTGTTGTATTTCCTATATACAACCACTGGAGGGAGTAGTTTTAAGCTACTGGAGAGCCAGCCTAGCTATCAGGGAGAGAGAGAGAGAGAAAGAGAGAGCACAAGCCTAGCCATAATGCCCTCACACTAGATAGGTATTTATATCTCTATGGGAGGGCCACCTAGTCACTCGAGGTGAGGTTTAGGCATTAGTGTAGGCGTTAGGGGCCACTTTGACATTCAAAGTGAGATGTACGAACAGAACAGTGCTCTCTTGTGAAGATTTGATGACCTTCGAAGTGAGGAGACTCACCCAAAGACTCTGTACCGAGTCCATCAAGCTAGGTTGAGAGAACATTGCACAAATCTCATCTTTGGGTGAGTGTCCTCACTCTGAAGGTCATCAAATCTTCACAAGAGAGCACTGTTTTGTTCATTTGTCTCACTTTGAATGTCAAAGTGGCCCCTAACCCCTACACTAATACCTAAACCTCACCTCGAGTGACTAGGTGGGCCTCCCTTAGAGATATAAATATCTATCTAGTGTGAAGGTATTATGGCTAGGCATGCTCTCTCTCTCTCTCTCTCTCCCCTCCCCCCCCCCCCCCCCCCATGGCTGGTTCTCTAGGAGCTAAAAACATCACAAAACTGTGAGCCCAGCCCACTTGGCCAAAATTCCCACCCCAATATCCTCCCCTTTTTCTCATTTGCATCACACCAAACATTATGGTGCTTTCGCATGCGTTAAAGGCATTTTTTGCATGCAAAAACACCTTAACACCATATTGCACTTTGATAAATGACCCCCTAAATCTTTACTTAAATATCAGCTTCTTCAATGGAAATTATTTGACAAAGTAAACATTACATTGGATAAGAATCCATGTTTACTAAATGCATCTGCACAAGAAAACTCATTTAGGGGTTCTTGGCCTTAAACATTTGCCTTAGTTTCTCCTACTGAATGTCTCGTAGGGTTCCATAGCTCTTTGGGAATCCCCTTGTGCCTGGTCTTTATAGCTTCTTGCCACTCTGACCTTTCCTTTTTGCCTATGTCAGATGGGTAAACTGACCTTACACTCCTCCTTGGAAGTAGCTGCCAGATGGACACTCACTTCTACTTCTCCTCCACTATTGTATCAGACAGACACTTTCTCCTTTTCCCTTAGTTATAGTGTGACTGGCACCTATTCTCCAACTAGAGTAGACAGTGTAAACTCCATTTTTTCACTCCAAAATATAGCAGAGGGTTGTAAGTTCTCATATCCTTTTCTGACAAATCCAAAAGCAGGGGGATGGGAGAAACTCTGAATTTTCTCCCCTGGAGATAAATCCTAAAAGTGAGAGCTATTCTCCCAGGCTTTGGGGAAACTTTATGCTCCTGTACTAGCTCTATGGCCTTCACAATAAACAAGAGAAGAACTCACAAGCTTACTTCAGAAAGTTGCTGCTTCCAGAACACAGATAAATCAAACACTGCAAACATCCATTCTGTAGATCCTGGCAGAGAAGATTGGTCAGAAATCTGCTTTCTCTCTCCTCTCTTCTTCTCTGCCTTTCTGTCTCTAGAATTCTTATTGGTCACTATGTGGCATGGGGGGTATAGCCTAGTGTTAGTACAACAGGCTTCTAAGGAAGATAGAGTTCAAATCCTGCTAACACTCCATGAGATCTTGAGCAAGTCACATCAACCTCTGCTACCCCAGGTACAAACTTAGGGGATCATTAACTTAGATGCATTAGGCATTTACCATGCAATAATAATGCATGTTGTTTTAAATACCACATATTATTTTTTCCCTAGATAATTCAAGTATGGTAATGAGCTGTTTTATATGTAAATGCATGCAGAGCAGCTCATCATTAGGTAATCTCATGTAAATAAAATAATATGGCCTACCTGAAAAATTGTAAGCCAAGATATTTTCTGGAAAGTTAGTACAACTCTGGATTGCAGCTATCTTTCACTGGGAGCATCTCATCCTATCCCTCACATTGCCCCATGCTGAAGTAAGCAACACAAGTTTTAATTAAAGGTAAGGCTCTGGGTGTAGATCCCACCTTCAAACCCAAGCCCCTACGCTTTAGTTTCACGCCCTCTCTGAGCTCACCCATCCCCTGACCCCACAACCCTTATCAAAACCTCCCTGGTGACCCAGTGGGGGGTCTGGCAGTGCCATTTTTTAAAATGGTGCCAGCCAGTTGAGGTACCTGAGCGGTATTGTGGCCCCTATCACATGTCAGGGGTCACATTACACATTCTCACCTATAACAGGGGCTGGGGAGTCCTCTTGGAACTCCATGCGTGAAGAGATCCCTTTGGAACTTGTTTTTTTAAATCTATTTTACTTCTGAAATAAAGATGCACAATGACACACAAAAATGTGAACAAATGCTGTAACACTCCAATGCATAAAAATGTTAAACATCTCTATATAGAAAAGGCTTGTGTCTATTGTTCATTTGGTCAGTTGCTCATACTGTCATGTCTGTTTGTGGCCTCCAGGTGGTGCCTGGAATGGAAGAAGGTACATTGTGGAAATACAGTATGCTCTGTCTGCAAAGGCACACACACACACACACACACACACACACACACACACACACATACACAGGCACCTGCAGACACACAGGCACAGGCAGATACACACAGGAACACACACACACATACAGGAGTACACACCAGGCACACATCTACACTCCCCCACATGCACACCCAGGCAGAGACACCCATGCACACACAAAGGTACCCATACCCATAGGCAGAAGAACATAAGTACACATAAGAATAAAAACACAGGAGCACATATACAGGCACACATACACACATTGACTGTTATTGACCAGACAACCCAAGCAATGCCGGATAATGTTTGCTAATATGCTCTGTCTGCAAAGCACTGTCTCTCACATTCCCACACACAGGGACAAGCAGGCATAAGCACATATTCACTCACACAAGCTTGTAAAAGGGTGCAGAAGCATACACAAGCTTCCCCAAGTATACACAATTTCACACAAGCATGCTGAAGCACACACAAGCTCATGCAAAGGCACACAACATGCACACATGCACACAAACTCACACACACACATACGCACATGCACACACATGCACATACACAAGGACAGCCACTTACCCATACACACAGGTAGACATACATACACAGGCACGGGCAGACACAGACACATACATACTCATACACACAGGCACAAGGCTCTCACACAAACAGGGATAGGGCCCACACACAAGCATTGGCCTCCAAACACACACTGACCCCCAAAAACATACACAGAGGCCCAGGCACATACATACACAAAAGAACAGGCAGACACACACATAGGCACAGACAGAAACGCGTGCACACACACACACATACACACTCTTCCCCAAACATTCCCAAACACACATACGCATACACAGGTAGACACACGTACCCACACACAGGCACAGGCATCCACACAGATAGGCATGCACACAATTGAACATGCATGCAGGTGCATACACATACACATACACACACAGGTACACATACATACAGATTGTTCTAGTGCAGACTGACCACCACCAGGCACTTTTTGCTAGTATACAGTATGTATGTATGTATGTGTATTTATGTATATATGTATGTATATATAATTTTTTTCTTTTTTTTATAAGCAGCATCAATAGTGAAATGTATATCCCAAAGAACAGAGACATGGTCAAGTAAGCAGTTAAAGTGGCAATACTACGCCAAGACCCAGTGAGATGGACAAAGCAGCAGCAGAGAGATTAATACAGCATTAATTAAAAAAATCAAGTAATATTTTAAGAAAGCAGCATCAACTTTGAGATGCACCCCAAAAGCACTGAGATATGCCAAAAATACCTTGACAGAGTGAGGGGGGCAAGTGAGCAGGCAAATCCAACAATCAAAGAAAGCAAGACAGATTTTACTTTCAGTGAGATAAGCCCCAAGCAAGACAACCATCAGCATTTGATTGACCGTCCACTGTAGTTCATTTTTTAAAGGAACAGGCACAGGCTAAGGTTAATGAGGATGGATGACTAAAGAAAAAAGATTCCCTTCAGCAGTTAAAACAGCATTAAAAGAGGCCTGCCAATGCTGCTGCTGCTGCGTCATTAGAAAAGGCCTGCTGCTACTGCAAAAGCAGACCTTGAATATGCAGGAAAAGGCACATGATTGTGATGTCACATTCAGTATCAGCAAGACAGATGTAACGGCATCTCACAAAAGATAGAGTTGCACTGGAAAAGGTTCAGAAAAGGGCAACCAAAATGATAAGGAGGAAGGAAAGGCTGCCCAATGAGGAAAGGCTAAAGAAGTTAGGGATGTTCAGTATGGAGAAAAGACAGCTGAGAAAGGGATATGGTAGAGGTCTATAAAATCATGAGAGGAGTAGAATGGGTAATGTGAATTGGTTATTTACTCTTTCAGATAGTTCAAGGACTATGGGGCACTCCATGAAGTTAGGAAGTAACAAATTTTAAAACAAATCATAGACATTTTTTTTCACTAAAATTACAATTCATCTATGGAATTCATTGTCAGAGTATGTGCTTAAGGTAGTGAAGGTAGTAAAAGTAGCTGGGTTTAGAAAAAGTTTGGACAAGTTCCTCGAGGAGAAATCCATAAACTGCTATTAGTCAAATTGACTTAGGGAATTACCACTGCTTAGTGCTTATTACTGCATGGGATTTGCCTACTGTTTGGATATTTGCCAGATACTTTTATCCTGGATTGGCCACTGTTGGGAACTGGATGCTGGGCCTGATGAGCCCTCAGACTGACCCAGTATGGTAATTTCTTATGTTCTTAAAATAGGTATGTTGGCTGAAAATATGATAATGTTGGGCCGGTTCTGGCTTGTGGGCCTTAGTTTGCCCATCACTGGTCTAAGAGATAGGATAAAAAGCAAAAGTATAAAATCAGATGAACAAAGAAATTAGAGAAAGGAAGGAAAAAATTACCCTCATTGTTGAATGTCATTGAAATCTAATATCATATGAACAGAAGACAATAACATTTTCCTGGCAATCAGAATGATCTGGAACAGAAAGCAGAGCTTTTTCAAAGCAATGGTGAAACAACAATTAAAGTGAAGAGGATCCAGCATTGAATATTGAGAAGGGAACTTGTTAATGACCAGCTTAAGTAAGACACTAGTGAAAAGTGTCCGGTGTTACTCAGGTAGTCTGGTCTATAAGAGCCTATGTGTGTGTGCATGTGCATATATCTGTATGTTTGTGATTGGGAATGGGGCCTGTTCCTGTGTGCATGGGGGCTTGTGCCTGTTGATATGAGTGAATGTCTCTGCCTGTCTGAGTGGGTGCCTGTGTGTGTGTGCATGTGTGTGTTTGGGGGAACCTGTGTGTGTGTGTGGGGGGGCCTATGCCTGTTTATGTGTATGTGTATCTGACTGTGCCTATATGTCTGTGTGTGTGTGTTTTCCTGTGCCTTTGTGTGTGTGTGTGGGCATGCATGCCTGTGTGCATGTACCTATGCTTGTCTGTGTATGGTGGAGGGCCATATGTATATGTGTATATGTGTCTGTCTGTGTGTATCCCTGTGTGTGTATGTCTACCTATATGTGCGTGTATGAGTCAGTGTGTTTGTATGTGTGTGTGTGTGTGTGAGCTTATGCATGCTTGCGTGAGCTTGGATATGTTTCTGTGTGCTTGTGTAAACTTCTGCATGCTTCTGTCAGCTTGTGTATGCTTGTGTGAATTTGTGCAAGTTTTGTGCTTGTGCAAGCTTATGTGTGCCTGTGCCTGCCTGAAAGTGTGTTTTCTGCTTAAATAGTTCTTCCAAGGATTTAGGTTAAATGAATAATTTAGGACTGAAGTACCAATCTCACAATTTATTTATTAGCCAATATTAGCAAAATGTCCTTTATTCAGTGCAGCAATTATGGTGCTTAAGTCCCAAGGCCTATCATTTGATGAGTTAAGGATGTACAATTTGTTTTCAGCTGTCTGCCATGAATAAGGAGCTAATTTACCTGAAAGAGAAATTGCCCAAATTTCAAATAACCTCCCTTTTCTTGCAGCATCCAGAATACCTCTTCCAACTCTCTCAGAAGATTCAGAAATCCAGACATAAATGGTTTACTGTGGGCTCTGGTAGAACAAGACTTGTGACTCTGACACCTATTTTCCCCAAATTTGAAACATCTTATGCAGTGGCATAACCTGGGCCTGGGTGGGCCATGGCTCACCCACCTTGGACTCAGGCCCACCCAAACACAGCTGCCCAATCTCACCTCCAGTGGGAACATGAGCAGAACTTCAGTGACACAGTGATGATGTGGTCGCAGGGACCCCCCCCCCCCCCCCCCCCCACACCCCGCAGGCACATGAGCTGAATCATGACAGCATGGTGTGACGTGACTGCAAGGGTTCCACCCTCCATGGGCTGAAGAGGACCACGGTGGCCTGGTGAAAACCAGCCCACAAGGGTACTACCTCCCACAGCTGAAGACCATGGTGATGTGATAGACTACAGCAAGTGAGGAAGCAGACTGTGAAAGGGAAGGGAGGAGGAGTTAGAAGGTCTCACTCCTTCACATTCTCTCCCTAAACTTTCCCTTTCCATCTGCCTCATGTGCTCAGTTCCCCTTCCTTCCCTTCTCTCCCCTTCCTATTTTTGAGAAGGAGAGGAGGATAAGGGAGCTCAGATGAATAAGTGAAAGGGAAAGAAAAGGGTTGTGAGTGAGGTATGAGTAAGAGAGAAGAGAGGGGTTGTAAGTGAGGGGAGGTGTGAGTGAGAGGTAAGGGAAGGAAAGGGAATGGAAGAGCGATAGGGAACGGCATGAGAGGAGAGGGAAGGAATGGAAAGGTAGGAGGAGTGAGTGAGAGGAAAAGAGGGAAGGAAAGGGAGGAGTAGTGAGAGGGAAGAATAAGAGGTGAGTGAGTGATAGGGAAGGGGAAAGAGAAGGGGATTGAGTGGAAGGAAAGGAGTAGGAACAATGTTGGCAGTGAGAGAATGACTGTGAGACTGCTGGGGATGGGGGGGCAGTGAGGGGTGAGTATGAACTGCTGGGGATGAAGGGCAGTAAGGGGGTGAGTATGAGACTCTCATCTCTCTCGTGTGTGTGTAGGAGAACATAGGTGGGTGTGTATGTGTGAGAGAAAGCATGGAGGGCCTGTGTGTATGTGTGTATGGGAGCCTGAAAATGAGAACTTGTGAATGTGTATGTGTGTGTGTTTGTATGTAAGGGAACTTGTGAGGGAAAGCATGTGAAAGTGAGAGCCTGTGTGTGTGTGTGTGTGAGTGTGTGTGTGTGTGTTTGTGTGTGTGTGAGAGAGAGAGAGTCCCTGTGTTTGAGATATGTTAGGTTCCATATTAGAAGTTACCACCCAGGAAAAGGACTTAGGTGTCGTAGTGGAAATCTTCTGTTCAGTGTGTGGTGGTAATCAAAAAAGCAAACAGAATGTTAGGAATTATTAAGAAAGCAATGGAGAATAAAATGGTGAGTGTCATAATACCTCTGTATTGCTCTATGGCGAGGCTGCACTAAGGAGGTAATTTTTCAATGAAGTTACTCGAGTAAATGTAAAATATTATTGTAGCAATTTTCAAAAGCCATTTGAACATGTAAAATGCACTTACACATATAAATCCTACTGTCAATTCAAAGACATATAGGGGCGGATTTTAAAAGCCCTGCTCGCGTAAATCCGCCCGGATTTACGCGAGTAGGGCCTTGTGCGCTGGCGCGCCAATTTTCCATAGGCCGGCGAGCGCAGAAACCCGAGACGCGCGTAGGTCCCGGGGTTTTTGGAAGGGGGTGTGTCGGGGGCGGGGCCGATCGACGCGGCGTTTTGGGGCGGGATGTGGCGTTTCGGGGGCGGGCCCGGGGGCGTGGTTTCGGGCCAGGGCGTTCCGGGGACGTGGCCGCGCCCTCCGGAACCGCCCCCGGGTCGGGTCTCGGCGCGCGTGGATTTACGTCTCCCTCTGGGAGGCGTAAATCCATGGATAAAGGTAGGGGGGGTTTAGATAGGGCCGGGAGGGGTGGGTTAGGTAGGGGAAGGGAGGGGATGGTGAGGGGAGGGAACGGAGGCAGGCTGCGCGGCTCCCCAAAATCGGCAGCCTTGCACGCGCCGATCCAGGATTTTAGAGGATACGCGCGGCTATGCGCGTATCTTATAAAATCCAGTGTACTTTTGTTTGCGCCTGCTGCGCAAACAAAAGTACGCGATCGCGCTTTTTTAAAAAATCTACCCCATAGTGTAGCAATTTTCAAAAATGCACTTACACGCATAAAGTGCATTTACATATATAAAACCCATATTTAAGCATATAAAGATTTTTGAAAATTACTCCTTAGTGTACTATGTGCATTTTTGACTGCTACAGCTCTAAAAAGATATAGTTGCATTGGAAAAGGTATAGAGAAGTGTGACCTATGATAAAGGGGATAGAACAGCTCCCCTAAAAAGAAAGGCTATAGAGGTTGTGTCTGTTCGGCTTGGAGAAGAGATGTCTGAGGAGGGATACGATAGAGGTCTAAAAATCTTGAGTGGAATAGAATGGGTAAATGTAAATTGGTTATTTACTTTTCAAAAGATTAGGGGGCATACCATGAAGTTAGTAAATACATTCAAAAGACATTTGAAAAATTCTCTTTCACTCAACACACAATTAAGCTCCGGAATTAATTTCCAGAGCATGTGATTAAGGTCATTATTGTAGATTATTTAAAAAATGTTTTGACAAATTCCTGGAGGAGAAGTCAATGAGCTGTTATTAACCAAGTAGACTTAAGAAATAGCCACTAAGTATCATTGAGCAGTAGCAGCATTGGATCTATTACTGTTTGGGATTTTGCCAGGTACTTGTGACCTAAATTGGTCATTGTTGGAAACAGGATACTGGGCTTGAGAGAGCGAGACTGTGTGTGTGTTGGGAGCCTGTGATAACGAGATCTTATATATATATATGTGTGTGTGTGTGTGTAAGAGCCTGGGTGTGAGAAAAGAAAGCATGTGAGCGTGAGAACTTGAGTGAGTGTATGAGAGAAGAAAAGAAGACAATAGGAGATAGAAGGAACATAAAGAGACCCTGAAAAAGGAATTCGGAAAAGATAGACAAGGGGAAAGTAGAAAAAAAGATACCAGGATCAACCAATTAGAAAAATAAAAAGATCAAATCAAATAGGTAACCCCCCCCCCCCCCCCAATTTTTTTAAGTGTTTTTAGTGATTGGATTATGCTTTGGGAATGTGCATTTCTTATATTTTTCTATGTTCTCTTTCTTTAGAGTTCCACTGTTCAGAGTCTGGTTTCTCCGGCTTCATATCTGCATTTTTCTGTTTCTAATTTGTAGCCCTTTATATTTGTATTAGGTAAGGGTTAGTCTGTGTTCTGCCTGAGTGTCTGAGGTGCAGGTGTCTGCTAATGTGTATTTTCTCTGCAGGGATTTGTAGCAGTCCAACTTGTTCTCTTTGCCCAGTAGGTGGTGTATTAGTGTACTATGGCCTGGTATAATATTTGTATTGCAGGCTTTTCATAAATAATGGTTCTGTTTGATTACTGTAAGTTAGTGCTGTGACTGTATGATACGGCAAGGTTTTAGGTGTCTTTTTTTTTTTTTTTTGCAGGGGTTTGTGTTACTTCACAGAGATGGTAACTTTCAAACCGGCGCGCGGGCACACGTGTGTACGTTTTTCAGCTTGTGCCCAAGGATGCAGCTATTTTATAACTTGCATGCATATATGCATGTATGTTATGAAATAACCTGGCCATGTGCACATGTGCTCCAAATTTTAAGTGAGTGCATGCGAGTACTTGCAAATGCCTCTTTTACTGTGTAAATCAGGGGATTTTAAAAGGGGCATGCGCTGACACCATTTCCAGTTTTACCAGTTCATCCCGTTTACCTACTTAAGAGCTAGGTCTTCCAAAACCCCCTGATTTTAATATCCTTCACTCCCCCCCCCCCCCCCCCCCCCCCCCCCAGTTATCCCTGACCCTTAAAACCCTGCCAATCTGCCTGTTTATCTTTATTTTATAATTTATATGGCATCCATAGAAGAAGTAAAGTTAGGCGGCAGGGGGCATTGGCGCGCACCAAAGCATGAAAGTATTTACCTGCACATCTTAGCTTCATGCCCAGAAATGCCCAAGCCCCGCCCAGACCATGCCCTTGCCTCACCCATTTTTGAAAACTTTTGAGATGTGCGCGCTGTGGCATTCATGGGCATATCAGGGCGGCTTTTAAAATCCACTCGGCACACATGAGCCCAACATATTTGCACATCCCCTAATTAATGCACATGTTGAGCTTTTACAATTCATCTTAAAGTGTTAGCAGTGGAAGGATTTTGTCTTTCCAAGATGATACCAGAATCTGAATATATATGTTTTTTGAATGTTGGGTTGTAGTGTAAGCTGTCCTAGTTCTGCTCTACACTCATTCTTTAAAGTTTCTCTCCTGATGCATAATAGCTCTTGGAGACTACTTAGAAATTCTTTGTCAGGTGCACTCTAAGGCATTATTTATGGATAACAGTACAACTAGTAGGGCTCAGACCTGTATGCCTACTTCCCACCCATGTTAACCTTGGACCCCCAAAAAAATCAGTTTTGGCTACACTACTGATCCTATCTCTCTGCCCCCACTCCCATACAGAAGTCAGACATTTATTTATTTATTTATTTATTTATTTATTTATTTATTTATTTAATAGTTTTTGTATACCGACATTCATCAATGATATCACATCGGTTAACAGTAAAACAATAAACTACGCTTAAGATGCATTTGACAAGAAACAGGACATCCAGGATTCAGAAACCCTGGAATTAACTGGATAACAGTGGGCTCTGGCAGAATAAGGCCTGTGATGAAGAGACACCCACTCTCCCTGCCATTATCCTTATATAACACATTCTCTCTATTGGAAAATGGAGAAGCCCCAGCAATAGAATATGAAGGTGATGTTTAAAAAGAAAGTAGTCACCCATTGTTCTCTGAAACCCTTCAACATGATCCAATTTCATAAAGGAAAGCTGCTTCTGCTAGGAGACTCTGATAACTATCAGAGGAACCAATTTGGGAACTCATTTCTATGGGGATATAAATGCCTTCCAGGTTCCTGAGCTAATAGAAATGCAAATCAGGTAGTCACTGGGCAAGGCAATTATAGAAGAAAGTAAGGACTCTGGTATCAATATTATCATACATCTGGGGATTAATGACCTTGCTTGAAATAGTGTCCATAAAGTACTGAAAGATTTCCAAAATTTAGGGAAGATGATTAGATACTTGGCAACGACTATTCCTTTTCAGAAGTATTTCCTGTTCATTAAAAGGGAAAGGAAAGGCTATGCCATGTAGATAATTTCAATTCCTAGCTGAAAACCTGGTGTAAGGAAAGTGGTTTTGGATATATTGGAGGCTGGGGCCGTATATGGAACAATAAAACGTTCTGTGGCAGCTGGCAGGAAAGAGGATGCAAAGTGAAAAATTCAGATCATACATTATCAAGCATTTAAACTAGGGGGCGGGGGGTGGCAAGGTAAACTAATGAAATTGGCATGTCACTTCCAAGCAATGCAGGAAGTGGAAAGAGAAAGTAACAAAATCAATCAGTTCAAGAAAAAAGAAAAGATAATTTTGAAAAACAGCTGGAAAGCTATGACCACAAATGCTCACAGTCTGGACAATAAAATCCCAGTCCTGCAGGCTCTGATGGTGGAAGTGGATTTGTATGGAGAGAAATGAAGAAATGGCAGATATATTAACCAAATACTTTAGTTCAGTGTTCACTAAAGAAGACTTTGGAGAAAGACCATTGCTGATTGACAAAACTGAAGACGGGGATGGAGGTAGACAAAACTCTGTTCACAGAAAATATGGGAAGAGCTAGGCAAATTGAAAGTGGATTCAATTCCAAGAAGTGCAGAGTCATGCATCCAAGATATGGTAATCCAAAAGAGCTGTATGTGATGGGGAATGACAGATTGATGCTCATGGACCAAGAAAGAGACCTTGGGGTGAAAGTGGCTGGTGATCTGAAGACAGCGAAGCAATGCGACAAGGCAATAGCTAAAGCCAGGAGAATGCTGAGCTGCATAGAAAGAGGAATAGCCATTAAGGAAAAGGAGGTGATAATGCCCTTGTACTCCTTGGTGTGGCCTCACTTGGAGTATTGTGCGTTCTGGAGCCCATATCTCAAAAAGGATAAAGAAAACATGTAGGCAGTCCAGAGAAGGGTGGCCAAAATGGTGTGGGGTCTCAATTGGAAGCCTTATGAACAGAGATTGAAGGATCTAAAAATGTATTTGCTGGAAGAGAGGAGGTGAAGGGGAGATATGATACAGACATTCAGATACCTGAAAGGTTTTAATAATGCACAAATTTTGAACCATTTACTTGGAAGGGAAACATTAGAACTAGGGGGTCATAAAATGAAACGATAGGGGGGATGACTCAGAACCAACATCAGGAAATATTTCTTCATGGAGAGTTTGGTGGATGCCTTGAATGCCCTTCCGGGGGAGGTGTTAAAGACAAAAACATTCAAATAATTCAAAAGGGCATGGGATAAACACTGTAGATCCCCAAGGGCTAGTGGACAGAATGAAGAAAAGGGTACATGGGGGTAACCTGCTCAGAGGTGATTACTACCCTTAACAGAAGGCATGGGGTTTACTAACCTTAACCAATAAGCTTTGATGCTTTTGAAAAAACTGCAACCTCGTTCTCTGCTTTGAGAGTGGCAGGGAGGGTAGGGGGAAAAGAGAATTGGATTCAGACGATAACCAACAAAGCCCTGACTTTAACGGTATGGGGTACTGATAAGGGAAAAAGCACAGGACTGCTTTTATGGCCAAGTCCAAAAGCAAAGTATGTCAAGCAACATTGAGTGAATGTTCAAGAAGGCTTCTCACTCAATAACAATGTTGCTAGCAGTAATTTTTTATGAGTTTGACAGTTGCTTTGTTTTGATTGTAAATATTACCCCTTATCAAAAGACTTGGGGCTAACTGCACAGAGTGGCAGTTACTATCCTTAAAAAAACATAAGGGATAACCTGCACGGTGCAGCAGATACTACCATAAGAAGCTTGCTGGGCAGACTTAATGGACCATGTGGTCCTTTTCTGCTGTCATTACTATGTTACTGAGCATGTTTGGGAATGTGAAAGACAGGGCTTCACAGACAGCATATTAGCAAACATTATCCACCATTGTTGCTCGGGTTGTCTGGTCGATAACAGCCTGTGTGTGTATACTCCTGTGTGTATGAATGTTTGTGTGTATGTGCCTGTGCCTGTGTGAGTGCATGATTACCTCTGCCTGTGTGTGTATGTGGGGGACATGTGCCTTTGTTATATGTGTGGGCGGGTGGGTGCCTGTGCCTCTGTGTCTGCCTTTAAAACTGTTCCCTTAGCTTCCCCCACCCACCCGAACCCCCCAAAACGTTTTACAAGTACCTTGTGGTCCAGTAGGGGTCCCGGGAGCCATCTCCCGCTCTCAGGCCATCGGCTGCCACTAATCAAAATGGCGTCGATGGCCCTTTGCCCTTACCATGTGACAGGGTATCCGTGCCATTGGCCGGCCCCTGTCACATGGTAGGAGCACTGGATGGCCGGCGCCATTTTTAAAGATGGTGCCAGCCGTCCATTACGGAATCTGATTCACATCTCTAATTATCAGCATGACAAACTGCTGATATTGTGGGCATTTTAGTATAAAGAAGCTTCTATATTTGGAAAGATGACAAGGACTTTCTCAAGAAAATATAAAAAGGATGGTTGCACTATTTTGATTCAAAACGAAAGTGACATTTTATTTATTTATTTATTTATTTATTTATTTGCTTTTATATACCGACATTCGTTGGGGTACATCACATCGGTTCACATTGTAACAGGATAATAGCATGACGGAAGTCGTACCATTTTTACATTGTAACATTAAAACATGCGTAGGAACAGTTTAACAATGAAACATAGGTTAACAGTTTAACAATGAAACATAGGTTAACAGTTTAACAGTGAAACAAAGTGGGACATAGGGACAGTATATGTACATTGTAACAGTTGAGGAGAACTTTATACGTGGTGGTTTTGTTTTTTTTTTTAATGTCTTATTTATTATATAAGATGAGGCTTTCTTGTGGAGTAAGGGAGGATATTTCAAAATAAAAGTATTTTATATATGTCAACTCAATTTATTGTTAATTTTTGTACTTGGCAAATTATTTATTTATATACAGTTTAAATATTGTTTAAAAACAATGGTAATGTTTTTCAATAAAACATGATTTTTTTTCCAAAGTCAGAGGTGTGAACCTTTACGCAAAATTATGCACATTTCTCACAGAATTGCCACAGAATTTTGAAAAATCTGCCACTAAATTTGCTAACTCTTGCTGCAGAAGCTTGAAAAATTTGCAGCAGGAAAAAGGCACTTGCAGTACTGGTGTTGATTTAAAATTTTCTTGAGGATCCTGGGAGACATTCATAACCTGCTGGTTGCATACTTGCCATGAGTGATGCAGTGAGTGTGCAAGCATTGGATTGCCAGGGAAAGACCAAAAGTACCATAAGGGAAGAACCTCAAAGACTGGGACCCATGCTTTTCAATATATTTATAAATGATCTGGAAAGGAATACGACAAGTGAGGTAATCAAATTTGCAGATGATACAAAATTATTCAGAGTAGTTAAATCACAAGCAGATTGTGATAATTGCAAGATGACCTTGTGAGACTGGAAAATTGGGCATCCAAATGGCAGATGAAATTTAATGTGGATAAGTGCAGGGTGATGCATGGAGGGAAAAATAACTCATGCTATAGTTACACGATGTTAGGTTCCATATTAGGAGCTACACCCAGGAAAGAGATCTAGGCATCATAGTGGATAATAAATTGAAATCGTTGGCTCAATGTGCTGCAGCAGTCAAAAAAGCAAACAGAATGTTAGGAATTATTAGAAAGGGATTGGTGAATAAAACGGAAAATGTCATAATACCTCTGTATAGTGAGACCACACCATGAATACTGTGTACAATTTGTTATGGACTCTGCCTGGGGGTTTCCCCTGTGAGCAGGCACCTTACCCCATCATGCTGCTTTTGCTGCTTTCCGTTACGGCATGGAGCCGCCGAAGTCAGGCCTTCCCACGCGGCCGGAGCCGTGGTCTTCGCTTCCTCTTGCGGCCCGGAAGCCGCTCGTTCTTGCCTTCTTCACCGCGGCTGGAGCCGTGGACTTCTTCGCCATTCATCGTGGCACAGAGCCACCGCTGACATCCTGCTCTTCTTCTCAGCTGGAGGCCCCAAGCCCCGAGTTGGATTGGTGGCTGGAGCTGCCCTCGGGGCCTCCTGCAGTGGCTGGAGCCGCTGCCATCATCGGGGCCTGCTTCCTAGGCCCAGCCCTGCTTCTGCGCGCTGACGTCGGTGCAGGGCCGCTGTCCACGGTCCTGCACAGTCCTGCTTCTTCCTCCTAGGCACGCGGCCGCACCTCTCTTCCAAATTTAAAGGGCCCACGGCTGGATATGTCCAGGGCTCCACCTTCTAACTGTTTCCTGTGCTAGCCCTATAAAAGGGCTGTTCCTGCATTCCATCTTCGCCTTGCATCGGAGTTACTTCAGCCCTGGTGGCTCATGCCTGCCAGTGCTCTGACAGGTCCCTTGTCTTCTTCGTGGAGCTCCTCAACTCGCCTTCTCCTTGTCATGTCTTCATTGCACTTCGCCTGTGCTCTGGAGCCTTCTGTTCTGCCGGCCGTGGATCTCCAGGTGACGCTGCTCCATCTTAGGAGATGCTGGCAGTGGACTGGTGTCCTGTGCTCCTGAGCCGTCCTGTCCTGTCAGCCTTTGTGGATCTCCGGATGACATTGGCTTCATCATCGAAGCCCCACCTCGGCTGGATTCTCTCCTGTGTTTGTCCTGCTCTCCGCCTGATCTGTGACCAGCCTCCTCGGGCTGTGTAGGGCGTGCAGTGGGACAGGGTGGTCCGCGACCAGCCCATTGGGTCCGCCTGTGAAGGTGGGCTGAATAGGGTGCCCTGAGAGACAGTGCCAATGTCTAACTTCCCAGCTTCTCATCTTGTCTGGACTTTGTCAAGTTCCTCGTCTTGTCAGTGATGCCGTCGCATCAGCCTTGGTGTCTTGTCTTTGCAACAGTCTTGGTGTCCTGTCTTCGCTTCAACCTTGGTGTCATATCTTCGCATCAACCCTTTCCTGCGATGCCATCACATCAACCTTGGTGTCATGTCTTCGTGTCAAGGCCTCCATCTGCCCTCATCCTCAGGCCAGCCTGCTGCTCCATGCCGATCCAAGCGGCAGGTCCGAAAGGGCTTGGAATGGTCGGAGGACCATTCCCCTACCAACATCATCCTGTTGTTGGCTCTGGGAGCTTGCAGGCCCGGCAGAGGGTAAGACCGTGTTCTGCCATGCTGGGACACATCGCCAACCCTGGGTTATGTCCTGGATCCGTCTGGGGTCGGGCTGAGGCCCAAGGGCACACTAAAACCCGTGTCACATAACAGAACGCAAGGCCTTCCGAGGCCGTTCATCACGTAACAGAATGCAAGGCCTTCCGAGGCCGTTCGCAATGTAACAGAATGCAAGGCCTTCCGAGTCCGTTTTGACATAACACAATTCTGGTCACCACATCTCAAAAAAGATATAGTTACAATGGAGAAGGTACAGAGAAGGGTGACCAAAATGATAAAGGGGATGGAACAGCTCCCCTAGGAGGAAAGACTCAGCTTGGAGAAGAGACGGTTGAGGGGGGATATGATAGAGGTGTTTAAAACCATGAGAGGTCTAGATTGGGTAAATGTGAATCAGTTATTTATTCTTTCGGATAATAGAAGGACTAGGGGGCACTTCATGAAGTTAGCATGTAGCACATTTAAAACTAATCGGAGAAAGTTATTTTTCACTCAACACACAAACTCTGGAATTTGTTGCCAGGGAATGTGGTTAGTGCAGTTAGTGTAGCTGGGTTTAAAAAAGGTTTCGATATATTCTTGGAGGAGAAGTCCATTACCTGCTATTAATCAAGTTGACTTAGAAAATAGCCACTGCTATTACTAGCATCAGTAGCATGGGATATACTTAGTTTTTGGGTACTTGCCAGGTACATATAGCCTGGATTGGCCACTGTTGGAAACAGGATGCTTGGCTTGGTGAACCCTTGGTTTGACCCAGTATGGCATGTTCATATGCTCCTATGTTCTTATGACAGCTAGAGCAGAGGAGGGACCACAAAGGTACTAACAATAGCAGCAGCAGCAGCAGCAGCAGCAGCAGCAATGTCACTGGCTATTAAAATCCCAAATGGTAGATGCAGAGCAATGCAATAGGAAGGGTGGCACTAATTAGAAAGCAGGATTAGAATGCATGGCAATGGGACACATTATCTTCTGACTGGCTATGCCTATGCAGTATACTATAATTGTACAATACCATATTATACCCGGTAACTCTCAAAGTGTGTGCAAAAACATCTCATATACATTATGAATGTGTACTGTGTTGCGTCCATTGATCGCAGATGGCTGCGACTGCTCTGCCTTACCTCTTCTTCCCTTTTCCTCCTCCTTGGGCAATATGGCTGCTTCTGGGCCGAGTGCCTCGGCGTCTCCAGTCTAGCATGGGCATTCCAGTCCGGTATGCTCACTCCCATGGCCTCCTAGGGTGCGCGCACACCTCTCCTACGCTCAAATACACGTCATGGTGGGAACCTTGGGGACGTCCCCACCACATAACATCAATACCTCCGGTTATTTAAAGCCTCCGCTTCGCTACCACCTATGGGGCGGATTTTAAAAGGCGCGCAAATAGCCTACTTTTGTTTGCGCTCCAGGCGCAAACAAAAGTATGCTGGATTTTAGTAGATACGCGCAGAGCCGTGCGTATCCACTAAAATCCTGGATCGGCGCGCGCAAGGCTATGAATTTTGTATAGCCGGCGTGCGCCGAGCCGCGCAGCCTACCCCGTTCCCTCCAAGGCCGCTCCGAAATCGGAGCGGCCTTGGAGGGAACTTTCCTTTGCCCTCCCCTCACCTTCCCCTCCCTTCCCCTACCTAACCCACCCGCCCGGCCCTGTCTAAACCCCCCCTTTACCTTTGTCGGGGGATTTACGCCTCCCAGAGGGAGGCGTAAATCCCCGCGCGCCAGCGGGCCTCCTGCGCGCCGGGCCGCGACCTGGGGGCAGGTACGGAGGGCGCGGCCACGCCCCCGGGCCGTAGCCACGCCCCCGTACCTGCCCCCAAAACGCTGCCGACACGCCCCCGAAACGCCGCGACGACCGGGCCCGCCCCCTGACACGCCCCCGACACGCCCCCCCTCGGAGAACCCCAGGACTTACGCGAGTCCCGGGGCTCTGCGCGCGCCGGGAGGCCTATGTAAAATAGGCTTCCCGGCGCGCAGGGCCCTGCTCGCGTAAATCCGCCCGGTTTTGGGCGGATTTACGCGAGCAGGGCTCTGAAAATCCGCCCCATTGAGTTAGCAAGTACTCACACAATCAGTGATTGGTTGCTATAATTGTTAGCAATAACCTTCCATGAAAAGAATATGATGCCATCTGTGTGGCTGTCATAATAGGCACTTCCGGTACAATTTACCTTCCTTTGCCTTATATATTATGAGCCAGAGGTAAATAATTTTTAAATTTTTTTTTAAATTTTTAACTTTTGCACATAAAACTTAACTTAGTCCAAGTCTGTTTAAAAATTATTTACCTCTGGCTGATGATTATATATAAGGCAAAGGAAGGTAAATTATACAGGAAGTGCCTATTATGACAGACCAATAGATGGCATCATATTCTTTTCCTGGAAGATTGTTGCTAATGATTATATACTTGTCCTTCCTATAGTGTACCCTTGTTATATTGGTTGCTATACTTGTAAGTCTCCCTGTAGCACATTTCAATGGGCCATAAATTTGAGTGGGAAACAATAAACAAATAAAACAACACATTTTGTTTAAATTCCTGAGCATCCTCCATTTATTTTGGAGGACTACAAATGAAATTAAAATGGACTCATTCGTTGCAGTTTACCCATTTGTTTTTAAAAAAATGCACATCCCTAGCTGCCATAAAATTGGAAATAATATTACATTTTATTTCTTTATTTCTTTATTTGGGCATTTTATATACCATGGTTCCAAACATAGATCACAACGATTTACAAGATCTGCATACATATTCATGGTCAGAGATCACATACTTGTGGTAGCATTTACCTTCTGTTCGACACTGCATTGTCTACATGTTCTCATTCATAATCATAAGAATTTTAGAAAATGCACTATCAACTGTATATTCTAGCTCATATTTGTGCATTTTCTATTCTAGTTCATATTTGCGCATTTTCATGGTCCACCTAACAGGAATACAGGTGCTAATCCTACTAACAATGAACATCACATCATTCATTATTCATTATTATTGCTAGCTCCATTAATATCAATGTATGTCACATTATTCATTACTTATTGTTTGTTCTATTAATATTAATTTACATTACATCATTTGTTGCTTATTGCCTGCTCTATTAACATTATCTCTGGTGCTAATGTGGTTATCAGATTATTGGCCTTTTACTTTAAGTCGTATGCTTTTCTGAAGAGCCATGTTTTCAGTTCACGCTTGAAACTCTTTCTATCTGTTATTTGACGTATTGACTCTGGAAGGGAGTTCCACAACTTGGAGCCTGCTATGGAAAACATTTGGTCTCTTATTTGCATTAGGTGTGTTTTCTGAGTTGAGTGTACCATAAGCAGACCTTTGTTTTGTGATCTTAGGTCTCTCTGTGGTGTGTAGTTTTGAATTGTCACACCTAATAAACTTGGGCTAATTTTGTTGATGACATTGAAAATTAGAGCTAAAACTTTATAGTGAATTCTGGATTGTATAGAAAGCCACTGCAGTGCAATCAGCTAGGGGGTGATGTGTTCAAATTTCCTTGTTCCTAGTAATAATCTTGCAGAAGCATTTTGAAGTAGCTGTAGTGGTTTTAGTAGATTTAATGGTAGGCCTGGTAGAAGAGAGTTGCAGAGGTCTAAGTTTGAAAATATAAGCATTTGTAAGACAGTATAGAAGTCTTGAGTGGTTAAAAATGGTTTCAGTCAATGTAATATTCTTAGCTTGGAGTACCCTGTTTTTATTAATTTGCTTATATGCTTTTTCATACTGAAGTTCTCGCTGATCTGTATTCCCAAGTCACGTACTTGATCTGAGGGAGTAATATTAGTGATTCCTAGGTCTAGGGTTGGCTTGATTAGTGATTTGTCTTTTCTTAACCAACTATTTCAACTTTTTGGGGGTTTAGAGTGTTTCAGTTGAGCAAGTTTTGACCGTCATGTATGTTGATAGAGACGACGTAGTTTTTTCGAATGTTTGTCGAATGGGATATAGAATTGTATATCGTCTACATATAAGAAGAAGTTGAGTCCTAGATTTGCTAGTAATGCATATATAGACAGCAGATATATAGATATATGTTGAAAGCATGACCAAGAGTGCTGAACCTTAGGGGACACTTGTATTGATAGGGAAGGTGTCTGGAATTTTATTACCCAGTTTTACTTGAAATATCCTATCTTTTAGGAAGAATGAGAACCATTTGTTAACATTTCCATCTATTCGAATTTTTCTTAGCTGGTGGTACAGAAGTGTATGGTCAACTGTGTCGAATGTTGCTGCTAAATCAATTAGTACTAGGATATATGATTCATTGTTATTAAAGCCTTGTAGTATAGGGTAGGCTAAGGAAATGAGTAGGGTTTCTGTTGAGTGTTTTTTTTTTGAATCCAAATTGGTTTGGGTATAGTATATTGTTATCTTCTACGTAGTTCTCTAGTTGTGTTAAAACTGCTTTTTCTAGATGAAAGGTAGGTTAGAGGTTGGTCAGTAATTGTCCCAGTCATCCGTTCTTCCTGATTTATTTTTTAAGATTGGTTTAATCACAGCTTGTTTTACTCTATTGGGGACCAATCCTTCTGCTAGCGAGTGGTTTATTATTATTGTGAATATCGGGGTTATGACGCTATTTACATTTTTCAGTGTGCTTACAGGGATAGTGTCTAGTGGGTGGGAAACAGATTTCATTTTAGTGATGATTTGGTTTATTTCGAGTTTAGATACTGGGTCAGATGAATTCCATGTCACTTGATCAGGTTTTTCTTCAGGCTTTTTGTTAGTAAGCAGTGGGAGAATTGTGATTTAAGTGTATTGATTTTGTTTAATAATGACTTAGTATATTCATTGCATGAGTTTCTTGTAGATGGAAGGGGATGGGTCTTTGGTAAGGTTTTTCACTGTTTCAAAGAGTAGTTTTGAGTTAAATATTACATCATGAACCTGTTTTGCATAGTATTCCTTTTTTGCTTTATTGATTTGTATGCAGTATTTTGTTACATAAGAACATAAGAACATGCCATACTGGGTCAGACCAAGGGTCCATCAAGCCCAGCATCCTATTTCCAAAAGTGACCAATCCAGCCATAAGAACCTGGCAAGTACCCAAAAACTAAAGGCTAGATTTTAAAAGCCCTGCGCGTCGGCGGGCCTATTTTGCATAGGCCGCCGGCGCGCACAAGTCCCGGGGCTTCGTAAAAGGGGCGAGAGGGGGCGTGTCCAGGGGCGTGTCAGCAGGCCGGGGCTGTGTCTGTGGGCGGGTCCGTGGGCATGACGATGGTTTGGGGGTGGGCCGGGAGGGCGGTCCCGAGTCCCCCGGCAATGCAGCCTGTGCCGGGGGATACCGAGGCAGCGCTTGCAAGTTACGCCTGCTTCAAGCAGGCGTAACTTGCACAACAAAGGTAGGGGGGGATTTAGGTAGGGCTGGGGGGTAGGTTAGATAGGGGAAGGGAGGGGAAGGTGGGGGGACACGGAAGGAAAGTTCCCTCCGAGGCCGCTCCGATTTCGGAGCGGCCTCGGAGGGAACGGAGGTAGGCTGTGCGGCTCGGCGCGTGCAGGCTGCTGATTTTGCACAGCCTTGCGTGCGCTGACCCCATATTTTATAAGATATGCATGGCTACACGCGTATCTTATAAAATCCGGCGTACTTTTCTTTGCGCCGGTTGCGCGAACAAAAGTACACGCGCGCGTACTTTTTAAAGATCTACCTCAGTGTCTATTCCATGTTAACATTGCTAGTAATAGCAGTGGCTATTTTCTAAGTCAACTTAATTAATTGCAGGTAATGGACTTCTCCTCCAAGAACTTATCCAATCCTTTTTTAAACACAGCTATACTAACTGCACCAACCACATCCTCTGGCAACAAATTCCAGAGTTTAATTGTGTGTTGAGTAAAAAAGAACTTTCTCCGATTATTTTTAAATGTGCCACATGCTAACTTCATGGAGTGCCCCCTAGTCTTTCTATTATCCGAAAGAGTAAATAACTGATTCACATCTACAGGATTTCAATGTAATAGAACATAATAGGGATTTGCATTTTTCTAGGGTTTACGTAGATTGGTATTTCCTCCATTGCTTTTCGTATTTTCTCAGGGTCTGTTTGGTGTGTCTTAGTTCTTTGGTACACCAAGGCTTATTTTGTTTGGTTGTGTTTCCTTCATTTCAGAATACTTTAGTCTGGCTTGGGCATAGGGTATCCGCTTCAGGAGTCGAATGATAAGGAGGCATTATGGTGGTCAAATTCAGCTATTTTATTTTTAATAGTGTCTTTGAGTGTTGTGATTTGTTTTTTTCTGTAGGTGAATTATTGATTGTTATGTGGATTTGTTTGTTGTGTGGTGAGAAGAATTATTTTACCTTTTATACCTAGTGATCAGACCAGGGGAATATTTTGTGGGAAGAGTTGATTACACGGTTATTTCAATTGGTGAAAATTAGGTCAAGGATATGTCCTGCTCTATGGGTGGGGTTGGATATAAATTGTGACCAGTCCATGGCTTCCATAGTATCTAGAAAGATTTTGCATGCTGTAGATTTGGGTATGCTCTCTACATGTAGGTTAAAGCCTCCTACAATTAGAGTTGATTCTGGAGCTGGAAACGATTTAGTGAAGACCTCAATTAGAAGTGAGCAGTCTTTCTGGAGTGTCCCAGGTGGGCTATATATCAAAATGATATTTAGGAGTGGAGATTTTAGTATAGCAATCACATTGGTTGAGTTTATTTCTACTTTGTATAGTTTAAGTTTAATTTCCTTTTTGCAAATTATTAAGTGGCCTCCAACTTTCCATTTGTGTCTGGGGAAGTGAAAGACATCATATGTTGGGTTATCAATTTGGTTTAGGAGGACATTATCTCTGTCTTTCAGCCATGTTTCTGTAATGCAGAATATAGTGGGATTTAGTTCTTCTAGTATGTCATTTATCAGTGGGATTTTTTTAGATAGTGACTGTAAATTTAGTAAAAGGAGAGTGAACATTATGCTGGAGGAGGTCACAGGATAAGAATTGTTACTCATCTTGGGATAGGTCAGGTTTTTCCTTTCCTTTTTCTTGTTTTTTGAAGTCTTCTGATACTTTCTATGGTTTCCTCATCCAGTGATTGTTTTAATGAGGTGGACCAGATCCATTTTAGAAGGGGTTTAGTTATGGCTGAGTTTATTTGCTTGCTATGGGCATCACCAGGCATGCATGAAGGGGTGCACAAAGGGGCAGGCTCCTTTGTTGCACTCCTTTGTGTGTGCACCAAGGGTGCACGCCTTTCAGCTCAAGCACCTTCGGCATGGCAGTCTATCACTTCAGCTGTCGGTGATGGAGGCGGGCAGGTGCCAGATGGTGGGCAGGTTGAAGGAAGACTGGAGGGCTGGCACTGGAACCCACCTGGTGGTCTTCCTTTCCCAGAGAGGGGGAAGACCACCTTCAGCTCACTCCCCACGCGGTTTTTGAGTGCTAGTGGCAGTGGTGAGCCCCGGGCAGACTTCGCCCTCTCCAGCGGTGTTGCATCTTCTCATTTTGGCTGTCAGGGGTGGAGGTGGGTGGGCACTGGATGTTGGGCGGGTCAAGGGAGGGACTGGAGGGTTGGCACCAGCATCTATCTGGTAGTATTCCATTCCCAGCGAGGAGGGAGGAATGCATTCAGCTTGCTCCCCATGCTGTTTTTGGGTGCCAGTGGCATTCTGTTATGGTAGTGCTTGTATTCCATATATGGAAGAACTGTCTTATGTATACATTTTCTTTTCATAGCTATGGTAATTAAAAAAAAAAAAACTGTAAAAAGGCATTTGTTTGTTGCTGTTTATAGATTGAAAAAAGAAAACCCTGCTGTTTTATGTCAATAGTAATGTTCAAAAAAGAATGGACACTTTACTTGCAGTGAATTAAAACTGCAGATTAGAGTCAAATTGATTAAGACAAATAAAGCATTAATTTAACATCATTGAAACCCCTTTCTAAAGCATGAGGTAATCTCTTTATCTCTTCCATAATTTCACCTTATCTTGGAAAGGACAATCTGATAGCCATTGTTTTTCCTATGTACTTTCATAAAAATTAGTGATATCAGGGGTCATAGATGATACCAATGCATTCAATTGTTTGAAAAGGTTTTGAAATATTTTGTGAAATGAAATTGAATACTCTTTGTATGTATTCACTATTTCTGTACATCTTTCATAGGTAGGATATATATTATTTTTGCTTCTTTATTGATTCACACAATGGATTTATAAAGGAACAGCAGGACATTCACATTTTGTTTTCTATTCCTTTCTGAATAATTTCTAACATTCTGTTTCCTTTGTTCATTGCTGCTGCATATTGAGTTTAGGATTTCAATATAATAGAACATAAAAATTACCATACAGGGTCAGACCGAACATCCATCAAGCAAACTGGTTTATAAATTGGTTAAAAGATAGGAAGCAGAGAGTAGGACTAAATGGTCAGTTTTCTCAGTGGAGAAGGGTAAACAGTGGAATGCCTCAAAGATCTGTACTGGAACAGATCCTTTTTAATATATTTACAAATGATCTGGAAAGGGGAACAACAAGTAAAGTGAGCAAATTTGCAGATGATACAAAATTATTATGAGTTGTTAAATCACAAGCGGATTGTGAAAAGTTGCAGGAGGATCTTGCGAGACTGTAAAACTGAGCATTTAAATGGCAGATGAAATTTAATGTGGACAAGTGTAAAGTGATGAACATGGAGAAAAGTAACCCACACTGTAGTAACACAATGTTATATTCCATATTAGGAGTTACCACCCAAGAAAAGGACCTGGGCATCATAGTAGACAGTATTTTGAAATCCTTGGTTAAGTGTGTGGCGGCGGTGAAAAAAACCAAACACAATGTTAAGGATTATTAGGAAAGGAATGAGACTGCACCTAGAGTATTGTGTTCAGTTCTGGTCACAGCATCTCAAAGAAGACATTGTTGCATTGGAAAAGATACAGAGAAAGGCGACCAAAATAATAAAGGGGATGGAATGAGGAAAGGCTAAAGAGGATACAGCTGTTCAGCTTGGAGAAGAGATGGTTGAGGTTTATAAATTCATGAGAGGACTAGAACAGGTAAAAGTGACTTGGTTATTTACTCTTTCAGATAATACAAGGACTAGGGGGCACTCTATGAAGTTAGCAAGTAGCACATTTAAAACAAATTGGAAAACATTATTTTTCACTCAATGTAAAATTAAGCTTTGCAATTCATTACCAGAGAATGTCGTGAGAGCGGTTAGCATAGTGGGGTTAAAAAAGATTTGGACAAGTTCCTGGAGGAGAAGTCTATAAACTGCTATTAATCAGGCTGATTTAGGGAATAGCCACTACTTACTACCTGCATTAGTAGCATGGGATTTATTCACTGGATACGTGTCAGGTACTTATAACCTGGATGGGCCACTGTTAGAAACAGGATGCTGGGCTTGATGATATGACAATTTCTTATGTTTTATGTTCTTATGTTCTTAAGTGGCAGCGGTTCAGCAGGGCTGTATATTCAACTGATGGCATTTAACTGGATAAATTCTAACTTATCCTATGAAATGCGCTGAATATCTCCCTCAGGGAGCCTAATCTTATGCTTAAAGCTAAGATTTGCCTATAGAAAGTGCATGCAGATCATAGCCTGAATTTCTAAAGTGGACACTTATGTGTATACTATGGAAAATTGAAAGTCATTTTTATTAGGCATATGCATTCGACCTGGTTCAGCCACCCCGATAAACGAAGCTGATTTTCCCGAAATTTTGGGAAAATTTGTTTTTTGGGGTTAGTGCGCGCTAACTCCCATTAGCGCACATGAACCCTGAAATTCGGGGTGGCTGAAAAAAATCAGCCCAAACCATGGGAAAACGAAATTTCCTGCGGGGGGCCGATAACGAAGGCCGAACCAAAAGGTTCGGCTGAATCACATCTCTAATTTTTATTATTAATTTTAGCTTATATTTGATTATTTCACCCTTTTATTCAGTATATCAAAATTTAAAAAAATATATTAAAGAGTACATGCGTAAATGTTTTCCCCTCCACAACTCTGCCCCCTTAAACCTCTTTCAAGTATGCATAAAAGTATGTATGAAAATTACCCCTTAGATGTAATGTTCAAAAGCTTTAATGTGCATAGAACGTGATTTAATACTTAAATGGGCTTTTTGAAAATTACTCTGGAAAAATAGGCATAAAAATTTGTGGAAAATTTCACACATACTTTTATGAGTACATGAAAGAGATGTGCCCGGGGTTACAGCTAGGACCAGAAAATCATTTATGCCCCTATTTTCGAAAACATGGGTAGATTTTAATACCAACACACGGGCATAGATTTGTGCACGCAACCCGGCGCACACAAATCTACGCCCAATTTTATAACATGCGCACGCAGCCGCACGCATGTTATAAAATCCGGGGTCGGCGCGCGCAAGGGGGTGCACACTTGTGCACTTTACGTGCGCTGAGCCCTAGGGGAGTCCCGATGGCTTTCCCTGTTCCCTCCGAGGCCGCTCTGAAATTGGAGCGGCCTCGGAAGGAACTTTCTTTCCGCCCCCCCCCCCCACCTTCCCCTCCCTTCCCCTACCTGACTCGCCCCCGACCTTTATTTTACACATTGCACCTGCCATCAGGCAGGCATAGGTTGCACGCACCAACCAAGTGGCCCTACGAAGGCCTCTGGCCATGTCCCTGCCCCGCCCATTCCCCACCCCTTTTTTCAAGCCCTGGAACATACGCGCATCCCAGGGCTTGCGCACGTCGCCGGGCCTATGCGAAATAGGCTCGGCACGCGTAACCCCTCCTGTGCGTGTAAATCCAGCTGGATTTACGTGTGTAGGGCTTTTAAAATCTACCCCAATATGTTTAAATAATCATCTGAACATTTACACCTGCTCTGTAGCAGGTGTAAATGTGTGTGCCTATGCCACATAAAAAAACATGCAGTCTGTTAAATTTTAAAATAGACTTATGTGCGCTATAAAATTGGGCTCATAAAAAAATAAAGCACAGAAAAGGAAAACAAACTGCAATATATTTTCCTGCTAATCAAGTCACAGAAATGCAGTCTAATAAATACTGTATCCTGCTCTCTCTGCGTTATTTCCTCATCCACCCAGAACTAAATGTAAGTAGACTTAAGCAGGCTGGAGAAAATCTCAAAGGTCCATATTCAGACACTGTCCTGATAGCAAAGTTACCCTGCATTTCCTGGCATCTAGCTCCTTCCAAATGACAGTAGGGATAGTTGGGGGGATGTCCCAAAGCACTTTTTCCCGCTGTCTGGGCCAGGTCATAACAGCTGCATCCAACAGCCTTGATTGCTACATAATGGGCCAGATCTTAAAATCTATGCCCGCGTGCCGAGCCCGAGGGGAGCCCCGATGGCTTTCCCCGTTCCATTCAAGGCCGCTCTGAAATCGGAGCAGCCTTGGAGGGAACTTTTTTTCTGGCCCCCCCCCCCCCCACTTTCCCCTCTCTTCCCCTGTACCTTTACTCCAAAAGTTACGCATGCACCGGCGGGCTGCCGGCACGCCATGCCCCAGCACAGGCCGCTGTGCTGGAGCACTCGCCCCCGGATCACTGCCATACTCCGACCACGCCCCCGAACCACTCCTGAACCGCTGCCATGCCCCGGCCACGCCTCTGGACTGCCCTTTTTTGTGAGCCCAGGGACATACGAGCATCCTGTGGCTTGCACGCACCACCGAGCCTATGCAAAATAGGCTCGACGCACGCAGGGGCAGATTTTCTCGGATTACGCACGCACGTTACGTGCGTAGCCTTTGAAAATCTGGCCCAATATTCCTTCCTTGGGGTAGGCAGCACTTGATGGATATCAAGAGAGCCTTTTATGCCATTGCACAGATTCCAAATGTGGGAGCTATCAACTGCACTCACATAGCCATCATCCCACCACAAAACAGGGAGGAGGTCTACTGCACCAGAAAGCTCTTCCACTCCAACAACATGGAAGTGGTCTGTGATGCACGACTGCACATCCTTGATGTCGAGGCCAGCTACCTGGAATCCATGCATGACTCCTTCATACTTAGGCAATCGGGCCTCTTTGAATATTTTGAGGATGGCCTCCACAGTGACGGTTGGCTTGTAGGTAAGACACATGCTTCTTTTGCTAATCACTCGCTGGCTCTCAGTTTGCATCAACCCTCTGGGACAAGGGGGGGAAGGCTGTGGGGGAGGTAACAACCTTTATTACCTGCCAAATGGCTTTTACTGTTAGGTGTAGATGCCAGAGGGCCAGGGCATGTCTTTCTCTCCACATGCTAGAGAGGCCTGCTAGTGTTGTATGGTCACACAATATACTTACCCCCAAGTTTTGTGAGTGGGCAGACACTATACACTTTCACACGCTTCTCTTAAAACATTTTTCCTTTCCAAGCCTCACATTTCCAGCAGTAGAAATGTTGTTCCTTACTCACATTCTTTTAGTATCCACACTGCTGGTACTCCCAGATCCTGAGTGGCCGGTTAGTCACCGGTCAGCAAGTAGTTCAAACTTACTTTGTCTTCACCATGACACGGGTAAAACAAAAGCAGCGGCATGTGCATTATTTGGACTAGCATATGTGTTGGAACTGTGGACCCTTGGACCGGGACAAGAGTTGGTGCTACCACTGAGGGACGGCCCCCAATGGTCCTCATCGCTGGAAGGCAGTGCAGGTGAGGATGACCCAGCTGGAGCTTCACCTATACCAGCCCTCGTTCCCCTCAGATTGAGCCCTTGGGTACCGGGGCTGGCAGGGCTTAGGTGCGGGTTTCCTCGATGAAGACCGAGCCAGAAAACTGGGCATCAAAATGGCAGATGAAATTTAATGTGGATAAGTGCAAGGTGATGCATAGAGGGAAAAATAACCTATAGTTACACAATTTTGGGTTCCATATTAGGTGCTACAACCTAAGAAAGAGATCTAGGCATCATAGTGGATAACACATTGAAATTGTCGGTTCAGTGTGCTGCGGCAGTCAAAAAAGCAAACAGAATGATGGGAATTATTAGAAAGGGAATGGTGAATAAAACAGAAAATGTCATAATGCCTCTGTATCGCTCCATGGTGAGACCGCACCTTGAATACCGTGTACAATTCTGGTCGCCGCATCTCAAAAAAGATATAATTGTGATGGAGAAGGTACAGAGAAGGGCTACCAAAATGATAAGGGGAACAGAACAGCTCCCCTATGAGGAAAGACTAAAGAGGTTAGGACTTTTCAGCTTGGAGAAGAGACGGCTGAGGGGGGATATGATAGAGGTGTTTAAAATCATGAGAGGTCTAGAACGGGTAGATGTGAATCGTTTATTTACTCTTTCGGATAATAGAAAGACTAGGGGGCACTCCATGAAGTTAGCATGTGGCACATTTAAAACTAATCGGAGAAAGTTCTTTTTTACTCAACGCACAATTAAACTCTGGAATTTGTTGCCAGAGGATGTGATTAGTGCAGTTAGTATAGATGTGTTTAAAAAGGATTGGATAAGTTCTTGGAGGAGAAGTCCATTACCTGCTATTAATTAAGTTGACTTAGAAAATAGCCACTGCTATTACTAGCAACGGTAACATGGAATAGACTTAGTTTTTGGGTACTTGCCAGGTTCTTATGGCCTGGATTGGCCACTGTTGGAAACAGGATGCTGGGCTTGATGGACCCTTGGTCTGACCCAGTATGGCATGTTCTTATGTTCTTATGTTCAGAGGCAGGCAGAGGCGAAGTCAGGAGTCTGGGTCATGGCTGGCAGTGAAGGTGCAAAACAAAGATCCAAGTTGAAGGTTAGGGGCAGGCTGCAGACGAGCAGAGACGAGGTACCAGGCCAAGGGTCAAGACGGGCAACAGACGAGCAGAAATGAGGAAGCAAGCCAAAGTCAGAACCAGGAGATCAAGCCGAGGGAGAGGACACAGGAACCAAGAACGAGGAAAGGCATGGAGTCAGGAACAACAACAACAGTCAGGAACACAGGAACTGGAACCACCAGAACAGGAATCAGGATCAGGAACTGGAACCACGGGGACAGCAATTAGCACTCCAAAGAGATGGACCTGTTGCCAAGGCAAAGAACTGAGGACTGAGCCAGGGTTTAAATACCCCTCAGTCCTGACATCATCATTAGGGGCCGGGCCGTGGTTTCCCACCGCGGCCCCTTTAAGAGTCCGGCTGAGTTGCACGCATGCGCGCCTAGGGAAGTGCTCGCAGGGTGGGGGGTTGGTGGCATCCAGGGCTCTGTGGAGACCATGCCAGCGACTGACTCGGAGTCGGAGCATGCCGCACCGGGGAGCAGAGAGCTCATTGAGCATTGGGGCAGGTAGGAGGAACTGGCCGTGTGTTGCCACGGCCGAGAGCACCCCTCTGTGCCCTCTCACAGAAGGACCAGGCTTGTTGGGGTGCGTTTGATGGAAATGCTGAAGCAGGGACTTGTCCAAAATGTTTGACGCCGGCTCCCAGGTGTTCTCCCCCAGACCAAATCCTTCCCATGATATCAGATACTCCCAACGCCTATGATTGCATCTTACATCCAGAATCTCTCTAATTTGATAGACTGGATCTTCTTCAGAGGAGACATCTGGGGTCTCAGGAGGTGTAGAGTGGAATGTAGAGAGTACCAAGGGTTTTAACAAGGACACATGGAAGGAGTTGTGTATTAGGGATGTGAATCGTTTTAGGACGATTAAAATTATCGTCCGATAATTTTAATATCGTCTTAAACCGTTATGGAACACAATACAATACAGATTCTAACGATTTATCGTTATAAATCGTTAGAATCGTGAGCCGGCACACTAAAACCCCCTAAAACCCACCCCCGACCCTTTAAATTAAATCCCCCACCCTCCCGAACCCCCCCCCCCCAATTACTTAAATAACCTGCGGGTCCAGCGGCGGTCCGGAACGGCAGCGGTCCGGAACGGGCTCCTGCTCTGAATCTTGTCGTCTTCAGCCGGCGCCATTTTCCAAAATGGCGCCGAAAAATGGCGGCGGCCATAGACGAAAAAGATTGGACGGCAGGAGGTCCTTCCGGACCCCCGCTGGACTTTTGGCAAGTCTCGTGGGGGTCAGGAGGCCCCCCACAAGCTGGCCAAAAGTTCCTGGAGGTCCAGCGGGGGTCAGGGAGCGATTTCCCGCCGCGAATCGTTTTCGTACGGAAAATGGCGCCGGCAGGAGATCGACTGCAGGAGGTCGTTCAGCGAGGCGCCGGAACCCTCGCTGAACGACCTCCTGCAGTCGATCTCCTGCCGGCGCCATTTTCCGTACGAAAACGATTCGCGGCGGGAAATCGCTCCCTGACCCCCGCTGGACCTCCAGGAACTTTTGGCCAGCTTGTGGGGGGCC
This sequence comes from Rhinatrema bivittatum, assembly GCF_901001135.1. Taxonomy (NCBI): domain Eukaryota; kingdom Metazoa; phylum Chordata; class Amphibia; order Gymnophiona; family Rhinatrematidae; genus Rhinatrema; species Rhinatrema bivittatum. The sequence goes on from NC_042623.1 coordinate 101,962,426, forward strand.
TCCTGACCCCCACGAGACTTGCCAAAAGTCCAGCGGGGGTCCGGAAGGACCTCCTGCCGTCCAATCTTTTTCGTCTATGGCCGCCGCCATTTTTCGGCGCCATTTTGGAAAATGGCGCCGGCTGAAGACGACAAGATTCAGAGCAGGAGCCCGTTCCGGACCGCTGCCGTTCCGGACCGCCGCTGGACCCGCAGGTTATTTAAGTTATTTGGGGGGGGGTTCGGGAGGGTGGGGGATTTAATTTAAAGGGTCGGGGGTGGGTTTTAGGGGGTTTTAATGTGCCGGTTTTTCGATTTTTCGATTTTTAACGATTTTTAACGATTTTTTCACGATATTTTACCCCCCCAAACGGCAACAATACGATTCCCTCCCCCTCCCAGCCGAAATCGATCGTTAAGACGATCGAGGACACGATTCACATCCCTATTGTGTATCCTTAAGCTGGCAGGCAGGCATAGACGATAGGAAACTGGCCCCAGCCTCTCGCTGACAGAAAACGGTTCAATATATTTAGGAGCCAGTCTCCTGGAGGGCACTCGAAGTCATGTATGGCGCATGCTTAACCTCACCCTGTCTCCAGGTCTGAATAGAGGGGCCGGACTATGGTGTTTGTCAGTAGTCGGTTTGGCAGCATTGGCAGCTCTTTGGAGGTTAGCCTGTGTGGTATTTCACAGAGCGTGGAGTTGCTGAGCAGTGAGTTGGGCTGCCGGGGAAGGCACAGCCAGAGGAAAAGGCAGTGAAGGTCTTGGCTGCTTACCGAAGACTACCTGGAATGGGGAGTCCCCGTGGCAGAGTGAACATGCATGTTTTATGAGAATTCCGCCCAAGGCAGTCAAGATGCCCAGCTAATATCCTATTACAATCCCCAACTTTCACTTCCACAGCTCACCCCCCTTTCTTATTATCTTCAGCCTTTTTTATATCCCTCAGCTGATTCTCTCATTCCTAAGTCCTTTTAACAACTTCCAACTGATCATCGGTCAACTCCTTTCCCTCACCTCATTCCCTTCTCACTCTCATCCCCATTCCCTCTCTTTCACCTTTCAGCCTTTCCTCCTCCCCTCCAATCCTCTCACATCTCCACCAGCTGATCCCCTCTCTCCCCCATCTCCTCTCTTATGTTCCCTAAGTCAGTCTTCTTTCATTTCCCTCTTACCCTCCACAGCCAATCTCTTTCCAGTTGATCCAACCTTCAAAACGTTCCTGCATCTGATCCCTTCCTTCAAACAGCCCCTTCTCTAAACATCCCTCTGACTAGGGTCAGTGGCAACACTTTCCTTTGGGTCCTGAGCCAAAGGTGGAGGACAACTGGTGAGAAAAGTGGGTAAGCTGATGACAGGGGACAACATTTTTCTTTGGGATAGGTTCAGTGGTGGGTGGAGCCTGTAATACAATGCAAGCTCACAGTCCCTGCAGCAGCAGCCTAAATCCCTTCTTATGTAGGTCTTCCTTTACCAGAGAAATTCATGCAAAAGCAGGCCCCAGGCAGACTTCTATTACTAAAGCTGCAGATGCCTAAAGAGTACCATCATCTGGGGTCCTTGTGACCCCTGCTGAAGGTTTTGTAACCCCATTTGGGGTCCCGACCCACATTTTGGGAAGCCCTGCATTAAACAATCCTGCCTTAGCACCCCTTTTTTTGCTAGCAGTATGTTTTTAGGAAGAACAACTAACAGTTCAGATTTATCTCACCTTGATAAATGATCCTCATAAACAGGAATGTATGGTACAACTTTCTTTCTCTGTTTTTATCCAATATCCCATTTGAATAGGTGCATCATTATAAAATATAGTAAACTACAGTTGCATTTGGTCCACTCACAAGACGTATTGAGGGAAATTTTCAAAAGCCATTTTAACAGTGTAAATGGCTACTTTGGTAAATAGGCTGCCTGAAAACTGCCAACTCTTTCCTCAAGGGAAAGTAGATGGGCTCAGAGGCAGGGCTAGGTTGTGAAAGACAACAACATGCATAGTTTTGCATTTTCAAAATTATGCACATTGATTTTCAAGGAAAAATTATCCACAGAAAGTGCAGGTGCAAATCTCTGAGTATACTTTTTTCACTGGGCAATTTTCAAAGGCTGAGCTAGACAGTAATGTGGAGAGCTTATGCTTCCAGCACTACTACCTGAACAACACTGGAAGCACTGGGATCACAACATATGCTATCCTGGTTCTGAATACAGGGGGCCAGGGGTTCTGGCAGATATTAGGTGGTTGGGGGGGGGGGGGGGTTAAGGATTCAGTTGGGGACAAGAAGCGAATGGGAGGAGGAGGCTTTTTTTAATTCAATTTACCAGGAAGAGAGAAGGAAGGGCTGACACTGAGTAGGTCTGCTAAAATTTTAACTTTTTTTTCATCAGATCATTGGCGGGTGGGGGAGGGATGTTGGAATCATGCCAGGAGGCCTGCAGTCAAGCTTTGTTTAGATTACAAGAGAAAATGTTCAGTTAAGTGACGGGTTATCTGGCCACACAAGGCTGGATAATGTTAGAACTTCTCTGAGGTTCAATATTCAAATATGTGCCATTTAACCTGAAAACTTGTGAGCTATCTGGCTAAATGGCTTTGAATACGGATCTCTCTCTCTTTTGTCAAATTATATAATTTTTAATCTGGTTTCTTATTATGTTCCTGCAATCTGAGCATATAAAATGTGTTGAATCTGACCTCCTTCTGCCTCATCATGTCAGTGCTAATCAGTGGTAATAAGAAAAAGTATCCAGCTGCAATTTGTTGAAGTCAAAGGAAAACATCTATTTTTATCACCATCTTAAGTTCTAATTTGTGACATGTTCATAAACTTTTTTCCACAATATTTTTCATTAAATGTGCCTCAAATCAGACCTGCCTTACATATTATGGGATTTTTACTAGCAGCTTCAAAGGCTGCACATAAGGCTGGACATATTTTATAATGATATTTCAGACCAATCTATACTCTGATTTGAAAATGACAGATTTAGGAGTTGAACGTGTTCCATGGTCTGACCATTATCTCATTAAATTCTCCCTTTTGGATCACTATGTTTATCTGTTGGTGATGTTTCTCCAAAACCTATTCTCTTGAGAGAGACAATGCATCTTTTTAACTTCTCTAACATGTTTGAAGAAGCTCCTTCAGAAACTGCTGATGAATCAGTTATTTCTTTAGTAAATAGCAGGACCAGAGTGTTGGATTTGTGGCATAATGTGGACTCTTGGTCGAAGTGGTGATGACTCCTCCCACGGGGAGGGGCCCCATGGGGAACCACAACGATAGGCTAGACTCAATAGCAAGCGGACACAGAGGAAAGGGAGCTTTATTATACTGCTCTGATGAAGATGATACTTGTCCAAGGAATGGACAGTGCTGTAGTCCAGCGATATCACAGTAAGGCTCCAGATAGTCTCAGTAGTAATGTAGTTGATGATCTCACCCAGATGTAGCGGAGGTCTGGTAGTGTTCCACAGCATGGGATAGGCCGTGAACCTGAAGGGTGAAGCGAGGAGAGCTTGGAGCATAGTAGTACTCACAGGGTAGCCGCAATGATAGCTTCCTTCGGTAGTCAAGTGAAGAAAAGGATCCGTGGTCTGAGGTGCAGGATACCCAGAGTAGGATAGGCCCTTGAGGAGTGAGTATCTAGGAACATCGAGGGTACCTGGAATAAAGCAGACAAGACCTCCAAGGGGCGGGTGTCTTGAAGATTAGGCTGAGTAACCCCGGAGAGCGACTAGAAGCGAGGGGCCCCTAAGGAGCGGATACCCAGAGCTTCAGTAGGTAGCAAAATACCCTGGAGGGTAGTGAGGAATCCAAGTGAGCAGCTTAGAAGTGGTCAGAGTAGCAAAATCGAAGTCCTTGCTAACTCGTATTGGAGCGGAGCGGAGGTTTAAATACCCGGAGGTACTGACGTCATGCAGTGGGGCCGCCCCTGAGATTCCAGCCATGACATGCTTAAGGATGTGGGCAGCGTGTGAGCGCACGCCCTAGGAGGCCTCAGGAAGAAGCATGTCAGATGGGGATGCCCATGCTGGCTCAAAGATGCCGAGGGGTTCAGCAAACAGCAGCGGAGGCAGCCATCTTCCTGAAGGAGGAGGAGAAAGGTAAAAGAGAGATGAGGCAGAGCGGTCGCAGCCATCTGCGACTGATGGACGCAACAGTACCCCCCTTCAAAGGGCCCCCTCAAGGACCTCCTCCCAGTGGTCTGGGTCTTCGAGGGTGTGCAAGATGAAACTGATGTGCCATGTCTTTATCCATGATATTGGCCAGAGGCTCCCATGAGTTTTCTTCTGGTCCATAACCCTCCCAGGAGCTGAGGTATTCCCATGTCTTGCTTCTCTTACGGACATCCAAGATGTCATCTACAGCATACTCAATATCATCCTCAGTGTCCAGATTCGTGGGTTCTGGGGTCTTCTTAGAGAACTCCTAGAGCATCAAGGGTTTTGGCAGAGAGACATGGAAGGCATTGTGTATTCTCATTGATGGAAGCAATTTCAAACTATACGACAGATTTCCCACACGCCAAAGGATTGCAAAGGGTCCTATATAGTGAGGTGCAAAATGTGCTGATGGCAGTTTAAGACGGAAGAAGATGGTACTCAGCCAGACTTTGTCTCCAGGCTGAAACTGAGGTGCTTCTTGATGGTGAGCATTGTAGATCTTTTTTGCTTTCTGTCCTGCTTTAAGGAGCAGATCCTTCATTTGCTTCCAAAGCTGAGATAACTCTGCTGTAGTGGCCTGTGCTGCAGGAGAAGCCACCAATAAGGGAATTTGCAGAGGAGGAAGCGTTTGTTGTCTATAGATGAGTTGCAAAGAAGAAGACCCCGTAGATGTAGCAGGATGTGAGTTGATAGCGAATTCTGCCCAAGGTAGCAGTTCCACCCAGTCAATCTGTCTCAAGTTAACGTAGGACCATAGAAATTGTTTAAGCGTTCTGTTCATTCTTTCAGTCTGTAAATCTACCACCAAATCAGTTGCTATATGTGTCCAGAGTTCATCTGGCACTGGCAGGGTTTGTAACAGACCCCAAGGACGTCCGGCTGGCAGTTTTTGCTTGGCACAAACAGCGCAGGAACCCACATAAGCTTATACATCCTTCTTCATGGTTGGCCACCAGTAATACCGCTGTAACATGGCCAAGATATGACTCTGTCCAGGATGGCCATCCAAGCGGAGATCGTGAGCCCACTTCAACAGTTTCTTCCTTTGACTTCTAGCCACAAGTCTTCCCAGTGGGTACAACATGAGTGGCTGCAAGAACCACCTTCTCGGGATCAATAATGTGATGGGGTTCGTCAGGCACATCCTGAGGGGAGAAGGATCGTGACAGGGCATCAGCCTGGGTGTTGTTCTCTCCCGGACGGTATTTCAAAAGGAAATCGAATCTGTTAAAGAACAGTGACCAACTTGCTTGATGGTGGTTGAGTCGTTGTGCATGTCTGAAGTACTCCAAGTTCTTGTGATTGGTGTATACCACTATCTGATGTTGTGCACCTTCCAGCCAAGGATGCCAATCCTCAAAGGCCAGCTTAATTGCGAGTAACTCTTTGTCTCCGATTCCGTAATTTCTTTCAGCAGGCGAGAACCAGCTTGAGAAGAAGGAGCAGGGATGGAGCACCTTGGATTCGCTGTACTGGCTCAAAACCGCTCCCACACCGACGTCTGATGCGTCGACCTCGATGATGAATGGGCGATGTGGATCTGGATGGCAAAGGCACGACTTCTGTTGAAAAGCCTCTTTGAGAGTCAGGAAGGCCAATATTGCTTCATGAGACCAGTTGGCAGGGTTGGCCCCCTTTCTGGTCATTGCAGTGAGAGGGACCATCAATGATGAATAGTTCTTGATAAAGGAACAGTAGTAGTTCGTGAAGCAGTGCCTTCAGGCCTGTAGGTTGGGGCCAATCTCGGATGGTTTATAATTTCTTGGGGTCCATCTGAAACCTGTTCTTTGAAACAATGTATCCCAGGAAGGGTACAGACTCCTTGTGGAACTCACACTTCTCTAGTTTCGCATATAAGTGGTACTCCTGCAGGCATCTTAGAACCTTCTTGACATCCTTGTGATGTGTTTGTATATCTTGGGAGAAGATAAGGATGCCATCAAGGTACAGTACTACACATTGATATAGTAAGTCCCATAAGATGTCTTTCATCATATTTTGAAAAACTGCAGGTTCGTTACTTAATACGAAGGGCATGACTAGATATTCGAAGTGTCCATCGCGAGTGTTAAAGGCTGTTTTCCATTCGTCGCTCTCACGAATGCGCACCAAGTTGTAAGCCCCTTTGAGATCCAGTTTAGAAATATCTTGGCTCCCTGGAGCCTGTCGAATAGTTCACAAATTAAGGGCAGGGGATACCGGTCCTTGATGGTAATCTCATTCAGACCCCTATAGTCGATGCAGGGACGACGAGTGTCATCCTTTTTTCCCACAAAAAAGAATCCTGCACCAGCCGGGGATTTGGAGGGTCTGATAAATCCTTTTTGAAGGTTCTCTTGTATATAGGTGGACATGGCCTTAGTCTCTGCTGTGGAAAGAGGGTAGACTCTTCCTTTTGGAGGCTCAGAATTTGGGTTTCAGGTTTATAGCACAGTCAAAAACCCTGTGGGGTGGAAGTACATCTGCTGCTTGTTTAGAGAATGTGACCCAAACCTTCATCTGGTAAATATGTCTTTTAATCAAATGTTATTGCCTACCAATAAATTGGTTATGAGGAAGGGTGGTGGTTTCATATTTTACTATAGGGCACTCTCCATGTTGCCTCTTAACGAATCACTTGTTTAATCATTAACTCACCCTCCTACTTCCGTTTATTAATCTTTTTTTTAATTTTTTAAGAGTGTGGCAATAACATTTGCTCTATATATCTTACTTGTTTTTTCCTTTTTTTAATATTTTTTTTGTGCACACATGCCTCCTAATTATTATCACCATCAGTGTAACATGCTCACTTGCTATCATTTGTTTTTGTTACTTATCTTTTGCGTTCTGAGAGTCCAAAATGTTGAATGGTAATGATATCCGACTTGTACAAGTTTCGGCAAAATGCCTTCCTCAGGAATTGTCTCTCTCTTTCTTTTTTCAAAGCTGAATTTCAAAAGAAACCACTGATATTCCTTCTTCAGTGCCCAAAAGCCTCCGCCCAACACTGTTCTGACGGTTCTCTTCCACTACTTCTCTCCTATTCCTTTTTAAAGTCACCTGAGAATAGTACCTTGACCTATCACAGAACATCATGTTAGTGACATCCAGTCGAGTTGATTGTTCAATCCTACCGGTTGTTCTGTACGCAATTTAAAAATCCAAGATTGCTCCCGATGATTCAACAAAATTCGGTTCACTGTTTTATCTCCAAAACTATCGATCACTGTCCATCTTAATTGATCAAATGAGTGGCTTTTTTCTATACAATGAGAAACGATCGGTGCTGTTATTGTGGCAGTGTTTAGATGGGACCGGTGCTTGATGATCCTTGCTCTTATTGCTCTGCTGGTCCGGCCCATGTAAACCTTTGGACAGGGGCATATAAGGACATATACTACTGATTTAGTGGTACAGTCTGTATTCTTGTTTCTGTGCACTATGTATCCCATCTCTGGATGGGTCCATGTGGGCCCTTCAATCGTGGTATGTTTTTCAGTATTATTTGTATGCAGATGACATCCAGCTTTTCTGTCTTTTTGATACTGATAGACAATAATCTATTAAGGTGATGAATCAGTGGTTGCGTGCTCAATCTAGATGAAGAAGAATATGTTGCTTAATCCAGTAAAATCTGAAGCTCTACTGTGAAGTGGGCATGGGAATGGGTCATGATATTTCATCAGTTTTAGATGATTGGGTGTTTCCTTATAACCTAGAACCTGAAATCTGAGAGTTTTATTTGATTTTGCAGTGAATATTTTAGAACATATAGTGGATGTTTCCAAGAAAGCTTCTGCCACATGTTATTTGGTCCATCAGTTGTGAAAATACTTTAGGATATAAGATTTTAGAACTGTAATAAATGCCTTGATTCTCCTTAAAATGTATGATTGCAATACTCTTGTTTGTGGGACTTTCTATACAGGCTACTTATTAGGGATGTACATTTGTTTGAAATGAATGGGCAAAATGGGACAAATGAGCTCCTTTTTGTTTAATTTCAAACAAATTGTAAATGAGGGAGAAAAATACAAAAAAGTTTGTGTTTTTTTGTTGTCAGCAAATGGTGAACCCTATTTGCAAATAGTGCAGGCTGTCTGCTGGCACTGGATTTCTTGTATAGAAGAATTTCAGGACTTCTTTAAATATAGCCATGGATGTGTTGGAGGGGCTGAACTAGTATGACATATGTACAATCTACTGTCAATAATGAGTTAATAGATTAGAACTTTGGGAAACTGAGCTGTGTTTTCCAGGCTGGAGCAGTGGCGTAGCCAGAATTGATTTTTTGGGTGGGCACAAGGTTAACATGGGTGGGCTGTAGGCATGCAGGTCTACTAGTTGTTTTTTTACTGATAAATAATGCCAAATTATGCAGCATAGCATTCACATCTACGCCTAAGTATGAGGTTTACTTAATGATACAAACATAATTCACGGTGATTTGTGGTACTTTAGCCTTCTTATTATTACGATTTTATACACGGCTCCTACCTGTCCATAAATTTTGAGAGAGCGGTTGTGTTGCTTATATTTAAATTGCTAACATCTCAAAATATAGATATATATTTTTACCTTTGTTGTCTGATCTTTGTATTTTTCTAATCAGTTGGTCCTGGTCTCTTTTTCCCATTTTTTCCCTTATAGCTCATTTCCTAATTCCTTTTCAGTGTCTTTCTTCTATTACTGTCTTCTTCCCTTCCACACACACACACACACACACACACACACACACACACACACACACACACACACACACATACACGCTTTCTCTCACAGACTCCCTCTCACACACTCAAGCTCTCACTCTCATATGCTCTCCCCCCCCCCCCACAAGCTCACATTCAAGTTCTCACTTTCTCACCCCTCCCCAGGCTTATATTCTTATGCACACACAGACGCACATCCAGGCACCCATTCTCACCCACACACATAAACCCAGACTCCATTCTCACCCACAAACCCATGCTCCCAGTCTCACCCACACATATTCAAGCTCCCATTCTCATCCATACATATACACATTTAAGGTACTATTCTCACCCACACATACACACATTCAAGCACCCATTCTTATCCACATATTCAAGCTTCCATTCTCACCCACCCACACAAACCCAGGCTCTCATTCTCACCCATATATACACACATTCAAGCTCCCATTCTCACCCACCCACAAACCCAGGCTCCCATTCTCAACCACACATACACACATTCGAGCTCCCATTCACCCACATATTCAAGCTTCCATTCTCACCCACATACACACCCAGGCTCCAGTTTTCACCCACACACACTCCCATTCTCATCCACACATACACATTCAAGCACGTGCACAGCTTCCGCTTTCTCCCCCAAAGCAGGAAGATCAGCTGCCTCTCCTGCTGCCACCGGACTCCTGCTATCTTCGGGCGTCGGGCCGTACAGCCCGCCGAACTTCCTGTCGGGGGGGGGGGAGCGGAAGCGCAGCGCACAACGTCCGCTTCCTCCCTCCCCCCCCCCCAAGCAGGAAGATCGGCGGGCAGTACGGCCCGACGCCCGAAGATAGCAGGAGTCCGGTGGCAGCAGGAGAGGCAGCTGATCTTCCTGCTTTGGGGGAGAAAGCGGAAGCTGTGCGCGGCGCTTCCGCTCCCCCAAACAGGAAATTTGGCGGGCCGTTTGGTCCGAAGATAGCAGGAGAATGGGTGGCAGCAGGAGAGGCAGCTGATCTTCCTGCATTGGGGGGAGGAAGCGGAAGCTGTGCGCGGCACTTCCGCTCCCCCAAACAGGAAATTCGGCGGGCCGTTTGGTCCGAAGATAGCAGGAGAACAGGTGGCAGCAGGAGAGGCAGCTGATCTTCCTGCATTGGGGGGGAGGAAGCGGAAGCTGCGCGCGGCGCTTCACCTCCCCCCCCCCCCCCCGAACAGGAAGACCGGTTGGCCATACGGCCGCAGCAGCGCTTCCCCACGTGTGCCGTGATGGCGCGCGAGGCGTGGGTTCTCTTGTTCGCTGTCGCGGGGATGGGATCCCGCGACAGCCTTGCAGTTCTGGTGCCAGTTGGGTGGGCCTGGGTCTAAGTTGGGTGGGCACCTGCCCACCCAGGCCCACCCGTGGCTACGCCACTGGGCTGGAGGCACAAAGCCTCATGGACTCCAGCCTTTTCAAATGCAGTTTTCACTTTATTTAGTAATCTATACAGCACAATAGGAATGTGCAGCAGGGATGGATTTGTTCCATTTGGTATTCGTATTCGTCGGGACCCAAATCCGTTGCATCCATTCTCGGGGGACCCCGATCCGTTAATTAGTTACATATATATTAGTTTCCCAAAAAAACCCCCATCCCAACCCTTTAAATTTAATTAACTACAACCCCCCACCCTCCTGAACCCCCCAAGTCTTGCCAAAAGTCTCTGGTGGTCCAGCGGGGGTCCTGGAGCGATCTCCTGCACTCGGGCCGTCGGCTGCCGGTATTCAAAATGGCACCAATAGCCTTTGCCCTTACTATGTCACAGGGGCTACCGGTGCCATCGGTTGGCCCCTGTCACATGGTAGGAGCACAAGATGGCACCGGTAGCCCCTATGACATAGTAAGGGCAAAGGCTATCGGCGCCATTTTGAATACCGGCAGCCGATAGCCCGAGTGCAGGAGATCGCTCCAGGACCCCCGCTGGACCACCAGGGACTTTTGGCAAGTCTTGGGGGGGGGGTCAGGAGGGTGGGGTTTATTCGTTAGTGATACGTTGTATTCGTGGGGGTTCGCCATACGTTTCGTGACCCCCACGAATACAACGAATATGGCATATACGTTGCAGATTGCCAGTACATTGCAAACGAATGCACTCCTCTACAACACAACACTGTACTGCTTACCTTAGCAGTATTCAGGTAAACATACAGGGTTGTATACTGCCTTTCCTCTGGACAGTATACACTCACTGCTTGTGGTTGGGTCAGGATAGATTTACCAGAGCTGCTTCTCCTGGAGTTGTGGAGGCCCCCTGAACCCAGCTGGACTTACACTCTTATGCTTCCCATCTGGTTTTGCCCTCAGGTCTCTCCCCTGCTCCACAGGGTCCCACCCACAGAGCTGTCTCCCTCTAGCCTGGTCCTACACATACAGCAAAGGGAAAACGGGGTCACTTTGTTGCATTCCCCCTCCTCAACTTGGTCTGAGTATCACTACTTCCCCCTGGATACCATCCAGAGAAGTACCACATACCCCACTCTCCTTCATCTTGCCTCCCACCAGCTAGGCTTGGAGTCAGGTCTCTAGAGTCAGGCTAACCCCCTACACATTTGGGTTACTCCAGACAAATTGTTAGTACCACCCACTGCTGTCATCACCCAATGTACACCCATAGTCTTTTATCTGAGGCCATCTGTAGCTCTAGGTTCCACTTCCACCCTAGTGGGACTCATTGGACTGGCAGTAGGACATGTGGTGAGTCCTCCTCATTCATCTCTCAAACACACACTTACTTACACATGTCCATTCATTCATTAATACACACAGACTCTCGCTATCTCACATATACACACACACACACACACACATGCTCTCAGGGCTTCTACATATCTTTGTCCCACGTTGGGATGGGGTCTGCTGTGGCCCCACTGGGCCTCTCTTTGGGCTGCAGCAGGATAGGTGATGCTGGTGGTACCCTGAGCAACTGTCCAGCACATCCTTCCCAAAGGCCAGCATTGTTCACTCACCAGTCACTGTCACCTATCCCCCCAGATCAATCTCCTCTTTTTCTCACTAGTCACTGTCACCTATCCCCCAAGATAAGTCTCTTTCTCACTAGTCACTGTCACCCCTCCATGCAGATTAGTCTCTCTTTCGCTATCACCAATCACTATTACCTCTCCCCTAGTCCAAACACTCTCTTTCACCAGTCACTGTCACCCCTCCCGAGACCAGACTCTCTCTCTTACCAGTCACTGTCATCCCCTCTCTCTGACAGTCTCTTTCTCCAGTCACTGTGTCAATCCCTGCCTCCATACCAGTCTTTTTCTTCTCTTTCTTTAGTTATTGTCTCTCCCTCACACAAATTTCTCTCTCTCTGTCACTCTCTCTCACCAGTCACTGTGACCCCCCTCCCCTGACCAGTCTCTCTCTCTCTCTCTCTCCAGTCAGCATCATCCCCTGCCCTATACCAGTCTCTTTCTCTCTCTCTCTCTCCAGTTATTATCACTCCCCCTCCCTCTCCTGTTCCCTTTCCTCCTTCCCCCCAAGACCAGTGTCCTCTCTCTCTCCTCTCCAGGAGCAGGGAGGAGTTGGAGTGCTGTTTGGCCAATACAGAGCAGAGGCTTCAATGGGAGTTTTCCTAGTGTGTAGCAGATGGACTCAGGACCAATGGGTATAGTGTACTCCTGATAGCAGATGGGAGACGGAGTCAGATTTCAAGCTGACATCAGCCTACATATACCCATGTAGGCTGATGTCAGCCTACATGGGTATAAATACTGAAGCTTAGCTCTTCAGTATTTCTCTGTCTCCTAAGCAGAAAGGGACACTACACACACTTGCACAGTGTTAGAAAATCCAAATCAAAGAAGAAAGAAATCTTACTGCTACAAGACGAGCCCCGCTCTTTTGCGGTGATACCTAAGAGTCGCTCAAGATACCTAAGAAATCACCTCAAGAATTCCTGAGGTGATTTCCGAGATCCCTCAGAGGCAAGTCTTGGTCCGGTAGCCGGTTCCCGGCGTGGACTTAGTCCCCAGAGAGGCTGAGAGGCAGCGGGTGCAATACCGAGCGCGGCGGTGAAGGTAATTCCCTCTCCCCCCACAGCCAGACACCGCCCTGTACAAGTCAAGGTAAGGTAGAAAACTTTCTTAAAGTCTCCAGTCTTCAAGGCTCGGTTAGCCGCACAGATCGTCTTCCCGGCATCTGTTAAATCGGGTTGAGCAGCCCCTCCGGGCTAGACCCCAATCTGGTGCGAGGGTCCCCACTCGTAGAGACCCTCCGGGGGGGGGGGGGGGTGTCGCCATCTTGTCCGTGTGGTCATCGGCACCATTTCACCCTCTTGTCCGCCACATTGTACGCTCACCTGAGCCATGTGTAGAACCAACTTCTGCGCACAGCGGCGCACACAACTGTGCCATGCATAGGGGCGTGCACAAGTGCTGGGCGCACATCAGCATGCACAACGGTGCCGGGTGCACAGCAACATGCATAACGGTGCTGGGCGCACAGATAGGCCTGTGCGCATAACGGCGCGCACATCCCCGCTAAACGCACAAATAGCGGCCTGCACGCACATCTTCCGCATCCTGCACGCACATCGTCAGCACACCCAAAGCGCACAACCAAATCTCCTGGCGCACGCACCTACATGCACAGACGAGTTTTGAGCCACTCCACGCGCACAAATGATGGCACCGCCGGCCAAGAAAGCCAAGGGACAAGTCCTCTGCCCAGCCTGCCACCTGAGAGCTGCGCAACCCAAAGTGTCCTCTGCCCTATGCCTGCAGTGCGAAGAGACTCCGGGGGAACTGAAGCAAAGCCTCCCTCAGCCAGTAGAGGGATCTGGATCCACCAATGATAGTACCCCGGACCTCTGTATCTCCAATTCGGCCCCTCCTCAGATGGACACCTAGGGGACCTCCACTGGATTTAATATGGACCCAGGGACCTTTTCCTGGGTGGAATTCTTCAAAGGGTTGCAGACCTTTGTCCAGGCACAATCGGTACCACCTGCAACACAGCCACAGTCTCCACCAGAAGCGCAAGACCTTCCAAACACCTCTCAGACCTCCCGAGATGTGCCCTATCCAGGCAAAAGCCTCCCCTTAGGGGACACAGATACCTTGGGGGAAGAGTCTGACTTCCTGGAGGAAGGGGAAATCCCTCCAGGGATGGAACCATACTGAACCATGATGCGATTCTTCTACAAAGACGAATTACCAGATCTTGTGTCTCTGACCCTGAAGACGCTGGCCATTCCAGGCACGAGTACCACAGCGGAGCCAAAGACGAACCCAGTTTTGGTCAGTCTCCATCAAGCCTCATGCTATTTCCCAATGCTGCAGGCTGTACAACTGATTAACCTGGAATGGACTGCCCCGGAGGACAGCTTCAAAGGAGGACGGGCCCTAGAAGCCCTATAATCCCTGGAACCCATGGCCAAAGAACTCCTACAGTTCCCAAAAGCGGATGCCATGGTCTGTGCTATCTCAAAGCACACTATCATCCCAGTCAAAGGAGGAGCTGCACTCAAGGATGCCCAGGACAGACATCAGGAATCCATCCTTAAACAGTCATTTGATGTCACAGCAATGACCCTGGAGATCGCTTCCTGCTGCGCTGTTGTGACACGTGCCTGCTTGCTTCTCTCCAGGGACGCAACCACTTCCGCCGAAACACTAGAACCAGCGGTATCTTTCCTCATGGATGCGACCTCTGACCTGGTGCGCACCTCTTCCAGGGGCGTCTCCTACATAGTGGCAGCCAGGAGGCAACTATGGCTCCGAAATTGGTCAGCTGACGCAACCTCCAAGACGAAACTCACGAGAATGCTTTTTAAAGGATCCCTCCTGTTCAGAAGTGAACTAGAGACGTTAGCCAACAAATGGGGCGAATCCCCAGTACCTTGGTTACTGGAGGACAGGAACAAAAGAAACCAGCACTCCTCTCCACGAAGAACCAAGAACAGAGGAGTCCAGCATTTTAGGCCGTACAAAAACACATACCAAGCACCTCGCCCCGCAGGCAAGGCCAAGTCCTTTTGGATCAGACACAACAAGAGGGGAGCTGGCTGCACCCCACAATGATAATCAACAGACCCATCCACAGGAAGAAGTCATAGGGGGCAGACTTACCCTCTTCTACCAAATATGGGTCGAGATAACGGACAAGTGGGTCCTAACCATCATTCGAGAGGGATACTATTTGGACTTCCACAGCATCCCCCCAGATAAATTTGTGAGATCACAGTGCCACTCCCTCTCCAAGAGGATGGCAGTGGAAACCACACTGACAAGACTACTCAACCTAAAGGCGATAACCTTGGTGCCCACGCCCCAACAAAGTACTTGTCACTATTCCATCTATTTTATCGTCCCCAAGAAGGAGGGAACGTTCAGGCCCATCCTGGACCTCAAGACCGCACTTCCGCATGGAAACCCTACGCTCAGTCATAAGGGCAGTACGACCTGGAGAATTCCTGACTTCACTGGATCTATTCGAAGCCTATCTCCACATCCAGGTCCACCATGACCATCAGCACATCCTACGCTTTGTGATACTGGACCATCATTACCAGTTCCAGGCGTTACCCTTCGGCCTAGTTACCGCTCCTCGGACATTCACCAAAATCAAGGTGGTAGTGGTGGCGACACTGAGGAAAGAAGGAATCCTCGTACATCCGTATCTGGACGATTGGCTAATCAGGGAAAAATCTCCAGAGGTATGTTACCAGGCAACCACCAGTGTAAAGAATCTACTGCAGAATCTCGGGTGGGTTGTCAACACAGCCAAGAGCTGCCTGCAGCCCTCCCAATCACTAGAGTACCTGGGAGTCCGGTTCAACACCAAACAAGACAAGGTCATTCTTCCCCCTCAAGGAGAAGGAAACTGATGGACCAATTGCGAAAACTGTTGAACTATGCTCACCCAAAGTTATGGGACTACCTCCAAGTCCTCAGTCTCATGACATGAACCCTAGAAGTCGTCCCATGGGCAAGGACCCACATGCGCCCACTACAAAGTTCCCTACTGTCACAATGGAACCCGATGTCCCAGAACTACTCCACTCACCTCCAGCTACTGGCAAAGGTTTGCACCTAGCTCCAATGGTGGCTACAGGAAGACCATTTGAGCAAGGGAGTAAGACTATCCCCACCGATCTGGATCTTGATCACCACGAATGTGAGCCTGTGAGGGTGGGGAGCCCACTGCCAGGAACTGACGGCCTGGGGCAATGTGACAAGGAAGAGTCAGGATGGAACATAAACCGACTGGAAGCCCAAGCAGTCAGACTAGCCTGCCTATAATTCCGTCACAGACTCCGGGGCGAATGTGTCAGAGTCATGTCGGACAATCCCACGATAGTTGCCTACATCAACCGCCAGGGAGGAACCAGAAGCCAACAGGTATCCCTGGAAATAGACCCCCTAATGGCGTGGGCAGAAACAAACCTGCAAGGGATCTCAGCCGCCCACATTGTGGGAAAAGACAACATCACTGCGGACTACCTCAGCAGAGAGAGTCTAGACCCAGGGGAATGGACGCTGTTGACCACAGCCTTCCAATTGATAATAAACTGCTGGGGAACCCCAGCCATGGATCTCCTGGCAACCCAGTCCAACGCCCAAGTTCCCAAATTCTTCAGCCGCAGACGAGAGTCATAATACCAGGGAATCGACGCCCTTATCCAGACCTGGCCACAGGAAGTCCTGCTGTATGCTTTTCCCCCATGGCCACTACTGGGTGGGATCATCCGCAAGATAGAACACCACAGGGGGCTAGTACTTCTAGTGGCCACGGACTGGCCAAGAAGGCCATGGCATGCAAGGCTTCTTGCGGGGAACCCTCTGTGCCTACCTCCACACAGGGACCTTCTCCGGCAAGGACCGATCCACCACGAAGACCCAACTCGATTCTCTCTTACAGTCTGGCCATTGAAAGGACTCACCTGAAGAAGAGTGGATACTCTAAGGCAGTGATTGACACCTTGCTCCGAGCACACAAGTTCTCCACGGCTCTAGCTTACATACAAATATGGAGACTATTCGAAGCCTGGTGTGAGGACCACGAGATCCTTCCGCGGACAGTCAAAATTCCCATGATTCAGGAATTTCTGCAGGACCGCTTGAAGAAGGGGTTATCTCTCAACTCTAAGAACATAAGAACATAAGAAATTGCCATGCTGGGTCAGACCAAGGGTCCATCAAGCCCAGCATCCTGTTTCCAACAGAGGCCAAACCAGGCCACAAGAACCTGGCAATTATCCAGACCTGGCAATTATCCAAAGTCTCTCAAGGTTCAGGTGGCTGCGCTGGCCTGCTTCAGAGACAATCTATCTATCTATCCATCCAGATGTTTCCCGCTTCCTGAGAGGGGTCAAACAAATCCGACCACCATTAAAGTGGCCGGTGCCCCTATGGAATCACAATCTAGTACTAGACTTCCTAGCGGGAGCTTCCTTCAGACCTACCTGCGGTCTGTCACTATGGCTACTGACCTTGAAGACTGCATTCCTAGTGGCAATATGTTCAGCCCATCGCATCTCCTTACTTCAAGCCCTTTCCTGTCGAGAACCATTCCTCAGGTTCACAGCGGGATCCATACAACTATGCACGGTCCCCTCTTTTCTTCCAAAGTTGGTTTCTCAATTTCATCTAAACCAAACCATATCATTACCATCTCCAGACGAAGATAAGGACTCGGAAGATTCACACCGTCTTCACCATCTAAATGTTGGCAGACTCCTAGTCCGATACCTGGAAATATCGGAATACATACGAAAGACGGACCACCTATTTGTCCTTCACAGCGGGAAGAAACAAGGGGAAGCTGCCTCGTGGGCAACCAGAGCCCGCTGGATCAAAGAAGTAATCAAGGCGGCCTACGTAGAAGCAGGGAAGCCTTCAACTCTACAAGTCAAGGCCCATTCTACAAGGGCCCAGGCAGTGTCCTGGGTGGGAACCAAGATGCTGTCACCCGCCGAGATCTGTCGGGCGGCGACGTGGTCCTCCATACATACCTTCTCCAGGTTCTACCGCCTGGATGTCCAGGCCCGGGAGGACACAACCTTTGCAAGGGCAGTACTAAGTGGGCCATGGGCAGCCTCCCACCTGGTTCAGGAGTAGCTTTTGTACATCCCATTGGTCCTGAGTCCATCTGCTACATGCTAGGAAATGGAGAAATTACTTACCTGATAATTTTGTTTTCCTTAGTGTAGACAGATGGACTCAGCATCCCACCCACGGCTGCCCCGAAATCCGGAAACCTTGGGTGACAATCCCCGAGATCAAGACAAGCACGGGTAAGCCAGGTATTACCCCTAGTTCAAGACACCCATAGTTGCCGGGTGTCGGCGTTTTTCGGTTGCGTGCACTGGCGGTCTCCAATTTGGAAATCAGTTTAACCAGTCCTAGTTAATCAAGTTAATCAAGTTAACCAAGTTAATCAAGTTATTAAAACACACATATATCTACAATTGCTTTTCTAGGAGAATACTGAAGAGCTACGCTTCCTGCACGGGTATATGTAGGCTGAAGTCAGCTTGAAATCTGACTCCATCTCCCATCTGCTATCAGGAGTACACTATACCCATTGGTCCTGAGTCCATCTGTCTACACTAAGGAAAACAAAATTATCAGGTAAGTAATTTCTCCATTATCACCAGCTCATCCCAGTGCTGCTACTGAAGAGTGGGACCTGCAGACCAATACTTTGCTTCTGTGTTTACTAATGAGGATATTGGGAGAAACCAGTCCCAGAGATGGTTTTCAAGGGTGATGAGTCAGATGAACTGAACCAAATCATTGTGAAACTGGAAGATGTAGGCCAAATGACTGGAAGATGTAGCAAATGACCTGGTAATTATCCTAGGGTTCTGAAGGAACTAAAAAATGAAATTTCAGATCTATTAGTTAAAATTTGAAACCTATCATTAAAATC
Source organism: Rhinatrema bivittatum (assembly GCF_901001135.1). Taxonomy (NCBI): domain Eukaryota; kingdom Metazoa; phylum Chordata; class Amphibia; order Gymnophiona; family Rhinatrematidae; genus Rhinatrema; species Rhinatrema bivittatum. Next base: position 101,981,167 of record NC_042623.1, read on the forward strand.
ATCCATTATACCTGAAGACTACAGGGTGGCCAATGTAATCCTAATATTTTAAAAGGGCTTCGGGGTGACCCGAGAAACTATAGACAAGTGAGCTTGACTTCAGTGCCAAGAAAAATAGTGGAAACTATTCTAAAGATCAAAATCATAGAGCATATAGAAAGACATGGTTTAATGGAACACAGTCAACATGGATTTACCCAAGGAAAGTCTTACCTCACAAATCTTCATTTTTTTCAAGGGGTTAATAAACAAGTGGATAAAGGAGAACCAGTAGATGTAGTGATTTTCAGAAGGCGTTTGACAAAGTCCCTCATGAAAGGCTTCTAAGAAAACTAAAAAGTGATAGGATAGGAGGTGATGTCCTTTTGTGGATTAAAAACTGGTTAAAAGACAGGAAATAGAGAGTAGGATTAAATGGTCAATTTTATCAGCAGAAAAGGGTAAACAGGGATCTGTACTTGGAAAGCTGCTTTTCAATATATTTATAAATGATCTGGAAAGGAATATGATAACAAGGTAATCAAATTTGCAGATGATACAAAATTATTCAGAGTAGTTAAATCACAAGCAGATTGTGATAAATTGTGGGAGGTCCTTGCAAGACTGGAAGATTGGTCATCCACATGGCAGATGAAATTTAATGTGGACAAGTGCAGGGTGATGTATATAGGGAAAAATAACCCATGCTATAGTTACATGATGCTAGGTTCCATATTAGGAGCTACCACCCAGGAAAAAGATCTAGGCATCATAGTGGATAATACATTGAAATTGTCAGATCAGTGTGCTGCGGCAGTCAGAAAAGCAAACAGAATGTTAAGAATTATTAGGAAGGGAATGGTGAATCAAACAGAAAATGACATAATACCTTTGTATTGCTCCATGCTGAGACCACACCTTGAATATTGTGTACAATTCTGGTCAATGCATCTCAAAAAGGTTATAGTTGCACTGACGAAGGTACAGAGAAGGGTGACCAAAATGATAATGGGGATAGAATGTCTCCCCTAAGAGAAAAGGCAAAAAAGGTTAGGGCTGTTCAGCTTGGAGAAGCATGTCGAAGCAGGCGCACCCATGTTATAAAATCGGGGGTCGGCGCATGTAAGGGGGTGCACAATTGTGCACCCTGTGCTCACCGACACCAGCGGCCTTCACCCATTCCCTTCCCTCTACTCTATCCTTCCCCCCCCCCCGACCTCTATCTTACCTTTTGCGCCTGCCTCCGGGCAGGTGCAAGTTGCGCGCGCCGGCAGCCTGCCAGCACGCGATCCTCCAACACAGCGCGTAGGGCTTTTAAAATCCAGCCCATAGTTTTGAAAATCTGAAAATTATGTGGGTACTCCAAATCCCTCCCCAACTGTGTCCCCTGGAATGCCTCTGTTTAGGCCAGGTAAACTTATGCAGTTACAGGATATACGTGCATAAGGCAATTTCATAGCAAGTTATTTCTGTTTTACCAGTGAAAATGCCTTTGGAAGTTATTCTCTGTGTTTGATTTTACTTATGGTGTGGTTTTGATTTGATGGCTTATGATTTTTAATATGTATTTAATTGCAGCATAGTATAATACTGGTATTATTGTAATCCACTCTGAAATGATCATTTGACCTAAAAGGCACCGAATATAAAACAACAAATTATAGTAATTAAATATCTTAGAAACTAGTTGGTCAAATAAACTTAGCCTTTCCCTTTACTTCCTCATAGCTAATGGTGTGCTGTGCTTTCCCATGCTTTTTTGAATTCTGTTATTGTTTCCAAAAAGCAAGCAAACTACATGTTCAATAATAAAAATTTGAAAAGAAACTAAATGATGGGCAAGGCAATTTTTTTAAAATCATGTTTAATTCAGAGGAAAAACATTAGGGAAAGATGGTATCCTAGAGAATGATATTGATTAGTACCTACAGTTTTAACAACTGGTTCACAAAAGACAAAATAATAATTGATCCATTTTTGCAAAGTAATCAGAAGCTCAGCATACAGCAACCACTCTCTCACCCTATTCAGCTATTTCAAGCCCTATGAAAGAAAAAGATGATTTGCACAGATGCCTCTTTTGTTTCTGAACAGACTTCTAAAATGTTCCAGCTTAACAAAAGGTTATTTAAAAGTTATTACCAACTATCTAATGTACTTTCTAATGCACTAATATTTAGCATGTAGGGCTCCTGATTATAGGGTTTATGAAATACACATTTAGGGGTTAATTTTTCAGGGAATTATGGGGGGGGGGTTGTCAGTACTAAAATAGGTGTTTATCAGTATTTTTGCAGTGCAAATTAAACTTTTGGGACATTTTTAGGTAGATTTAATTTAATGAGATGTAAATTGATTTATCTTAAAATTTTATATGCTGAGTTGCACGGTGTGCACGTGTGTGTGAGTAGCTAGTGAAGGGGTGGCAGGGGAAGTAAGTATATGTGTGTGTGACTGGAGGAGATAGCAGGATGGTGTGTGTGTGTATGGCTGGAAGGGGTGGCAGGGGTGTGTGTGTGGCTGAGTGGTCTCTTCTCATTGCACTCTCCCACCAATTTCACTCCTACCTATCTTCCCCTCTCCTCTGTCCATTTCATTCTGTCCTCTTCTCCTATTGTACTCTTCAGCCTTCCCTTCCAAAAGCCATTTCATTGCCTCCTCCCCGCCCCATTGCATTCCTGCCTCCCCTCCCCATTGCATCTCCCATCTCTTTTGCTTCACATTACTTCCACTTCCCTGCTCACACCGTCTGTATGCTCCTCCTTTGGACAGCAAGACTTGGGTTCCCTATCAACTCACTGCTCTTAGGTACTTTGTCTTGGTCAAGCAAAGCTTGGAGTCCCTGCCATCATATGGGTACCATACTCTTCCTTTGGCCAGCAGGGCTTTGTTGCATCCGTCTGTCCTAGACTGTTTCGCCCCGTTTGCCTCACCTTATTCACGGCTCCTCCCGCTTACCTGGGAAAGATGGCTACCACCGCATCTGCAAGCCGACCTCTCTGGCGTCCCCAGAACGGCTATGGTGCAGCCTCCCACCATTGCTCCTCCCAGGTACCTACTAGGGTGTGCGTGCGTGTGCAACCCACGTCTTTGTACCACCCTTGGCGTGAACCTCGAGGGCATTCCCTCATGCTGACGTCACGCCATCTGGGTATATTACCTTCACTAATTTGTTAGCTCGTTGAGTTAGCCAGGACTCGAATCCGTTCTTGTCTACGCTACTCTGCTGCTTCCGTGCTGCCGCAGGAAGCTCTCTCTCTGCCCTTCGTGTAACCACTAACCTGGGTACCCGCTCCTCGGGGGCCCTCTGCTTTCTTTCAGGTGCCTTACAGGGAACACGTACTCACTCCTCGAGGGCCTGCTCTCCCTGCCTCGGTGCCTGTACCATCTGCAACATACCTGTGGAATTGCACAGCTACAGCAAACACCTAGTGAGTACTCTAACTCTCAGTCTATATCATCCACAGTATCTCCTCACTGAGAGACCTGCTGCAGAACCTCCTGACATCATCTAGGAGAGAAGGGCTCCCTCTGCCAAGGTCCCTGAGACTGCAACTATGGACTGCCTCACTGCTTCCACCTGGTGGCTCTCTTCAAGCTGTATAAATAAAGAACTACTTTGTGTTTTGTGTAGTACAAGTCTAGCCCAGTGCTATGGCTCCTCACGGGGCTCCTCCCTGTGGGCATGGTCATCTCCACAGCACCCAAGGATCCACCAAAACACATGTAACCATAACAGGCTTGAGATCCCTGCCAGTCCACTGCTCCCATGCTCCTCATCTTGGATTGCCAGGGCTTGGGCTCTCTGCCAGCTTGCTGCTCTTGTGGCACCAGTAGGGATTGGGCTCCTCGCCTGCCTCTTTGATAATGTCATCCAGTCACTGCTTGAAACAGCCAAATGACATCATTAGAGCCCCTAAGTATAGCCTTTTTTTGTTTTGTTTTAAAACAGAAACCCCCAATTTCTTTATCAGGGATTGTTTTATCTGTTTTTTTCAGTTTTAACCAAAAAGCAGAAGCCTTAAATATATGTCACCAACAAAATGAACATAAGAATGTATGATCATAAGAACTGCTATGCTGGGTGAGACCAAGGTCCATTGAGCCCATATCATATCTCAAGCAGTGACCAATGCAGGTTGCAAGTACCTGGCAGATCCCATAAAATAGACCAAATTCGTTAGCTTATTTAGTCTATCTGGCTAATAATATGTTATGACTTTTTCCGAACAAGAAAGCTAAGCAGTCTCCTCCAATATATCAATCACAACAAACAATGAGGTGCATATACAAAATACAAATCTAACAAATTTTTTCCATGAACTTGGATTCTGAAGTATTTGATTGCTACACGCAGAGGGATGTTTTCATCTATTTTTTCTTTAAGAGGGAATCCTTCACTTTCTTTAGCCACAATGTTTTTAGATATGGAGGAATGATATAATAAGGGCCCATGAGTATTGGACAACATCTAGTAGGGCTCACAATTTAAATCTTTTGAGATTTTAAAAGCTGAATTTGATATATCTGACCATACACACTATGGGCCTAATTGTCAAAAGCATTTCCATGTTTAAAACTTGGCTTTACACATGTAAATACACTTTATACATGAAAGTGGGCTTTTGAAAATTGCTACAACACATGCCATTGAATTGTCCATAGGATTTATTCACATTAAGGGGTAGATTTTAAAAGAAGCACGCGCAGCGTTCATGTGCAAATGCTACCCGGCTCGCACACATTTATGCCCGATTTTATAACATGCGCGCACAGGCGTGCTCAGGTTATAAAATCGGGGGTCGGCGCATGCAAGGGGGTGCACAATTGTGCACCTTGTGCATGCTGAGCACGCTCCAAGCAGCGCTGCCTTCCTCCATTCCTTCCCAGGCCACTCCGAAATTAGAGCGGCCTCGGAGGGAACTTCCCTACCCCCACCCCACCTTCCCTTCCCCTACCTAACCCCACTCTTCCCCCCTATCTTTTCCTTTTTCTGTCTTTTGTCAAAAAACTTACTTCAGCCCTAGGGCTGAAGTAAGTTGCGCACACCGGCCAGCTGCCGGTGCGCTATCCCAGACACAGCGGCAAATGGTCGCTATGCCAGGAGCCTCTGACCCCGCATCACAGGTCTGATTCTACCAGAGCCCACTGTTAATCCTGTTTTTTGAGTTCCTTAATGCCCTGTGTGAGTGAGGGGGTAAACCTGTGGGCTGTACAGCCGTCAAGAACGGGTGTCTGTGGGTCACAGGTCTTATCCTACCTGAGCCCACTGTAAACCCCTTTTTCCTTGACTTTTGTTTTTTTTGTGGTAATGGGGAATTAATTCCTGAAAATTTAAAGTGGGTGAAACTTTCTTTATTACAGCTAATTCAGCTGTAACTTCAGCCAGCTGCTTTTTCAAGGAAGAGAGTTCTGAACAAATATGGAAAGCCCAGACAATTTCCTTCAGAATAAAGGCTCCACAATAGTTACATTGGATAGTCCTCATTTTGTGAAATTTATTTGATGGATAGCACCTAAGAAAATACCAAATTACTAATTTATCTTGTTGCCAATTATATATTTAGGCAGACTATATCAGAAAAACAAACCTAGGGATGGGTGGGTAGAGGGGTAGGGTGGGAAGGAGTTAGTTAACACTTGGCCAGGGCTGTTCACTGGACACTATATCTGCTATTTATTTTGAACAGACCCTCCCCCAGATTTGGTGAGCTAATTTATTTTATTTATTTATTTGGTGCTTTTCTATACTGGCATTCATGATACAATCATATCATGCCGGTTTACACGGAACAGTGGAACAATAGAACCTTAAATATCAACATAGTGAAGAGAAGTAGAAGTTACAATAAAACAGGGATGCTGGAACTGGGGGAAGAAGAAGACAAAGCATAAGTAACAACATTATGAACAGCAATTATTTACATTGTGCTGAATGTGTAGTGGAGATTGCTTTGGTAAGCTTTTTCCCTGGCTCTCCCCAAGAAGATAGGCATCTGGCTGTCTCCTTCACTTACAAAGCAGACTGAGGAGGAGTTGATTACCTCCTGCAATGCACTGAGTCAGCTGCCAATAGCTGTTTAACCAAACCCCTTTTTTTTGTATATTTTATGTTTTATGATTAGACAAACACATCGCAATTTAAAGCAGCAATACCAATACCTAGAAAAATAGACAGATAAGGCTAGCACTACACAGAAACAGAAAAATTCTATAATAAGGATAAATTAAAGTTATTCCTTAGCTTTGCCCTGAAATAAGTTCAGAAGCACATGAATAAGCATCCTGTGTTTAGCTGGCTAAGTTTTAAATGACTATTTATAGACTGAAAATCAGTTTAATTTAGCCAGTAAAATTTGGCAGGCTAAGGCAGATGCTAAGTTTTCTTTTGTATATTGACTGCCTAGTGACTAAACCACTATTTAGCACAGTAGAAGGCTTTAACACATTCATAGACTGATAATGGGTTTTAATGACTCAAACTCAATGAATAATTGTGCATGGTTAAAAATAAATATAGCTAATCTCCTTTATAAACATGGCAGCATAGAATATGATAGCAGATAAGAACTGTATTCCCAAACAGTCTGCCCAAATTCCTTCCAATTACAATGGCCCAGAATTTCTAGGATTTTGGGTCACTTTTATTTCTACAGTTTGGGTAAATTTCACTTATTAATATTATTTAGGTTTGATAATTATGTGATCTAATGGGTTACAGTACTCAGATGTTTTACTCTTAGGCAATCATTTAAAACATGAATGCCAAAAGATTGAAAGACAATGGAGATCTTGCATAAGAACATAATGGCTCTTCCTAGTCAGTCATTCTCTTTAATATCTATTTACTTCTACTCTGCCGCCTTCTTGATGGTCTAGGCATACATTTAAAAATGTATACAGATGACATTCAATTATTCATTCCCTATAGCATTTCCTGGTCCAATACTTTGTCTATTGCTAGCCCCTGTGTTGTCTGTCAATTCTTGGCTTTCCCACAACCATTTTAAACTTAACGCTTCCAAAACTAAAATTTTAAACTTACCACCATTCCCTAGTCTTCCTGCCGTCCTCCATCTCACCTCACCTTCGACAACCACTCTGTCGCCATTACCACCAAGGTGTGCAACCTAGGCATTATCTTAGATTCCAAATTCTCCATGTCCCATAACATCACATCTGTGGTAAAAAAACAAAACAAAACAACTTTCTATAAGCTTCATCTGCTGAAATGCTTAAAACCATTGCTATTTCCCAATGACTTCCACTCAGTGTTACAAGCCCCAATCCTTACAGGCTAGGAGTGGAGGAGTAATCTAGTGGTTAGAGCAGTAGGCTATGAACCAGGAGACCAGGATTCAAGTCACACTATCGCTCCTTGTGACCTTGGGCAAGTCACTTTACCTTCCCTTGCCTCAGGTACAAACTTAGCATGTAATTCCTCTGGGGATAGGGAAATACCTACAGCACCTGAATGTAACCCACTTTGAAGTGCTGTGAAAAGTGGAATATAAATCTAAATAAATAAATAATTACTGCAAAGCCTTATATTTAGGTCTATCAGACTCTGTCCTACATCCTCTCCAACTGGTGCTAAATGTTTCTGTTTGCATCTTATCTGGTACAAAATTCAGAGACCACATTACCCCTGTTCTCTCCTCTTTACTTTGGCTCCATGTCCCATCACATATATACTATAAAATTCTTTCAATTATTCACAACCTCCTTCATAAGAAATCAACCATCTGGTTATGCACTTCTCTCCAATTGTACCAGCCCTCTAGACAATTTCAGTCCATGAACAAAAGCTTATTTGAAGTCCCCTCTGTTCGAACTGCCAGGCTTGATCTCACCAGATGGCGCACTTTTTCAGTGGCTGGTCCCACTCTATGGAACTGTATCCCAGATTATCTTAGGCTTCAAATGAATATTAGGGAATTTAAGAAAAATCTAAAAATCTATTTATATACCGTTGCCTATAAGCAGGCCCCAGCAGACTAAGTTCCACCTGGCCTCGTTTGCATTACCCTGTTCTTCTTGTCCCCTTTTTTCTCTTTGTGCTTTGTTTTTTAAAAAAGAATTTAAATACCATTGCTTTTGCAGCGAGCCGCTGTCAAAAGTGTTTGAAAGAAAGTGGCTGATTCAAAACAAGTTCAATAGGTAAAAATATTTTAATACATCTATGGCGATTTTTTACTATCTTACTGTTTGTAAGCATTACAGATATGAATTTTCATTTTTTTTGCTCTCTCCTATTTTAAGTCTGTTTCAGCTGATGAATTTTTTTTTAATTGTGGCATATGAGAGATTCATGTTATTCTGTGCCAATTCAAGTGGCTCCTAAGGTATTTATTCTGTGTTTATTTACTCCATTACACATTGTATACACTAATATTTTAAGAAGATCGATCTTGAAAAACATCCACATGCACTATTTTTCCTTTTTTTTATCCCCCCCTTTTTTCTTCTTTTCTCTTTTTTTCTTTTTTTGTTCTTTTCTTTTCCACCCCTTTTTTTCTCTTTTGGTCTCCTTTTTTACTTTTTATTTTGATTTTTTTCTTTATTTTTTTTCTCTCCAGTTTATATATATATATATATATATGTTCTCCCTTTGGTTTTAGTATACATTTATTAATAATGTTTGATACACATAATAGTTAATACAATATAATCTTTATGTTACACTCTGGTGGTTTAGTGTGCCCTTGGGCCTCAGCCCGGACCCAGATCTTCAGGACCGAGCCGAGGGTTGACGGTGGCTCCGCATGGCTGATGGGCTGACCCTCTGCCAGGCCGGCAAGCTCCCAGGGCCAACATCCGAGGATGTTGGTAGGGGAAGGGTCCTCCGACTGTTCCGAGCCCTTTCGGACCTGCCACTTGATCGGCATTGGAGCAGCAGGCCTGGCCTGAGGTTGAGGGCAGACGGAGGCCTTGACACGAAGACAGGACTATGGGCGATGCGACGGCATCGCAGACAAGACACTTGACAACAGCTGGGTTGATGCATCGACATCACGGATGAGGAACTTGACAACAGCAGGGTTGATTCATCGTCATCACGGACGAGGAACTTGGCATCCAAACAAGCACACATAAGGCTTGGACATTGGCACTGTCTCTCAGGGCGCCCTACTCAGGCCACCCGCAGGACTGAGTCGCGGACCACCCTGTCCCACTGCGCGCCCTACACAGCCCTTGCAGGCTGGTCACAGACCACGAGGGGAACGGGACAGCGCAGGAAAGGTCTAGGCAAAGAGGGACTCCAATGACGAAGCCGGTGTCACCCGAAGTTCCCTCTAAGGCTGGCGGGAACGGAGGCTCAGGATCACAGGACACACAGTCCACCTGTAGGCTGGTCCACTCGGGCACAACCTCATCAGGGGGACCCCCGGCCTCACAGGTACCGGAAGGCTCAAGAGCACTGCAGATGAAGACGCGGGGAAGAACATCCTGGCAGGCAGACACATCAGGATAAGGAAGATCATGGCGAAACATCAGGACATGGTCAGGGACCTCAGGCAAAACATAAAGACATGGATACGTGGTATAAAAGCAGGCGAGACGAGGAGCTCCACGAAGAACAGACATCCTTACAAGGCTCTGGCAGGCAAGAGCCTCCAGAGGGAAGTCACATCGATGCAAGGCCAAGACAGACTGAAGTTGAAGTCCTATTATAGGGCTGCAGACCGGCGACTCCCTGGGAGGAGTTAGGCAGGCCCATGCCTAGCTGGCCCTATAACTACGGAGAAGTGCTGTGGGCCGGCCCCTAGGGAAGTGTGTGGCTCAAACCAGGAAGTTCATGCAAGCACAAGCAGCCTCAGGCAGGCCTCACGGACATCGAGGCCTCCCAGACCCTGGAGCAAATCCTGGACAGTTCGCAGGCGAGACCCTGGCTTGGAGCGGCCTCCAGGAAGGGGTAAGGAGCCTCCCGTAGCCCCGCTTCAGGAGGGTTCATAACACTTTATATATAATTTTTTTCTCACTTATTGAGGTTTATTTATCAAGTTGTTTATAAGTAAGCACGGTTTCCTCCCTGCATTTCATCTCTTTATTGTTTGCCATTTTGATATTTGTACACACACATGTACATTCGTTTTTATAATGATTTTACATAGATCTGTACATATATATAAACGTTATATATGTATGTTAAAAAATTAATATCTTTTATGTTTGTACAATAGTATGTTTGTTTTTATCATATTTATTATTTATTATGATTGATTATTATTTATACAATATTGTTATATTCCACTTTGTTGTTTCATATATATATGTATGTGTGTCATTTATTTGTTTGCAATAGCCCCTGAGGCAGCTCTTTGAGCGAAACTCGGCAAGAGTCGGGCAAGATTTAATAAAGTCCTATTTCACCAATTCAACTCCTTGTGTTTGTTGCTATCAGCCATCTTGGATGGGCTACCGGTTTGTTTTCTTGGTCCCACTCTATGGAACTGTATCCCAGATCATCTTAGGCTTCAAATGAATATTAGGGAATTTAAGAAAAATCTAAAAACCTATTTATATACCGTTGCCTGTAAGCAGGCCTCGTTTGCATTACCCTGTTCTTCTTGTCCCCTCCATGAATCCTACGATATATTACTGTGCCTTTCCCCCTTTATTTTATATGTGACTATTGTTTTTATTTTGTAATGTATGTATGGACTGCCCCGCCCCACCCATGCCCCACCCACGCCCCACTCCCGGACCGCCCCTTACATATGTTCCGGGGCTTTACACGCATTGCCGGGCCTTTTGAAAATGGGCCCAGGGTGCGTAAATTTTGAAAATCTGGCCATAAGTGCACTTATGTAGATAATAGCTTATGAAAATTGCTACAAAAGTATGTTACATTTACATGTGTAATTCCTTTGAAAATTCACTGACATATGTTGTTACAATTGTGTAGAGATATTTTTTAGGTTGGGGGGATATGGGCATGTTACGAAATCAAACAGATTTGGAAACAATCCTAATGCAAAGCACACCTAACTCCAAGATAATTTCTCATTTATATAAATATTTTCTAGATGGCATGCAATCCCTTGAAACCAGTGCTTATTTTATAAGTAAGTAGAACTCTAATATATCTCTAACTCTAGATAAAGATGATTGGAGGGATATATGGTGAAAACCCTTAAATTAACTCTGTGAAACAAAGTTTGAGAGTTAATATTCTGTTTGTTGCATAGAACTTACTGATATCCCTTATATGTTACTAGGTTTAATGCAGTCAGATCACTATCGGGCCGATACAGTACAGTGCGCTCCGATGGAATGCACTGTTAACCCTCAATTGGACGCGCGTTTTCGACGCGCTAGCATTACCCCTTATTCAGTAAGGGGCCGAAAACGCGCATACAACCCCCCCGAAACTAATAGCGCCCGCAACATGCAAATGCATGTTGATGGCCCTATTAGGTATTCCCGCACGATTCAGAAAGGAAAATGTGCAGCCAGGCCGTACATTTTACTTTCAGAAATTAGCGCCTACCCAAAGGTAGGCGCTAATTTCTTCGGGCACTGGGAAAGTGCACAGAAAAGCAGTAAAAACAACAAGAGGTAGGGGGGTTTTGATAGGGATGGGGGGGTGGGTTAGGTAGGGGAAGGGAACGGAGGCAGGCTGCATGGCTCAGCACGCGCAGGCTGCCGATTTTGGGCAGCCTTTGCGCGTGCCGACCCTGGATTTTAATGGATATGCGTGGCTACGCGTGTATCTATTAAAATCCCATGTACTCTTGTTTGCGTCTGGTGCGCGAACAAAAGTAAGCACGGGCGCAGATTTATAAAATCTACCCCAGGATGCTCAGTCTTGTGCTTCTGAACTTATTTGGTTAACACAGAAAATCAACACTGGACAGATAAGTCCTCTTCAGAAATTTCCTACAGCCCTGATCTCCTTCTCATCCATACCTTCCTGAAGTGCCGATGTTAAAAAGGTGAGTCGCTGCTATCATCCTTCCACTGTCTTGCAAAGTCTTTTTTTTAAACATGAGCTATTGCCATCTCTTTCCCATTTCTCTCCTAGAATTGCAATATAAAAACATTGAACTGATGTCCCAGTATTCCTTTCTCCCTCCAAAGATATCAATAGACATATATTGTCCCCTTCACTAGCATTCTAGAAAACAAAGAACAACAATAAGAAGAGAAATACTAAAAAAAAAGACAAGCTTAGGACAAATGCACAAAAAACTTACTGAATAATTCTTTTCTTTTTCATATCTAAAACATATCTCTCATGCTTCGAACCAGTAGCCCAGTAGCTTTCAGCTCTCTCCACACAGGACTGGCAATGAGACCATGTGCAAGCCTTTCTTTTCTATGTTTCTGATGGGAAGAAGTGAAGCTACTGGAAAATGAATGGCATAGAACATGCAAAAAGTAGCACACATTAAATTCAGTAGTATTCATGTGCTAATAGCTAGGGATGTGCTGCCATTTCACATGAAAAAGGAAATTGTCAATGACATTTCCTATTTTATTTTCTTATGTCCTTTGCTTTTCTTGTTTTATTTTGTGCCATTGCCAATTAAAAAAACCCCTTGGCAATCATTAAAAAAAAAAAAAAAAAAAAAAGCCTTTCCTGGACTTTCTTCCACTGGTCCCCCAAGATTATCTGCCGTTCCCTGCAGGCCTTCTGGGCTCCCTTCAGACTCCCCCTTAACTCACCTGAAATTAGTAACCTCTCCCGGGGCCAAAAGAGGTAATCAGTCATTCCTGCCTTTGTCATACAACAAAATGATGCTGCACCATTCATGTGGTAGCCAGCTAAGCTGAAGTGAATATTGAACTACATCCTAGCTAGCTAAGTTGCAGCTTACAATTTCCCTAAATCCAATAACCTAAAACCTACCTTTCTAGATTTAGGATGGATATATTTATAGTTAGAGATTACCCGAAAATCAGTGGGGCGGATGCAATAATCTTCGCGGAAAGCAGGTGCTGACATTTCAGAGCCCCCTTTCTTAATGCACGCAGGGCGCCCGCAAGGGGGCGCCATGCAATATGTAAATTAGGGGGCCACGCTTGGAAGGAGGCGCTAGGGTCGCTTGCACGAACTTAGCGCCTCCTTCCTAACGAGACCCGCTGCGGCTGCTGGTTATGAAGACCGACGCTGGTCATAACTGGCCGTCTGCCAGTAATGAAAATAGCCACCGAGTTTACTGGCAGACGGCCGGTTATGAAAACCGATGCCGAGTTTACCGGCGTTGGTCTCCATAACTCGGCGGTCTGCCGAGTTATTTTATTTTATTTTTTTTACTTTAAAGTTTTTTACTTTAAAGTTTTTTCTGCTTTTCTGTACTTCTTTTCAATGCGCTCAGCTATTAACGCCTGCTCCAGGCAGATGTTAATATCTGAGCGATAAATGTGAGTCTGAGACGCACGTTTATCTTTTTGCATTTGGAGTGAATGAGTAATTGTCTCCTTCACATGCATTTGCATTTGATGCGCACTAACTCATTTACTCTGTGTCAGACACATGTTAAATAGGTGCTAATCCCCCTATTGCATTAGGGGTGGATTAGCGCCTATTTAACCCGCTTCCGACAGTGGGTTAAACAGTGCACTCGGCTGAGCGCACTGTATTGCATCGGCCCCAGTATTAACTAACTTCCTCTCCCTGGTCATTCCTGCCCTTAGGACCACCCACTTTTTGAGCTGCCAGATTTTTTTTTTATTTTTATAATTTAACTTCAGGAGTTAAGTGGCTAACCTGCTTTGAAAATCCATCTCTTATTAACTAGGCTGTTAATGTCAATTTTCTCATTGTACCCTTTAGTGACAGCCCTGTAGTATGCTTGGAGTTTTCTAAGATTAATGAACCATATAATTTGTGGCCTGAGACATTTAAAAATGTCTGATTAATTGATGCATTCCTAATGTGCATGGAATTTTATTAGTCTCATTTAAATTGTATATTTCTCTACAAAATGTTAATGCTTTCATTCTAGATTATTTGCATCTAGATTTTCAGGACCATGATTCAGGGCTTTTACATTTAGATGCAATTTTTACTATTTCTTCTATAGTTGTCCAATTATAAAACTCTTTGGGGCCATTAAGAAATCCTGCATGTAGCTTCAAACTCACAAGTTAATTTTCAAAGGGAAACCCCCTGCAAAGTATTGTTTTGGAAATTTGGGCCAATGGGAACTTTAAGTACAAAATTACCTGTGGTCTTTAGAAGAGTTTCACAAGTTTGAAATAAGAGCAAGTGATTCTCAAACTTTTTTCTGTTGGGATACACTTGACAGATGATGCTTACATGCCTGACATACTGTACACATGACCATCACAGGGCTAAATATAAACTATTGGAAACAGGATGCTGGGCTTGATGGACCCTTGGTCTGACCCAATATGGCATTTTCTTATACTTTTCATCCACAGGAACCAGTCCTTACCCTACATGCTCCCCCCCTCCCCCCCCACCACCCCACCTTTCCCCAGCAATGGGTACAGAGAACTATGATATATCCCCATACAAAAGGGTATTCAGATTCTGGTGTCATCTCAGTATCAGTAACACAAACTTCATCTACTATCAGGTGCATTGTAAAATACCAAACCTGAAAAAGTGCTCAGCATATATGTAGCAAACCTACCATAGCATAGCAACACTAACTCCAAACTGCAATAGCCCTACCTATGAAAGGGCAGCAGTGCACTGCCAATGCATGTCCTATTGAGAATACACAACAAGTACAAAGATAGAAGAAATGTGCATTCTTAACATTTACTTATACTGGGCCGGATTTTAATAGCTATGCGCGGGCGTAGATTTGTGCGCACAACCCGGCACGCACAAATCTACGCCCGATTTTATAACATGCGTGCGCAGCCGTGTGCATGTTATAAAATCCGTGGTCGGCGCACACAAGGGGGTGCACACTCGTGCACCTTATTTATTTATTTATTTATTTTAAGTTTTTCTATACCGGCATTCGCAATAGATATCGCATCATGTCGGTTTACAATTAACAAGTGGATAGGTAACAAACAAGGTAAAAAACTAACATTTATCTTAATAATAATAATAATAATAGTTGTAGTAATAATAATGATAAAAACTTTAAACAAGAGAAGGTTAAGGTATGCAGTTACAATAAAACAAGGGAGTAATACAACTTGGAGCATGGAAAAGAAGCTGGGGATTAAATAGAGAGAACGTAAATGCCAGTCAATGTGCTTAAAGCATTAATGAATTGATCTTGTGAGGTAGGGATATTAATTATGCGGTAGAGATATTAATTACCATGAATAAGGCAAAGTCTGAGCGCCTAGTTAATAATGGAATAGGATCAGTTTAGTTCAGGAAAGGCTTTCAGGAATAGCCACGTTTTGAGTCTTTTCCTGAATGTGGGCAGGCAGGGTTCCTGTCGCAAATCTGGTGGGATAGAGTTCCACAGTGTTGGAACTCTATCCCACTATTCCACAGTGTTGGAACTCTATCCCTAGGGCTCGCGCGCCGAGCCCTAGGGGAGCCCCGATGGCTTTCTCCGTTCCCTCCGAGGACGCTCCGAAATCAGAGGGAACTTTCCTTCTGCTCCCCCCACCTTGCCCTACCTTCCCCTATCTAACCCACCCCCCAGCCCTACCTAAATTCCCCCTAACTTTATTTTTTTATTTACCCCTGCCTCTGGGCAGGTGTAGGCTGCGCGCGCCAGCCAAGTGCCAGTGCGCGATCCCCCAGCATAGCCACTGTGCCAGAGGCCTCGTTCCCGCCCCTGGACCGCCATGCCCCGCCCACTCCCTGCCCCTTTTTTCAAGCCCTGGGGCATACGCACGTCCCGGGGCTTGCGTGCATCGCCGGGCCTATGCAAAATAGGCTCAGCGCGCACAGGAACAGGTTTAAAAGGGTTACCCCCCATCATACATCACTTCTCTCAATTACTCCTTTTTAATCATCCCCTCACATTCACATACCTGCCCAGAATTGCTGACAGCCTCCCCAAAATCTTCTTCCTTGTGCTCTCTCTCTCCGCCACTCAACTCTTACTGTGCCCTGTCTACCCTCTTCTCCTCCCTGCCTAGCTACTCCTGACCCCCTCTTTCCCATCCCTTCCAGCTCAGCAGTCCCCACAAACTCTCTCTCTCCCCCACTGTTCCCTGTCCAGCATCTCCAACCTGCTTTCCCCACCTGCCACAGGGTGAAGAGAGCATCAGCAGCATCCCCTTCCAGGCCCAGCAGGGGAAGATAAAGTTGGTGTCCCATTGGACCCCGAAATGCAGGATTTTATTTGTTTATTTATACAGTTTTCTATACCGTTGCACAGAAAAAAATTCCATCTCGATGGTTTACAAAATTATACTAAAAAGAAAATACATGAAATAAATAAAAGTTCACATAAAATCATATAATATAAATTATTAAAGACATGATTAGCTAAAACTAAATAAAATTCCATTAATAATACAAGGTAAAAGATAAAAAGTAAGATCATAAAAAAGATGATAGGTTTCGGCTTGGGGCTTAGTTGTCAAT
This sequence comes from Rhinatrema bivittatum, assembly GCF_901001135.1. Taxonomy (NCBI): domain Eukaryota; kingdom Metazoa; phylum Chordata; class Amphibia; order Gymnophiona; family Rhinatrematidae; genus Rhinatrema; species Rhinatrema bivittatum. Next base: position 101,997,635 of record NC_042623.1, read on the forward strand.
TGAGTATGCCTATTGGAAAAGCCATGTTTTTAATTCTTTCCTAAAACTTTTCTTATCAGATTGAAGTTGGCAATGTCTTGCTCTGATTTGTGTGCAGGAAGAAACAGCCTCCCACTGGGCCAGAAAGAAAAGAAGGAAGGGAGAGTAGCCTCCTGCCAGGCCTGATAAAGAAGTCAACAGACTCCCAACTGGGCTGAGAAGGGAAGAGCAGCCTCCTGATGGCCCTATGACATACTTCCCAGGACCGCCTGACACACCTATTGAGAACCACTACATTAAAGTATGTGCCATAAACCTGCTTCTGTAGGAAAGGCAAATCTCAGGCCAAGGAATTAATCTAAGTCATTTCCTTTTCTAATTTATCATTTATTATTTGTAATAATACAATCTTAAGAATGTAAATCTTGAAAGGTAAATTATGGAGTCAAATCATTCAAAAAGGATTAAGGTATACCGTAAAGGAAACGTGGGAAACAGCATAAATTCCATTTAAGCAGCCCCCAAAAAGAAACTAGATGATATTATTTCTAGAATTTTGTGGAGAGCATACTAAGACCAGTTATCTGCAGGAATTCTTATCCTACAGCTGAACATTGCCCTATTTCACAAGTTTGTCATTCAAAAACTGTGTTATTTGCTTAAGTTCAAAAAATATAATAAACAAGATTAAACTCATCAAGGCATTTGCATGAAAAATTTAATAAAAAGGATGTTCTAGATCTCATAAGAAAAAACAGTTTTCTTCTTTCTCTGGGTAACTTTAGAAATCTCTGGAAAAAACCTGAGTTTCTACTGAAGAAAAAGCTCATCATGGAGCTTAAAAAAGAGCTTTAACAGCCAGTCTCTATTTGTTTCCAGGGATAAAGTAACAATCAAAGTAGAACGTGGCTCCACTTCCTTTTCTGATGATGCCAAAATTCCAGTTAAATCAAGACTTTTCTCAGAAATCAGAGAAGATTAAACTTGAGAAGATTATGTTTTTTTCTTAAATGGCCCATGGCCAACGGGGGAACCCGTTGTCAAGAATTTTTTTAAATATCTAATAGATATTTTTTAAATATATAGTTAGTTTTGTTTAGTTTATTGAATTTTCAGAATCTCTTTACCTGCCAAAAATCAAAGCAGAGACTAATTGCAACTTAGGAAAATGTATAAATTGAAAATTCTGCTTCCTGACAAATTTCCAGAATCTCCAACTTTAATAATAGGTAAAACTTTTCAATAATGATGGCCTGTTGAGTCCCTTTAGATTGTTCCACCTTTTTCTCAGTCTCTAAGAAGTGATGCTTAGCCTTCATCTTAAACGTCTCAAAAACACCCTATTTAAATTTCAAATTTTTTTTCCAACATTACCAAAGTCTGTACCAAAACAACCTTCTATGGCATTCCAAATCTTCTCCAAATTAAATACTTCTGGTTTTCCAAGCAAATACCCCATTGTATCTCCTGATTAGAAATATTTGGGTAGATTTTAAAAAGTCCACGCATATTTCACCGCACGCAAAGATACGCACTATTTTCTAAACTATACACGTAGGTTATAAAATACTCTTCACACACAAGAGAGAGAAAGAGAGAGAGCCTCTACTCTATATATGAACCATTGTAAGGGAGTACATTGAATCAGGGTGAGTTTTTGGGAGGTGGGTTGGGGGTTAGTGTTTTTCAGACACATTCAGAGTTATTCATTGTAAAATTGACACCAGTAAAGAATTTTAGATCTTATAAATGATTAAAAGGAGTTGATTTGTACAATGCAGCTAGCAGAGGCTGCAGCTGAGGAAAATTAGGGGTTACGTGTGTCAGTGCTGGCCCAGCCTAATGAAAGCCCATGCCCTGCCTTTTTTCCACCTACTTTTTCCGGGCACGAGTACATTAATATATGCATGCCCCTCCCAGCTATTTAAAATTCACGTAGCTCCCTCAAGGCCCACTTACGCGAGTTATGTGGTCGTTTTTGTGTGCACACGGCTTTTAAAATCTACCTCATAGTCACTGGTACCTGCCCTCTATGAATGGTAGGGATGTGAATCGTGTTCCATATCGTCTTAACGATAGAAATCATGTGGCAGGGCAAGAAAATCGTGTTAGGCATGATTTTTTAGTTAAAAAATCGTTAAAAATCGTTTTTTCTGATTAGTGCGCACTAACTGGGAGTTAGTGCGCACTAACTGAAAATGATACAATTTGACACTTTTCAGGTCAGTTAAGGTCAGTTTAGGAATGAATATGTATTCCTATTGGCTGCCCTCTTATTTATTCATGTTACCAAGGTTCCCACTGACAGTATATGGGGGATGGAAAATGGAAACAGTTGGTAGCTTGACAAAACAAGTAATGTGATCAGTCAATGTGACTAGAACTTGTGCCCTAACCCTGATACCAGGGGAATTGTGATCTTCCTGCACACAGTGCCCTATCCCTATTAATACCAGGAGTGTTGTGATCTTCCTGCACACAGTGCCCTAACCCTGGCACCAGGGGTGTTGTGATCTTCCTGCACACAGTGCCCTATCCCTATTAATACCAGGAGTGTTGTGATCTTCTTGCACACAGTGCCCTAACCCTGGCACCAGGGGTGTTGTGATCTTCATGTACACAGTGCCCTATCCCTATTAATACCAGGAGTGTTGTGATCTTCCTGCATACAGTGCCCTATCCCTAATACCAGGGGTGTTGTGATCTTCCTGCACACAGTGCCCTATTCCTGATACCGGGGGTGTTGTGATCTTCCTGCACACAGTGCCCTATTCCTGATACCGGGGGTGTTGTGATCTTCTTGCACACATCCCGGTATCAGGGATAGGGCACTGCATGCAGGAAGATCACAGTGCCCTATCCCTAATACCCCTGGTATTAGGGATAGGGCACTGCGTGCAGGAAGATCACAACACTCCTGGTATTAATAGGGATAGGGCACTGCATGCAGGAAGATCACAACACCCCTAGTATCAGGGATAGGGCACTGTGTGCAGGAAGAGCACAATACCCTGGAGGAGTGAGGGTCAGGCAGCTCCCCCCTGTCTGTGAAGCCAGCCTCTCACTAGTAATGCAGGGAGGGAGCTGTCTCAGACTTCACCATCCTCCCCCCCCCCTCACCCACACACCATTCACTAGCTGGGACATGGGGGAAGTCAGGAGTGAGGGTCAGGCAGCTCCCCCCTGTCTGTGAAGCCAGCCTCTCACTAGTAATGCAGGGAGGGAGCTGTCTCAGACTTCACCATCCTCCCCCCCCCCCCCCACCCACACACCATTCACTGGCTGGGACATGGGGGAAGTCAAGAGTGAGGGTCAGGCAGCTCCCCCCCTGTCTGTGAAGCCAGCCTCTCACTAGTAATGCAGGGAGGGAGCTGTCTCAGACTTCACCATCCTCCCCCCCCTCACCCACACACCATTCACTGGCTGGGACATGGGGGAAGTCAGGAGTGAGGGTCAGGCAGCTCCCCCCTGTCTGTGAAGCCAGCCTCTCACTAGTAATGCAGGGAGGGAGCTGTCTCAGACTGGTATCAGGGATAGGGCACTGAGTGCAGGAAGATCACAACACCCTGGAGGAGTAAGGGTCAGGCAGCTCCCCCCTGTCTGTGAAGCCAGCCTCTCACTAGTAATGCAGGGAGGGAGCTGTCTCAGACTTCACCATCCTCCCCCCCCCCCCCTCACCCACACACCATTCACTAGCTGGGACGTGGGGAAGTCAGGAGTGAGGGTCAGGCAGCTCCCCCCCCCTGTCTGTGAAGCCAGCCTCTCACTAGTAATGCAGGGAGGGAGCTGTCTCAGACTTCACCATCCTCCCCCCCCCCCCCTCACCCACACACCATTCACTAGCTGGGACATGGGGGAAGTCAGGAGTGAGGGTCAGGCAGCTCCCCCCCTGTCTGTGAAGCCAGCCTCTCACTAGTAATGCAGGGAGGGAGCTGTCTCAGACTTCACCATCCTCCCCCCCCCCCTCACCCACACACCATTCACTGGCTGGGACATGGGGGAAGTCAGGAGTGAGGGTCAGGCAGCTCCCCCCTGTCTGTGAAGCCAGCCTCTCACTAGTAATGCAGGGAGGGAGCTGTCTCAGACTGGTATCAGGGATAGGGCACTGAGTGCAGGAAGATCACAACACCCCTGGTATCAGGAATAGGGCACAGGTTCTAGTCATATTGACTGATCACATTACTTTTTTTGTCAACTACCAACAGTTTCCATTTCCCATCCCCCCAACCATCACCTCAGTTGGAACCTTGGTAACATCAATAGATAAGAGGGCAGCCAGCCAATAGGAATACATATTCATTCCTAACTGACCTTTACTGACCTGGAAAGTGTCAATAATTTGTATCATTTTCTGTTAGTGTTCCTGAGTTTCCATTTCAATTTCCCATCCCCCCAACCATCACCTCAGTGGGAACCTGGTTAACATCAATAGATAAGAGGGCAGCCAGCCAATAGGAACACATATTCATTCCTAACTGACCTTTACTGACCTGGAAAGTGTCAATTTGTATCATTTTCAGTTAGTGCGCACTAACTGGGAGTTAGTGCGCACTAACACAATTTAACGATTTTTAACGATAAATCGTTAGAATTTCTATTGTATTGTGTTCTATAACGATTTAAGACGATATTAAAATTATCGGACGATAATTTTAATCGTTAAAAAACGATTCACATCCCTAATGAATGGTTCCTAAATCTGCAGGTCTATTCTCCAGCTTCTGGCCAATAGACTCTCCCAATTCACTGCCGAGATTGCCAATCAAGGCTGCCATCATTGGTTCTTCTTTGTTTTCCTTCACTCACCAGAGTCTTTCTGATATCATTATTCAGCAACTGTGTGAGCAGATCCCAGAAAGAATAGAATCCAAGGGTGAAGATCTCTCACCTAGGCTCAGCGAAATGGTGGTCCCTGGAGGGGAAGAGGGCTCATATTATCCCTTCATACTCCTCAACAGCACCTCTCCAGATGCAACAGATGGATGTAACATGGAATCTATTGGATGATGTTTTATTTTTCCATTCCACGAATAAGAGAAAATAAAAGAAAAAACAGCAATGGGGCTTCAGGAACTCAAATATGTGCAGCCATCTGGGTAATCACCATCTTAAAATCTCCCTTGAGTTATTTCCTTTTAAAACTGTCCTTCTCTGTTAGCATTTTCAAAATTCTTTTTTCTTTAGTCTGCAGTTCATTGCAAGCAGTCAAAAACATATACTCTGTTCACTGGGACTGATGATCTAATAGGAAAAGGTCCAATTATACCACACACTCCATAGTGTGCCTTGATGCTATAGCTCATTAAAATATTTTTATCCTCCTTCAAATATAATGTACATCCACAGAATGTAAAATGTAATGAGAAAACAGTTGTGTATATTCTTTCATTAGCACCAGTTAGCATCTACAACCTTTTATTCTGCTTGACATGCTGGCAATTTGCCCAGTTTTAATTTGTTATATTATTTAGGCTGTAAAAACTATTCCACAGCAATACTCACCTAACTACTGGATAAAACTGAGAAGAAGGGAACATTGTCCTTCTATTCAGAAATATTAACTTACTTGAGCTCAATTTATCCAAACCAGATGTGTGAAAATACTCCAGCTCAATGATATTCATTGATTTGAGTGCATAAAAGATTTGCTTCCTACCTTTATAGTAGAGTGAGTAGGTCAGCACTTTAGAATAAAGTGATGGAATTGTATGTTATATTTTAGGGTGATCCGTCTGTAGAGATGTGCTTTCATTTTAAATAAATAGGAAATCCAAACCAAAATGGACCATTTTTTTATTATTGGTTCAAAATTATGCATTATAAATGCACATCCCAATGAAAATCCCAACATTTTTCAGTTTGGGAAAAAGTACAACCTATTAGCAAATAGCACATGTTATTTCCAGAGGAAAAGAAAAAAAAAAACCATGACCTCAGCCATTAGCTGGTCCAGCCTGCCTGTATGTTTATATGACCATACCAAAAAGTGTCACCGGCTGGTCCTAGGACTGCTGTCATTTTTATGTCACACACTGCCGGTCTCAGGGTTACCAGCACCATTTTTCAAAGGATTCCAGTAGGTCGCGCGCCGAGCCTATTTTGCATTAGAGATGTGAATCGGAACCAGAATTGGTTCGGTTCTGGTTCCGATTCAAAGCGTGCATTTTTTTTCATCCGGCTCGATCGTTTTTTTTTTTATTGGCTGCGCCCGATCCGATAAACAAAAAACCCACCCCGACCATTTAAAACCGCTCCCTTAGCCTCCATCACCCTCCTGACCCCCCAAAAAACGTTTTAAAATTACCTAGTGGTCCAGTGGGCCCCGGGAGCGATCTCCCGCTCTCGGGCCATCGGCTGCCACTAATAAAAATGGCGCCGATGGCCCTTTGCCGTTACCCTGTCACATGGTAAGGGCAAAGGGCCATCGGCGCCATTTTTATTAGTGGCAGCCGACGGCCCGAGAGTGGGAGAGCGCTCCCGGGGCCCACTGGACCACCAGGTGATTTTAAAACATTTTTTGGGGGGTTGGGAGGGTGGTGGAGGCTAAGGGAGCGGTTTTAAAGGGTCGGGGTGGGTTTCTTTTATTGGCCGACCGCCCGAGCGTGAGAGAATGCTCCCGGGATGCCCGCTAGACCACCAGGTAATTTCAAAACGTTTTTGGGGGGGTCGGGAGGGTGGTTGGAGGCTAAGGGAGCGGTTTTAAAGGGTCGGGGTGGGTTTTTAGGTTGTGTCCTAACTCCCGTTAGTGTGCACTAACACGATTAACGATTTTTTCACAATAAATCGGTAGAATTTCTATTGTATCACACTCTTTAACGATTAATGACTATTTAAAAAATATCGGACAATATTTTAAATTGTCAAAAAACAATTCACATCCCTATTTTGCATAGGCTCGGCGGCACGCGCAAGTCCCGGGACGTGCATAAGCCCCGGAGCTTTGCTAGGGGGGGCGTGTCGGGGGGGGCATGTAGGGGGGCGGCACGACATTCGGGGCATTCCGGGAGGCATTTCGGGGGCGTGGCCGAGGCCTCCGAAATTGCTCCCGGGCCAGGGAATCACGCAGCGGAGCAGGCGTAACTTTCACGATAAAGGTAGGGGGGGTGTAGATAGGGCTGGGGAATGGGTTAGGGAGGGGAAGGGAGGGGAAGGTGGGGGGAGGCCGAAGGAAAGTTCCCTCCGAGGCCGCTCTGATTTCGGAGCGGCCTCGGAGGGAACGGGTAGCACGCACAGGGCTCGGCGTATCTTATAAAATCCAGCATACTTTTGTTTGCGCGGGCGTACATTTATAAAATCTCCCCCTGTGTGTTTATCTGTGCTGAAATTCTGCTGACCTAATTTTGAAACCCAGTTTAGGAACTGTGCTGGATTCTACTGATTTAATTCTGCAAGCTGGCCTAGAAACTATGCAGTGATTTGTGCTAGATTCAGCTGACCTAGTTTCACTTACCCACAAGGTTTTAAGTATCTGCACTGAGGCAGCTCAAGAGCTTAAACAGTGGCCTATAAAAGTTTGTTGTTTGGGGGCTTTAAGCTTAATTGTTCACTTTTAATTATCAAGCTACTGCCACATGTTTTGCTATGGGGTTAATTGAATTGTTTTATTTCTAAGGCTACTGAATTATACTGAAGAGTTCATAATTGTTCAGGAACCTTGAGGCAATGGTTTGCTTGTGCACTGGCGACAAGTACCTTTCCACCAGTGTGGAAGCTACAACCCCTAACAAAGGAATGGGGTTTATTACCCTTAACCAATTAGCTTTCATGGTTTTGATGCAACTACAACATCACTCTCCACTTCGATGGCAGAGGGAAAAAGTCAGAGCCTGACTTTTACGGTCTGCAGTACTGATATGCAGATATTACAGAAAAAGTGCAGGACTGCTTCTACAGCCAAGTCCAAAATCACAGCATGTTCAAGCAGCAATGTGTGCATTATCAAGAAGGCTGCTCACCCATAAAAATGTTGATAGTAATTTTGATATGGGTTTGACAGTGCTTGGTTTTGATTGTTAATATTACTGTCTTTAATATAAGGATTGGCGGTACTGCATGGAGTGGAAGTTACTTCCATAAGAAACTTGCTGGGAAGACTGTCTGGACCATTTGGTCTTTTTCTGCCATCAATACTATGTTACTATGTTTTGAATATTAAGAACAAGGCCAGCAACATTTAATTCTCTGGTTTTGAATCAACCTTGATTGAAGGGAAACTCTTGGCAGAAGCTCAGCTTGCAATTTGCAGATGCCAAAATTATTGCCGTCAGCAGGGTGGTCCCATCACAGCTACCAATTAAAAACATGAGCAAAATGCACAATAAATAAACATATAACACAGAATTTAATATACTGAAAGGTATTAATAATGCACATGAATCAAAACTTTTCTGATGTAAATGAAACTGTAGAACAATGGGTCATGATAAGAAATTCCAAGATGGTAGACTCAGGAAATATTTCTGCATAGAAAGGGTAGGCAATGCATGGAATGTGCTCTTAGAACAGTTGGTGAAAAGAACAATAATGGAATTCAAAAGGACTTGAGATAAACACAGAGGATCACTAGTGGCTAGAGCATGGAAATGAAGAAATGGGGTAACCCGTGATAACCTTTCGTGTAACATTACTTTATGGGAGTAATCTGCATGGATTGGAATTTATAACCCTTAACAGAAGGCATGGACTTAACTTGCATGGAGCGGTAGTTACAACTCTAAGCAACTTGCTGGGCAGATTGGATGGACCTTTTGGATCATTATCTGCTGTCATTTAGTATATTAATATGAGTGTTCTAATACTAGCTGAAGAATTATGTTGTTTCAGGTTCTGGAAAGTGGAGTGGTCTTGCAACAATTTTTATAGTATTTTATGCAGTCACAAGGTCTGATTTCTCCACTTCACTGTCTCCTCTTCCTCTTCTGCCACTTCCTCTGGATCCTCTGACTTGTCTTCTTATGGCTGCTCAACAGACATGAGATCTGACTTTTTATATTCTGTTGTATGACCTTTGCTTCAGTAGCTCTCCTTCTTCTCCTGTAACGATCAACAAGCAGATAGCCTGTTCCTGGCTAAGTTTTATACTTTTGCGGGAAGGCAGGAGAGCTAAGGAAGAAAGAGAACTGAGCATGTTTCAGTTTAACATCATGATGTTAATTAATATAATGAATACACTTATTGTGATCATCATAATTAACATAGCCACACTAGTTATGATGGCAACACTTTTTGATGTACAGTTCTTACATCAGTGAGCACAATACTAGTATCTCCATGCCTAATAGGGTACTTTATTACCACCTATATGATAAAACATACTGCAGAGCCTGTTAAAATTTATTTTAATGTGATCATTAAATTATTACTGATTCACATAATTAAATAGTAGAGATGTGAATCGTGTGATCGATCGTCTTAACGATCGATTTTGGCTGGGGGGGGGAGGGAATCGGATCGTTGCGGTTTTGTTTTTTTTTAAATCGTGTAAATCGTAAATCGGGGGAGGGCGGGAAAACCGGCACACTAAAACAACCCTAAAACCCACCCCGACCCTTTAAAATAAATCCCCCCACCCTCCCGAACCCCCCCAAAATGTCTTAAATTACCTGGGGTCCAGTGGGGGGGTCCCGGTGTGATCTTCCACTCTCGTGCCACGGGTGCGTTAATAGAAATGGCGCCGGCACCACCTTTGCCCTGACAGGGTAAAGGTAGCGCCGGCGCCATTTTGGTTCCTGTCCCCCGACGTCATGAGCGCAGGAGATCGCTCCCGGACCCCCGCTGGACCCCCAGGGACTTTTGGCCAGCTTGGGGGGGCCTCCTGACCCCCACAAGACTTGCCAAAAGTCCAGCAGGGGTCCGGGAGCGACCTCCTGCACTCGAATTGTATTGCCGTATTGCAAAATGGCACCGGCCATACGGCCGGTGCCATTTTGCAATACGGCAATATGGCCATACGGCCGGCGCCATTTTGTATTAACGCACCCGTTGCCCGAGAGTGGAAGATCACACCGGGACCCCCCCACTGGACCCCAGGTAATTTAAGATATTTTGGGGGGGTTCGGGAGGGTGGGGGATTTATTTTAAAGGGTCGGTGTGGGTTTTAGGGTTGTTTTAGTGTGCCGGTTTTCCCGCCCTCCCCCTTCCCCCGATTTATGATTTTTGACGATAAATCGGGGGAATTCCTATTGTCTATCGCCTCTAACGATTTTTGACGATTTAAAATATATCGGACGATATTTTAAATCGTCAAAAAACGATTCACATCCCTATTAAATAGTTTTACAATGAGTTTTTTTGCATAGGCCCCTTAATCTCTCTTTTTAGGGTACATTTGTAACAGCCTACATAGAATTTGAAACATTTTTTATTAGTATTCAACAAATTATAGTATAGCTAAGACAAAGCACATCATATGCAAATTTCCAAAACCACAACATAAATCCCCATCTTAAGGCAATTACCCATATACTTTATAAAGTTTTCAAAGCAAATGTATGTGCATATTTTCCCTTTGCAAATTATCTCATCAGAACTACCTGTACACATTTACAACTGTTAATATGATGCATATATTTTTTCAGGAAAATGTATATCCATACTTTAAAAAATGCGAAAGTATGCGCAATGTGTAAGTACAAAACTCTCCGAACTCTTCTGGGAATGCCTCTGCTCACTACGGGTAACCTTGTACACATTTATTTATTTATGTATTTATTTATTTGCAGCTTTTTATATACCGACATTCATTTAGTAACATCACATTGGTTTACAATTAAAATAATGAGTAGCAACAGTGCTTTACAATTGAATAATTGAACTAGATAGAGTAATAACAAAGCAAATTACAAAGCAAATAACATACAGGCCATACATCGATAACTTACCCACATATTAGATGGACAATTTTATAAAAGACCATTTCTGCTGATAAAACAACTTTACACAAGGAAATGTGGGGGTAATTTTGTAGCATAAGTCAGCAAATACATGCATAAATTACACCATTTTCCAAAAATGAAATTACAGGTATATGTTCACTTGAAAATTATCCCACCAAAATGAGCTACACATGAGTACTGTCCCCCTGCTAATTTATATGAATAAACATTCTGATGTAATGTATGCACATACTTGTAAATGTAAACCTCTCCCTAACTCTATACCCAGAAATTCCTCATTCAGTCCAGCTAAATTTATGCTTATACATGACATAGGTAAATATGTTTATCAGATTATTGGTCAGGCAATTTTATAACATGCTATTTCCACAAAGAAATGTTTTAGCCAGTGAAATACCTTTGAAATGTATTCTTCCTATATCTGTGCAGGTTGATATCCAAAAGCCATTTAGCTGGATAACTGAAAAGTTATCTGTCCAAGGGCCTCATTTTCCGAGCCGCTTGCACGCGATAAGGGACCTTTCGCACACGAAAAGTCCCTTATCGCGTGCGATGGCAGGATGGGGGCGGAGTCGGCCCCGGAAGAGGAGGAGTCGAGGCATCACCGGGGCCGACTCCATGACGATGGCGTGCACAGCTAAAAGGTAAGTGTCTTTTTGCTGCCTATTTCGCTTCCAATAGCTACACCTCCTATGGTGGCACTATTGGGTGCAAAACTGGCAGCGATCGCAGGCCCGCCCCCCCCCTCACCCCTCATCTTCTAAAGTATCGGAGGCCTGCGATACTTTAGAAAATGAGGCCCAAAATGGCTAGTTGGGGATATTCAGCACCATATGTTCCTAAATTCTAGGTGCACATCTCAAGGGAGGCATTTTGGGTCGGGCCAGAGTTAGCCACATAAATTATGTGGCTAACTCTGATATTCTGAGTTAGCTGCTTAACCAATGTGGTTAACTCTGGTTAGCCCATAGGGCTGCCCTAAAATTAGCCTGTTTGACACAACTGGCTAGCTTTAAGATAGCCTGGGATATTCAGCAGTGTTGCCATGCCACAGAATATCCCCGTTAAGTTAGCAGGATAGCTATATCCAGCTAAATTAATTAGCCACTCTGAGACTGAATATCGACTTCATCGTTTAATATTGTTGAATGTGACTGTTAAAGAGGGAATAAACTGTTAAAGAGGGAATAAACCTCCCCAAGCTGGCCAAAAGTTCCGTTTGTGTCCAACGAGGGGTCCGGGAGCGGAACCGCGGTGGACCACGTGACGGCCGCGTCACTCCGACGTGACGCGGACGTCACGTGCTCCTCGCAAAGGAATAGAGGAATGGCTTCCTGACTCCCCGCTGGACCACCAGGGAGTTTTGGTAAGTCTTGGGGGGGATTAAGGAGGGTGAGGGGTTTAAATTTTTATTTAGGATCAACGATCGCGATTTCCAACGTATTCAACATAGCTATGTTGAATAAGTTGGAAATCCGATCGTTTTCGCCTCATCACTTTTTTAAGTTAAAACAAAAAAAAAAGTAGCGTTTTACATATAAGTTCAAAACGAATGCACACCCCTACACTTGGTCATTTGGCCTCAAGACTCTATAAGACCCTAAAAGAATCTAACCCTTCTACGCCTATTCTCAGCCTTCAATCCCTTTGGGCTCGAGATACTGGGAACGTTCCTACTTCTGTTAACTAGACCAGGGTATGGAAAACCTCGATACGTATATCACTCTCTTCCAGTCTTACACAAACCGCTTTTTTCATCCTCCACAGAGCGGTCTGGACCCCCTGGACCATGCACCGCGCTGGTCTTCTTCAGTCTCATAATTGCTGGTCCTGTAACGAAGCTAAAGGCACCCTATCCCATGTTCTATATCACTGCCCCTATGTTTCTCGCTTTTGGAATCAAATATGGGAAGTTATCTCTACCATATTAAACCTCTCCTTGCCCTTTACGTATTCTATCATTATTCTACGGGGCTCTGACCCATCCTTTAGCGCCTCTCCTATTTCTGCCCAAAAATTGCTCGATTTTTTGATACTAGTTGCCCTCCATTATATTATGGCAAACTGGAAGAGAAGTGATATGCTATCTAAACACCTATGGTGGAACTCTGTATGTCTGTACAATAAATATGAAAAAGCAATGGCGATTAAATACCACAGGTTATCCTCTTGGTCCCAGGTGTGGAAGCCGCTTGACGATTATCTAGCGTCAAATGTTATTTGATGTGGGGACTGTCAACCTCTTATAACTTCTATCTCTTTACTCTCAGGCATTGCACTCTTTCTCTAGTACTTTCTATAATGGGGCTGTCACATCTCGATCCTTCTCTTTTCCTTTCTTCTTTTTGACACTCTTTATTTTTCTCTTTTCCCCTCTTTTACTGTTTCTTCACCTCTCCTCTCTTTCTCCCATCCTTTCTTTCTTCTTTTCCTTTCCTCCTTCTTTCTTCTTTATCTTCTTCTCTTATCTCACTGTACCTTCCAATCACTTACAGATTCAATGTTGTATTGTTTTATTGCTGCTTGCTTGTTGGTTGAATGGAATTCTAGATATTGACAAATGGGAGATGTACAAGATGCTGTTTTTTCCTTCTGTAAGTGATTTCCTCTAAAAAAAAAAAAAAGTTCAACAAACATATTCAAACTAAAAAAAAAAAAAAAAAATTTAAATGTAAAACCGGACAGCAAATTTTAAGGGGGTCAGCAAATTTCCTGACCCCTACCATCCTAGAATTCTACCCTGGACCTTTGAAGGTGCCCTTGCCACTGCTGCCATTACTATCTCTTCCCCCCACCCTCCACCCCCCGACCTAGGCTTCATCACAAATCCTCAAAACGTAGTGTACATAGGGATTAAGCCTGAGCTCACATGCCCTGCCTCGTGGACTTTCATGTGGGGAGTGGAGGCCTGTGAGTGCAGACTTAGACCCCATTCTCAACTCACTTGGAGGATCACTTCCAAGGTTTACAGGGGGGGGGAGGGAGGGGCATGCCACTGGCATTGAATCAGTTCCATGGCAGGTGGCTGCCCAAATCTGTCTTTGAAGGTAAGCCTGTGTCAGAGCCTATGTTAATGGAGAAGGCCAGGTTTTTCCACATCAAATGCCAATACTACAGGGAATCCATGAAGAAGATTGTGGGCTTTGAAAGACTTGATATTTATGAAAACCTCAGAAAATACTTCACCATCAAGAATACTGTTTGGTACATCACCAGTACCTAAGATGTTGTAATGACTTAGACTCTGAAGACTGCAAGGCACAATCCTTATACTTTCAACTTGTTCCTTGATGAGGAAGAAGATATTTGTTCTATTGAATGGTTGAAGTTTACAGAGTGGAGAGCTCAATGTACTAATGCAGTATGTCCAAGAGATAAGTAATATAATTTCAGATTTCAGTATTTCTGAAACTGAAAAGTAGATTGACTGCAACAATAACATTCCAGTTCTCTTACTAACTGAAATTATGGATATTGTTTTGAACACTGAAGAAGACAATAATACCAGTAAGAATGAGAAAAAGCAACCATATCTGCAAAAGCTGAATATATTTATTTATTTGTCTATTTATTTATTTATTTATTTATTTAGACATTTTATATACTGTTCCATGTAAAAGATCACAACGGTTTAGAAAAGTAACATTCATAGCTATAAAGCAACAAGTAATGATCGGTAACAAGAAGTAGTTTTCATAAATAGGCATTCAAATCTATCAATTGAATTGTTCCGATATATTTGAATCAAGGTTTAAGACTTGGTCGAGGGTTAAAGAAAATTAAAATAGAATAAAATAAAATAATATAATGGAATTCACATTTTAGTCATTGCGGTGCGTTGATTCTTTCATTCTCTTCATGTTTCAATTAATAATATCTTATGACCTTCTTGTTATTGTTTCTTTCTACATTCAGATGTTTAAAGTTAGGTTATATGCATTTTTTTTTAACTTTTTGTTTATGACATGTTGTGAACAAAGCATACAGATTTCAGTATGAATTATGCTGTAAAGAAACAACAGGACAAATATAAGAGATAACAATAACAATAAAGCATCATTCTATAAAGAAAGATTAAATGTCCTGACCATTTTAAAGAAAACCAGAGGGCAGAAAAAATACAGGAGAATAATTAGAAATAAAGCAGATGCAAAACATTAGCTAGATCCATGCCCAAAATAAACGCACAATATTTAGGATGCTGAAGGTAGAGGGGATGATGTCAAACCCTTCCTAGCATTCAGAAAAGATTTAAGCTGTTCTGGTGAGAATAATACATAAAAATTAGAATGAAACTTAACAAAACATTTACAAAGTTAATGTAAAGTAAAGGTAGCCCCCTTAGGTAAACACAAAAGAATAGATGCCTGGCGCCGATGGCCCTTTGCCCTTACTATGTGACAGAGTATCCGTGCCATTGGCCGGACCCTGTCACATGGTAGGAGCACTGGATGGCCGGCGCCATCTTGTGCTCCTACCATGTGACAGGGGCTGACCAATGGCACCAGTAACCCCTGTGACATAGTAAGGGCAAAGGCTATCGGCGCCATTTTGAATACTGGCAGCCGACAGTCCGAGTGCAGGAGGTCGCTCCCGGACCCCCGCTGGACTTTTGGCAAGTCTTGTGGGGGTCAGGAGGGTCCCCCAAGACTTGCCAAAAGCCCCTGGTGGTCCAACAGGGGTCCGGGAGCGATCTCCTGCACTCGGGCCATCGGCTGCCAGTAATCAAAATGGCGCCGATAGCCTTTGCCCTTACTATGTCACAGGGGCTACCGGTGCCATTGGTCAGCCCCTGTCACATGGGAGGAGCACAAGATGGCGTCGGCCATCCAGTGCTCCTACCATATGACAGGGTCCGGCCAATGGCACGGATACCCTGTCACATGGTAAGGGCAAAGGGCCATCGGCGCCATTTTGATTAGTGCCAGCCGACGGCCCGGGAGCAGGAGGACTGCCCGGAGTGGGAGATCGCTCCTGGGACCCCCACTGGGCCACCAGTTACCTGTAAAAAGTTTTTAGGGGCGTCGGGAGGGTGGGGGAAGCTAAGGGGTTAGTTTTAAAGGGTCGGGGTGGGTTTAGGGGTTATTTTTGTGTGCCGTTTTTCCCGCCCTCCCCCAAAATGATAAGGGAACCCCCACGATCAATATCGTGGGGTTTTCCTATCATTTTGGGGGAGCCCCTGATTTCTGACGATTTTGAAAATATCGACGATATTGTGCAATGCGCAATGAATAGGTCCTTGTTCATTGATTCATGGGTTCGCGAAACACATGGCGATCCCCCACGAATGAAACATAGCATATTAGTTTCATTCTTTTGGTTTGCAGTGCTTTCTTAGCAGCCATTTGAAATAGGAGAAGGGCATGTGGGAGGATCCAATGCCGTAGCAACAACCAGCCCTTTCCTGTGAGTGATAAGTGACCTCACAGCCCTGTCATAGAGCAGGTGCGGGGAAAGGCACTAGGTACCTGGAACTCGCGGAGGAAAGGGTGCTCTGCCGGATGGCTCCGCATCCCGTGCGGTGGGGCGGGGAGGAAGGTGGTGCCTGCCTGCCAATTTACCCACCCCAGGGTGCCGGGTGACCCACCCGCCCTCTTTCTTCCTTTTGGGGAAGCCGGCGTTCCCTCAGCTCCTGGCTCCCTGGCGGGATAAGAAAAGGAGGAGGTGGGCCCGCCAGTTAAACGCGCCGCATGTTTGGAGGCGCGTGGAGGTCACCGGCGCGGGTTCGTCCCGGTGCTGCGGAAATGCGAGGATGGCGGACTCCCTCTCTCATGTCCCGCGCTCGCAGTGGGTGGCGTCGAGGCAAGGTCTTGTGGTGTTCTTGCCACTATCATGGCTCCTCAGTGTGTTGGTGCTAGTCTTTCTGCTGCTTTGTCCCTTTATTGGTGCCTTGTGGTTTTTTCTGACACTCTTTCTGCTTGCTATGTTCCCCCTTCATTGTGCTGTAGGATGTTGATGCCACTTGTCTTGCCACTTTGCCTGTCATGCTGCCTTTGAGGATTCATGCAACTGTTATCAGTGCTCTCTTTTGACGCTGTGGTGTGTTTTTTACACTCTTGCTGCTGCATTGCACCTCTGTTAAAACACTCTTGCCACTCCTGGTACCCCTTTGCCCCTTTACAGTGCCTTAGACTATTCATGCCACTTTGGTGCCACTTTGCCACAGTCTAAGTACCTTGGAGCTCTTTTCTCATTCTGATGATTACTCCCTAGAAGTTTCATCAGAATTGATAAGAAAACCCCAATTCTGCAGCCAAAAATAGGCTGCAAATACTTCCCCCATTGACTTTAATGGCAAGCGAAAAACGAATGAAACTAATGAATGAATTGTTTTTTTCCCCTATGAAACTAATGAAACAAATTTGGGTCCCAGTGAAACGAAAAATGGAATTTTTTCCTTCTGCACATCCCTAATATTCATTGCAAGCGGCCTTTTAGAAGTTATAGTTTCTCAAGATGGAAGATGACGGGTCCTTAATTAAGTGTTGTATAATATCAAAGAGCAATTAGAATTAAATATTACCTCATGAATCTGTTTAGCATAGAAATCTTTTTTTGTTTTATTGGTTAGTCCGCAGTCTTTTGTTAGGAGAGATTTATATTTTCCTAGGGATTCAAATGACTGGTATTTCCACCATTGTTCCTCTAATTTTCTAAGGTTCTATTAGTGCATCTTAGATTTATTTATTTATTTTATGTATTTGTTGAGTTTTTTATATATCATCATTCGGTGAAGCCATCACAATGGTTTACAAGATTCAAAAGGTATTTTCTTAACAATTGTGAATTAAGGTATAACAGGATACATATTATAAGTGAAAAGTTAATATTTTTTATAGTCCAGAAAAAAATCATTTTTGAGTGAGAAGGGTTTGATTGGTGCTGGTTGGTGACAAGTTATTTCGTGGATTCGGTTGGTAGTTCTATTGGGTATTTGGATGTTGTGATGTTTGATTGTCAATGTAGACTTTGTAAAACATCCACGTTTTTAGATCTTTTTTGAAAGTTTTGAGGTTAGGTTAGGGTCTCAAATCTTTTGGGAGGGAGTTCCATATTTTAGGGCAGGTGATAGAAAATGCTCTTTCTCTGGTTGTTGTCAAGTGAGCATCTCTGATGGGGGGGGGGGGGGGACTGTTAAGCGACCTGTGTTGTTTGTGTTGTTTGTGTTGTTTTAGATCATCATTGTACCAAGGATTCTTATGTTTTGAGGTATTCCTTTCTTTGTTAATAGCTTTCATCTTGACGGACTGAGGTTTTCAGCTATGTTATTGTTAATCTCATTCCAGGAATCAAATGCAGAAGAGGCATTGGCTTGATTTAGTTCAAGTAGCTTATTTTTCTATTCCTTCTGCAAGTATATCCGTGTCTATCTTTTTCCTGAAGGTAAAGGTTTGATTATTATCTTTACTTTTGTGAGTTGGGTTGCGGAAGGTTATTTCTGCCTTTATTAATTGATGATCAGACCAGGGCAATATTGTGTGAGAAGTGTTGATTAGGCAGTTACTGGTATTGGCAAATATCAGGTCTAGAATATGTCCCGCTTTATGAGTAGCTTTAGAAACACATTGGGACCATTCCAAAGCTTCTATTGTCTCTAAAAAAAATTCACAGGCTATGGTTCTTGGAGTTTTATCTACATGGAGGTTAAAGTCTCCTAATATTAAGGTAGAATCTGGTGATGGATATAACTTACAGCTAAATTTTAAATCCCTTGTGCGCGGGGAAAATGGGGGTTATGTGCATGGCTGGGCCTTGTGCATGCTGCACACGAGCCATGCCTCTAACAAGGGGTGGTCCAGGGCAGGGAGGGGCGGACCAGGGGGTGGGGCAGGGTGGAGCTGGAGGCCGCTTGTACAGTGACTATTTGCTGCTCTGCCGGCACATGCAACTTATGCCACTTACTGATCTGCATAGTTTTAGCTATCTTTTATTTTCCAGTACCATGACTTATAGCAACCCTAACTATATAATTTGCTCATATTGCAATCAGAGAAATACAAATTTTTAGAAAGGTGCAGCTCAGGAGCTGGCATAAGTTCTGAAATAAAGAAAAGAAGCAAAGATAAGGACCTCAGTCGGGGAAGAGAGAGGGAGGGTAGGTAGGGGGGATAGAAAAGTTCCTTCCCAGTCCACTCTGCTCTTGTTATAAAATCACGCGTCCATGTGTGCACGCTGGGTAGCACCTGTATTTTTAAAAAGTCTACCCTATAGTGAATAATTCAATCAGTGGGGAGCAAATATTTGTAGTATCCCTGGAGGACAGTAGACCAGTCCTATGTTTATTTGACGAGATTTTAGAATTGCCACCTCATAAAAGGGGTTAATCTCTACTTTGTAAGGTACTAGTTTGAGTTCTTTCTTACTAACTATTAATAATCCACCACCTTTTCATTTAGGTTTAGGAAAATGAAATACATCATAGTTAGGATGAGAATTTTGGTTTAAGAGCACATTATCTTTGTCATTCAGCCAGGTTTCAGTTATGCAAAAAATTATGGGATTTAAATCCTCTTGCAGGTCATTAATCAGGGAGATTTTTTTGACAGAGACTGAACATTTAATAGGAGCAGAGTAAACATTAAGCAGGAAGATATAGCTGCAGGATTTTTACTTTTAATAGGGAAGACCAGATTTGTGTTCCTTCTTTGCTTCATTCTTGGGACATTCCTTAGATCTCCATAAAACCCCCATTCTAGCATAGGCTCAATGAAGCATGTCTAATCCATGATAGTAGCAAATACGTTTAGGCAAAGGCGGCAGGCCGGACAGGATACAAGGGCAGACGGAAACTCTGGAGTTGGACTCAGACGAGGAAATTGGAACGTGGAGACTCAGACGAGAAACTTGGAACATGGAGACTCAGACGAGGGACTTGGAATGTGGAGACTCAGATGCGGAACTTGAAATGTGGAGATTCAGATGAGGCGAGCAAGGCCCCTCAGGCGCCCCACACTGCCCATGGGCTGGTCGCGGACCACACTGTACCCTATGCACCCTACACAGCCGGACGGCTGATCACAGACCATTAGGGGAGCGGGGCAAGCTCTTGACAAACAAGACAGGCCAGGAATGAGGTGAACCCCTTTGGATCCTCCGGAGTCAGAACAGGATACGAACTCAGAATTAAAACATGGAACTTGGAACCCGGAACTCAGACTTTAAAAACAAGGAACCTCTGGAGGCACTGATACTCAGGACCTAGGACATCAGGAGTAGGAACTTCAGGTGTTGGAACTTCAGGACTTGGATCATGGAACTTCAGTACTTGGATCATGGAACATCAGTACAAGGACATCAGGACTGGAACTCAGATATCAGGACTTGGATCACGGAACATCAGGACTGGAACTCGGACATCAGGACTGGAACATGGAACATCAGGACAAGGACCACAAGGAATGGAATGCCTTGAAGAGGAGAAGGAGGACGTCATCAGAGACTCCTGGACTGGAGAACTGGAACAGGATCCAAAAGACAACTCCTGAACTGGCTCCTTGTGAAGGCAAGGCAGAAGTGGAAGCAAGGCCCTTAAGTAGGGCTGATGATGATGAGGTGCCCAGGGAGCAGTTCAGGTGGGGCTTGGGGCATATCTGGCCATGGGCCCTTTAAATCAGGCAGAGAGACACAGCCTCGCCCCTTAGGAGGAAGGGGCAGGACCATGGACAGCAGCCATGCTGCTGCTGAGAAGTGCAGGAGCTGGACAGTGAACAGGCCCCGACATTGACGGTGGCGTCCTGCTGCAGAGGAAGAAGCAGGGAGTGCCACTCAGCCACAAGGGTGACTGGGGTCTGCGGCCTCCAGGCCACACAACTGAGAAGGCGTCAGTGGCATCTCCAGCCGCATTGGAGCACGGCGGCAGGGCCCACCATGCAGGAGAGGAACACTGAAGTCCGCGGCTCCCCTCCACGGTGAAGAAGAAGGGCTAACTGCTGCTCTTGCTACGAAGAACGTCGGCGGCTTCGTGCCGCAGAGGTAAGCACCTGCTTGCGGCTGGGCCCACGGGCAGGATTGCAACAGCTATGATGGGTTTAGGGAATGATTTAGCTACTGATTTTAAATTTGTGCTACAATAACCTGTAATTTATTCTTATTTATTTTATTTATTTATTTATTTAAAGATTTTTTATATACCGCGGCACGTGTGGCACATCACTTTGGTTTACAGAAAACATTAATTCAGCAATGCCCTTTACAATAAAACATATTAACTGGTAAAATAAACAAGTAGCATGTTTAACCATTCTTGTATTTTAAGGATTGTAAACCACCTTGAAGTTGATAATGATAAGGTGGTAAATTAAATTTGAATGAATGAATAAATAAATAAAGTCAATACAAGACAATTTTTGAGTATTTTTTTAATGACTTCACTCCCCTCTTTAAAGCAGCTACAGATCAAGTTAAAAAAAAGAAAATATAATAGAATGGGATAATTAGGAATGTTATGCTGAGGTTCAGTGAAAGCCTTAAATTTTAAACCTTATAGCATGCCTGGAGTAAATTATGGGACATTATTTACTGGGGAAAATGCCCAGTAGATAAATTGTACTCAGAAATATCAAATAGCTTATCCTCATTAGCAATTACCTCAAGCACTAACATATCCATGTCTGCTTCAGAAAATATAGCTTTTGATTTTCTTGGTACCATATGGTTAGACTCTTTTAGTTAATGATTTTGCAAGAAACACAGACCACTTTGTAACAATTCTTCTAATATAGACACTGCATAATGAAGACTTTCAGTCAAAAGAAGCAATTCTGGCCCCTGTTATTATATAACAAAATTGGAACAAATAAATGCAGTTCAACACAAAAAGTTCACATTTAGCAGCCTATGCATTAAACCTCATGCAAAATCAATTTTAGTGTGCACTTGACAAAAAAACAAATTCAATGGTCATGTTTAACAAGTGAAGCAAAAAGATAGGGAGGATAACTTTGAAACATGTGTGTGCATGCCCATATATGTGTATATAGAGACACTCTAGGCTGCACGCAAGATCTTGTTCCAGGCTACTTCTCCCACCGGAGAACTAGCTACAGGCTGCTTTGCCTGCAGATTCAAAGACTCCATTGACAAAGACTTCAGCCTTCCAGTCCAAGTCAGCAAGTCTAGTGCCTGCCATCCAGGATGAGCCAGTTCCTGTCACATCTCAGCAATGCCAAGCTGAGTCAAGTGCCCATCATGATTCTGTTCCAGACAATGGCAGCTTTTCAGAACTGTGCCTCTCTGGGATGGATCTGGGACCCCAGTGGACTTTGGAGGTGAAGAGCATTCTGTCAAGGTTGATAGGGTTTGAACTTGAGACCCTGGGATTTTAAGGCTGTGAACCTGACACGTGAATGTGAAGGCCATTGGTATTCCCAGGGGTTCTAGCATGTTTGTCCTGTTTCCTGGGAAAGTCAGAGACACTCCTGCTGTCCCTGATTGAACCAGCACTGAGGGTGCCCCATATTTTCGGTACTATCTAAGGTATGCTCAAAAGACACACACCAGGATGTGCTTCCACTGGATAAAGCATGTGCACCCCGTGACAGCACTATTCATTTAAGGGTAGATTTTAAAAGGTGCACACACACGCGTCCATGTGCATGTGGTTCCTGGTGCACGCACTTGGAAGTCTGGATTTTAGAATCCTTGTGTGCATTATGCGCAGGGGGGAATTTTAGTAAATTACAAGTGGCGATAAAATCGGGCCTTCTCATTTCCTATTTGTTTTTTCCCGAATGCACATCTCTACTGTTTAATATTAACTTTACGTGTTGCACACTACTGTTTATCTATGTTACTTATTTGCATAGTTTTGGCTATCTTTTATTTCCCAGTACCATGACATATAGCAACCCTAACTATATAATTTGCTCATATTACAATCAGAGAAATACAAATTTTTGGAAAGGTGCAGGTTTAAGCTTTTAGAATCGGTATTTTACTGATTTTCACAAAATTTCATAGTTCTTTTATATGTTAATATGTGGATTTAATTAATGCATTTGAACTTAAGGCAATGCATTTATTGCCTTTGTGCTTAAGTGAATAAACCTCAAGCTGATGAGAGGTATGATTTTCCCATGATGAGAACACTCAACAAATATCCCTTTAGAGTGGTACAACAGTCTTAAAATATACTCCCAAATGCAAAGAGAGTTCAAAATGAACTTCTTTCTTTCTTTCCCTCTCATGCATGCTTAGTACTTTGTTGCTGCCTCTGCAGGACTGGAATAATCCTTTCAGGATAAAGGACTGAATTATTTTTTGTGTAGTCTAATTCAGATAAGAGAAAAGTCAAGAAGAGTAGAGACAGAGAAAATGTTTGTGCCTGGAAATGTCTAGAACACTGTGGTAAATGATTATTATTTCCAGAGTGGGAAGTTTAGATTGTTACAGTTCCAGAAGTCCAACTTAGCTGGTTCTGAAGCACAAGCTGAGGATGGGACTAGAAAGGTTTCTAAGTTGGAAAGAAAAATCCAGCAACTGTATAAATAGTTTCCAAAGTGAAGCTAGACGTGTTGTGGGGTTTTGCCTTAATGCTAGCAGCCGCCACTCTCGTCCACGAAGTCGTCGACCCTACCTTCACGTACTTTAGACAACAATTATGCATTCACTTTTATAAAATTGAAAACACAGAAACTAGCGTTGGTAGAATAAGGCCGCAGATTTTATTTTAACCTATCATGACAAACTTCCCTGGGTACCCGAGCCGGTAAGATGCCTCAACCGCTGCCCGCCGTAGGGACCAGGCAAGGCAGGGTTACTCCATGGGCCCCCCGCCTTGTCCTTGAGCAAGGGGGCCCCGGCCATCAGCGCCTTCTGCCCCCCTACCTTTTTGCACCTCCCCCAGTGCTGATCAGCTACCATGCCATCCTGTGATGCCACCGGCACCACTTGCAATATGCCTAACCGGCTCGAGTAACCGCCCCTCCCCCTGAGCTGCGACATTGACCCCAAACATTACATAACATTTTTATCTGTACTTAACTAACAAAGGGCCTCATTTTCTAAAGTATCGCAGGCCACTGCGCTAATGGGGGGTGGGGGACGAAGAGGGGGGAGGGGGGCGGTCCTGCGCTAGCCGGCAGCGATCGCACTGCCGTGGTGCAATCGCTGCCAGTTTCGCACCCAATAGCGCCACCATAAAAGGTGTAGCTATTGGGCACGAAGTAGGACGCGAAAAGGCCCTTGCCTTTTCGCCATCCGCGGCGTCTTCGTGGACTCGCCCTGGTAACGCCCTGACTCCTCCTCCTCCGGGGCCGACTTTGCCCCTATTTAGGTAGCGCAGGCGTGCGCTACCTTCGCAGGCTTGCGCTAACAGCACAAGCCTGCGATAGCCTTGGTAAATAAGGCCCATAATCCTACTATCTGCTGTCTGTGTCAACCTGTTATAACAAAGTATGCATGTTAATATTGCTAGCTTGACATCATAATCTGCTCCTCGAGCATGTAATCTTTAAGGACATTTGTTTTTAATTCTGATTTAAATCACAGGGTGGGTGGGTGGGTGGGTTTCCTTCTGTGCAATTCAAAAGGGATCGCCTCCCGTACGTCCCGGCCTTTTAAAGGCCTGTGATGTCATCCTCCTGTGCTGCCATCGCTCCCTCTATGCACCATAGCCCGGGGCGGAGCTATGGCACCACATCATTAACTCTCGCAGCTCGGGGGGGGGGGGGGGGGGCTGCCCATGACCCCTAATTCGTGTGCATCCTCAGGAACCCCCCTCGACCCCCAACAATGTGTGCAGAGCAGAACTAGGGCATTACCCGTAAAACTTACCATACAAAAAAAGATATTCTAGTTCTGATGACATCTCAGTAAAGGCAAAACAAACTCCCTTTACTGGCAGGCACAATACCCTTTCTTATGAAAAGATAGTAATTTACCACTAATGCATATCCTATTGAGAAAACACAACAAATAAGATTGATATAAATGCCTACATGGTAGTAAAATACCTCACCTCGTCACCAAATACAGAAAGACCACAAATTATAAATATGGAGACAAACTGGAATGGAAAACCAAAAATGCCACTCTTCATGCAATGCAAACCTGAAGAAATGGAAAGAGAAATACAGCACCTAACATAGTCCCAGGATCTTCAATAATGCACACAAACTAATCCACATAAAGTTACACCTGTCTTATGGAACACACTCAAACAGTAACAACCCTATCTATGAAAAAGCAACACTACAAATATTAAACCAGGCCCTAAACACTGATACACTTCCTAATAGGAAATCAGAACAGCCAAGCTGCTATAGATCCCCAGACAGAAATAATTATAAACCTATACTAATAAATGTTACAAAACAGCTGATGAACAGAATAACATCCAATAAAAACTCATACAAATTATTAAACATTGTCCAAATATCAATAAAATATTTCAAAACAGCAGACACATCACATAATACCCAATAATTAAAATGGAAGTCAATCAAGAAAAATAAACTTAATAAGCCATCTTTACTTACCTTCTCCAGCAACTCTCCTACTCCATTCCCTTGTAGGCCAATAGCACACACCAGAAGCAGTAGTGGCTGCTGAAACTCTGTCCTTATAGTCCTCTTCCTTAGGGCCCACAACCAGTCACTCACACACAGTTTCTGTCTCACACATCCCAGTAACCTCCCTAATTAGTCTCTCTCATGCACACCAGTCACCTTCCTAACCAGTCTCTGTCTTACACACACCAGCACACACAGTCACCTCCCTGACCAGTCTCTGTCTCTCACACACAAACACCAGCACATACCAGTCACCTCCCTGACCAGTCTGTCTCTCACATACACACCAGTCACCTCCCTAGCCAGTCTCTGTCTCTCACACACCAGTCACCTCCCTGACCAGTCTCCCTTCCACACACACACACACACACACACACAAACACCAGTCACCTTGCTGATCAGTCTGTCTCTACCTCACACACACACACCAGTCACCTCCCTGACCAGTCTCTGTCTCTCACACACACATACCAGTCATCTTACTGACCAGTCTCTATCTCTCTCTCACACACATACCAGTCACCTTCCTGTCTAGTCTCTGTCTCTTCCTCACACATACATACACCAGTTATCTCCCTGACCAGTCTCTGCCTCTCAAACACATACACACACACACACACACACACACGTCACCTCCCAGACCAGTCTCTGTCAAACACACACCAGTCACCTCCTTGACCAGTCTCTGTCTCTCTCTCACACACACACACACACACACACACACCAGTCACCTCCCTGACCAGTCTCTGTCTCTCTCACATACACCAGTCACCTCCCTGACCAGTCTCTGTCTCTTATACACACACCAGTCACCTCCATGACATCTGTCTCTCACACACCAGTCACCTCCCTGAGCAATCTCTGTTTCTCACACACACACACACACCAGTCATCTTACTGACCAGTCTCTGTCTCTCTCTCTCTCTCACACACACACACACGCACACCAGTCACCTCCCTGACTAGTCTCTGTCTCTCACACACACATACCAGTCATCTTACTGACCAGTCTCTGTCTCTCTCTCACACACATACCAGTCACCTTCCTGTCTAGTCTCTGTCTCTTCCTCACACATACATACACCAGTTACCTCCCTGACCAGTCTCTGCCTCTCAAACACATACACACACACACACACACGTCACCTCCCAGACCAGTCTCTGTCAAACACACACCAGTCACCTCCTTGACCAGTCTCTGTCTCTCTCTCACACACACACACACACACACACACACACACACACCAGTCACCTCCCTGACCAGTCTCTGTCTCTCTCACATACACCAGTCACCTCCCTGACCAGTCTCTGTCTCTTATACACACACCAGTCACCTCCATGACATCTGTCTCTCACACACCAGTCACCTCCCTGAGCAATCTCTGTTTCTCACACACACACACACACACCAGTCATCTTACTGACCAGTCTCTGTCTCTCTCTCTCTCACACACACACACACACATACCAGTCACCTCCCTGACTAGTCTCTGTCTCTCACACAGAAACACATTACCTCCCTGAGCAGTCTCTCTCTCAATCACACACACATACTCTCTCATATATACAAGCTCTCAATCACACACAAGTGCTCTCACTCCCATTCTACCACACATACACAAAGCTGCCACTCACATACCCAGGCAGCCATTCTACCACACACACAAGCTCTCACTCAAGGACCCAGGCACCCATTCTACCACATACACACAAAGCTTCCACTCATGCACCCAGGCACCCATTCTACCACACACACACATAAAGCTACCACTCACACACATACACACACAAGCAGCCACTCACATACACACACAAGCAAGTTTCCTCTCTCACATGGAGCTTCTTCTCATTGTTTGGCCCAATAATCCTGGCCTCTGCTCTTCAGCTGCCACCGGCATGCCTCCGGCGGCGGCATACAGCAACTCTCTGCTCTTCAGCCACTGCCAGCCTGGCTTCTGGTGGTGGCACACAGCATTACTCTGCTGCTAACTGCATCGGCCCACTGGGGGATGATCGATCCCCTGATAGGCCAGTTTGCCCCTGTGGAGAAGGGAAGCACAACTGGGGCAGGAGGACACCGAGAACCATGACACACCTGCTGGTGCTTGGCGACATACTGGTTGAAAATTGCTATTCTAATCTATATACATTAGATTCCATTAAAAATCTACCTATGCAAAAAGCAGGTGCAAAGGTTCATGGATATTATGTATCTATGGCAAGTTAAAAAAAGAAAGTAAAATGAATTCTTTCTTTTTGACATTTGGTGCAAAGTCCATGGTTAAAAGTAAAGCACTGCAGATTTGTGTTGTGTTCCGCGCCCACGGCTGTCCGCGGGTGCGGCCCCCTACCTGCTCCGACGACCAGGGCAGCGTTGGGACCAACTGCCCTGCCCCGAGCTCCGCACCCCCGCGCGGTGGTGCGGGCCTTCGGGCTGGCCGCCGGGATCAGAGCCGTCCCTGCTCCTCCCGCGCGGCCGCTGCTGCCTCTCCTTCGCGGCCCGGATCCAAGATGGCTGCCGCCATGCTTGGACGTGAGGCCACGCCCCCTTTTCAGAGTTAAAGGGACCTCGCCCCTTTAATTGCCTGAAGCTGGTTCTTACTTCTAGGGCCAGAGGGAGTATATAAGGAGAGTTCCTCTGACCATTCCTCGACTTGGCAACGTCCTTCTACGCGGTCTAGTCTGCTTGCTTTGGTGAGTTCCCTGCGCTTGGATGCTGGTTCCTGTTTCATCTTGGTGTTCCTGGTTCCTGACTTCGGATTGGCTTACGGTGATTCTCTGGTTCCTGACTTCGGATCGGCAAGCGGTGACTCCCTGGTACACGACCTCGGACTGGTGAGTGTGATCCTCTGGCACTCGACCCAGGACTCCTTCAAGACTACCGTCTCCAAGGGCCCACCTAAGTCCCAGCGGCCTGTGTCCCTATGGGCTCCTCCTGGGGGGACCACGGGCTTCCAGGGCGAAGCTCCAGTTGGCCTTTGCACCGTTACCCTGACTTCTTGAGGTCCACCTAAGTCCCAGCGGTCGGGTCCCTACGGGCTCCTCCCGGGGGGACCGCAGACCACCAGTGGTGAAGACCGTCCTTCTGCTCATCTCCTTGTCCATCTCCACAGTAGCTTCTGTCTTCAGTGCCAAGGGTCAGCTGCTCTCCTCCTCTGTCCTGCCTCACCACCCGACGAGAGAACCTACGGATCCTCCGCAAGGTGTAACATCCCCTCATCGGCCCAAGGGTCCACAAACCTGAGCATAACACTTTTCCCAAAGCTAGCAGTTAGAAAATTATTTGCTTTATGGCCAATATTATTTTAACATATTTATAAATGATCTGAAAAAGGGAATAATGAATGAGTGATCAAATTTGCAGACAATTTAAATTTATTCCAAGTTTTTAAATCACAAGTGGATTGTGAGAAAGAGAACCTTGTAAAACTGGGAGACTGGGCATCCAAATGGCAGATGAAATTTAATATGAACAAGTTCAAAGTGATGCACAAAGGGAAAAATAATCCAAACTAAAGTTACACAATGTTAAGTTCCATTTTTGAAGTCAGCACTCAGGAAAGGGATCTAGACATTATCGTGGACATCTTGGCTCATTGTTTGGCGGTAGTCAAGAAAACAAACAGAATGTTATGAATTATTAGGGATATGCAGAAACAAACATTTAATTTCAGTTTATTTATTTTTTTGGTTCATTTCAGATGAAATGTTTTTGTTTTATTTTTTCATTTATTTCCCATTAAAATCAAAGAGGGAAATAACACTGCCTAGTTTGGGCTGATAAATTGGAGTTTTCTAATAATTTCTAATGAAACTTGTTAGTTTACATTATCAAAAAGGTGAAGGGCACTCCAACACACCAAGACTGCATCAACATTTATTTATTTATTTATTTATTTATTTATTTATTTATTTATTTAGAGTTTTTCTATACCGGCATTCGTGATTAAAAATCACATCATGCTGGTTTACATAAAACGAGGGGGTGTGAAAACAAAGTAAAACGTAACATTAACAAGTGCAAAGAGGTCATAGAGTTACATTACAACAAGGTTGATATAACTGGGGAAAGAATTAGAGCAAGATAACCAATCAGCTAGGGATTAACTATTTACATTATATTGTGAAGCCTCTTGAAAAGATATTGGCACCAAAAGTGGCTTGAACAGCTCAAGGAACCATACTAAGGCAAGTAATACTAGCAGCGACGGGTTTCTACAAGGTGCCATGAGAGGAGCAAAGCTAAGATAAGAAAAACAGGTCCCATTTGTGTAAAGGTCAGGCAAGCTCTGATTGGTCAAGAGAGTTCAGCAGTATCCTGGAGAAACAGAGCTTGCTCTGTCTTCTGATTGATCTCATAACTCTGAGAAGATTAACCCTGTGGAAGTTGGATTGCACTTTTGTTCGGCAAACATATAGGGGCAGATTTTCAAAGGCTTCATAAGAGGGACAAAAGGCACCCACACAGATGTATGATTTCCCCCACCCCAAGGCAGCATAAGATGGGCAAAGCAGCACCAAGTGTAGCATGAACAGTTCAAGACACTAGGAAAGGGAAACAAAGCACCAAAATTGACTGGAAAATCCACAAGGCAATAGAGTAGTATGACGATCCCAAAATGCTATGAGAGGTGCAAAGCAGCCACCTTGAGTGGAAAAGGCAAAGGGCACCATCAAAATTGGAACAAAAGGCAGGGAGAAGCCAGAGGAAATCCATGGATGGAGAGGCTTGGCCAGCCTGGAGAATATGCCCCTGGTGGAGGGGAGGCTGCAAGACAGGCTGAGTCATGAGACCAAGGAAGAGATGGTAAGGACAGTTCTGTGTGGGGCTCACCGGCAGCATCTGCTGGTAGGGAGGTATCAGAGTAAGGGTACAGTGAGGCTGCATAGCCTGAAATTATAACAGCCAAACTATCAGACCTAGTTTCAACATTGTGTTCTCACATTGTGAACGTTGGCATTATTGTTTGCCCTCTTCTCAGACTGTGATAAAAGTTGAACAAAATCCAGTTCATTTCTTATTATCTGCATGAAAAAGGTAAGAAATTGATTTATCTCTTTCATCTTATTCTAGCACAGTTCTTGACAATTCATTATCAAAATAATATGTTTAATAAGGGAGAAAATATATTATAAAGGACAAGTTAGGCAGAAAGGGGGAGTCATTAACATATATCCAGTAACATTCAATAGCTTCAAACAGCATAATTTTTTTTAGGATGTATCAATTCTTATATTGTGTCTAATATTTGCATAGCAAAAACAACTCAGTGATACCATTCATGCCTGAAATCATGGCATTGGCTACACCTAGAGATCAATTTGTACCATAAATCACTATTATAGTATTAGATATATAAATCTTTAATTAACAGCAAGTCATTCATACATATTACAAATAGATCTGAGTTCAGTAGAAAACTCTTTAATGTTCACTGCTCATTAGTTAGTTCATCAAGCATGTTTTACTGATGTAAGAAGATGTAATTAATCAAATAATAAATAAACATAAACATGTTAATGCTTACTTCTACTACATAAAATTAAATAATTGATGCATTTAAATATAAAATGTAAGTAATTTAATATTGCAACATTGTAAATGTCTTTTAAAATGGTTTAGTCATTTATAAACAATTTGTATTTTCTATTAAAAATATGTATAGCCCTCATTATTCAATAACATTTGGTCTAAATGGATAACGGGATCAACAGTAACAGAATAAATACAATGTAAATTGTTCTCTAAAAGGACTTGAATCCCCAGTACTGTAATTGGTCTTTAATAATGTTTTTAAGAAGGGAGGAAATATTCTACTCAGCATTATTTAAAAATTTTTTTAAACTGACAGGCTATCATACTTGTGAGGTGGGTGTTAAATTACTGGTTTTCACCTTAACTAACCTCTACCAGGTCCTTACCTTCTTCCTGAGATAATTTACACTTTCACTTATGGAGTTGCAAGAAGGGGTTATGTACCTTAAAAGGACTGATGTGGTCAGGAATTAAATGTCTCACTTTGCAAGCTGCTTTCACAAATGCAGGTAAAAAAGCTTGCAGGTACTGCTGTCATTATGCTTTCACTATATGTTTGCCGAACAAAAGTGCAATCCGACTCCCACAGGGTTAATCTTCTCAGAGTTCTGAGATAAATCAGAAGACAGAGCAAGCTCTGTTTCTCCAGGACACTGCTGAACTCTCTTGACCAATTAGAGCTTGCCTGACTTTCACACAAATGGGACCTGTTTTTCCTATCTTTAAATTACCTTGTATGTTGAAATGAATTGGAGGTTTGCACAGGATTTGAGAGAGACAAGAAAGAAACCCACAGAGGATCATAGAGAGATAAAAAAGATACCTGATAAGTCTTAACTTCTTGCTCAAAGATGGAAGGTGTAGTTCAACTTGTGTGTTAGCTTTCTAATGGGAACTGTGCCAGAAGGACCCTTCATCCTCTCTGTTGCCTTTTAAATATAGCTGCTGACACATACTATGGGGTAGATTTTCAAAGGGTTGCGTGCGTAAGATACGTGTGTGCAACCCCCGAAAACCTACCCCTGCCTCCCCCTGCGCGTGCCGAGCAAGCCTTGGGACACACATAAGTCCTGGGGCTTGAAAAAACGGACATTCTGGGGACGGAGGCGTGGGTGGGGTGCCAGCCTGGGGGCGGGACCGAGGCCTCCAGAACAGCCACCGGGCTGGGGGATGGAGAGCCGGTGCACGCAAGTTATGCCTGCCCAGAGGCAGGCGTAACTTCTTCAATAAAGGTCAGGGGGGGTTAGTTAGGGCTAGGGGGGTGGGTTGGGTTAGATAGGGGAAGGGAGTGGAAGGTACGGGGTGGGGACGGAAGGAAAGTTCCCTCCGAGGCCGCTCCGATTTCACGGGAAAATCTTACAGATAACTCTTCAATGGCAGCTGGCATCCAGAGAAGGGAGGAGAGATACTCCGACTCTTCGGTGAACCATGGGAGATTGGGTTCCAGGAGCCATGAGGACCGGGATAAACAGCAAAGCCCAGAACAACAGGGAAAAAGTGATGAAGGCCTTATGGAGGCAGGAACTGTGAGTAATAATAATATCACCCTATACAGCGTTACTCCAGCTCTCGTGCCTTCCTTAGAAGAAATAAGGCACATTTTGATTTCTATGCAGAACTTGATTAACACATTAACTGTTACAGTCCAAGAAGCTATTACCAAAGTGCAGGTAGTAAAAGAAAAAGTGGTGACTGTGGAGAAACAATTAGAAGTAATGGAAGGGAGAGTAAAAGAGATTGAAAAAATCCAATTTAATCTGATAAAGTCTGATAAAATGTTTGAAAATAAGATGGAAATCTTGATGGCTACACGCTGAGAGGCTTGGGAAGCCAGGATTCTTGAAGCTCCTGAAAATTACCTTCTTTTTTGAAATAATGCCTGCGAAAAGAAAGGGGAAAATTTGTGTTTTCCCCTCGGTCTCTTTACCTTCAGTTATGGGACAACAAGAAATCACGAACTTCCTTAGCCCGGCAACAAACTTTCCAAGGAACAAGTATCCCGCTGGACTAGACGGGGAGAGAGCTCCGTCTCTGTCCTTGGAGGAGTTATCCTTGAGTCCAGGCCTAAGACAAGGGCCGACGCAGAGGGCTGAGACGGTGCTGCAGCACGGACCGCTTATCGGTGAACACCCTCCTGGATTGCTAGCAGAGGGAACAGCTGTAACTGCAGCTCTGAGAGAAGCGGGACTTGCAGCTACAAACAATCCAGGGACACCGAATGGCGAAGTAATATATCAGGTACCGGGCTAGGACCAGGGGTAATCGGGGAAGAACCCTCGGGAGGAACTCTGCAAAATCCTGCGGGAGGAGTACCCGAATTTGCCCCGTTGGTTGTCCCTGAACGCCCTCAGTTTATAACTCTTGTCGCTTTGTGGGAAATGATGGCAGGCATAGTGAATACCTTCAATGGTTTTAATACAAGTCTGGAGCATTCAATATTACAAAGTACTACAATTACTTCTCAAATGCAAAAACAGATTAATGTGATTACTGATAAAGTTCATGCTTTGGAAGAGAAGGAGTCTGGAAATTTGGAGTTCAAAGCTGCCACAGTAAGAGAGAGAGATACCCTTGCTAAGAGGATTGAGACTCTGGAAAATAAGTCAAGGCAATTGAATTTGCGTATTTTGAATTTTCCAAGAGTGATTGGAGAGACTCCATATACCACCTTAAAGAAATTTATGGGGGAAATGCTGGGAATATCCCAGGAAGAACTTCCATCTATTAATAAATGTTATTTCCTCCCAAAGTCTGCAGCAACAGCTACTGCTCAGAACTGGCAAGGGAACCTCACTGAAATAATAGAAAATTCAGATATTAATGTGCTGGAGAGAGCAACACTTCTGGTCTCCTTTATTTCCTTAACAGATTTACAACTGGTTATGAGAAAATATTTTGGTTCTTTTCCAGTTTCATATATGAATGCTAATGTAAAAATCTACCCTGACTTGGCTGCTGCTACACAAATAAGACGTAGAGGCTTTTTAGCCCTACGTAAGGAAGTGATTGCCTTAGGTTTTTCTTTTATGTTAAAGTTTCCGTGTAAATGCGTGCTCAAGAAAGGAGTAGATACCTTTATTCTTTTTTCTCCTGAACAGTTAAAGTCCTTTATTGATTTGAGAAAGCCAGCCACATCGACTCCCACAAATGTATGATTTTTTATTTTGTTTGCTGCATAGCTTGTAAAGGCCATTTTCCTTTTGAATATTTTATTTCCTGTAATTCTCTCTTAAAATTCCATGGAGTTGTCCCATTAATGATATTGATTTTTTGGTAAATGGAAATATTTCAATAACAAAAGATGGTGAAATAATGTGATAGGATTTAGTTTCATCTAGTTTTATTTTTTTTGTTTTGTTTTGCTTCTAATATTACAATTGGTTGTTCCATTTTCTGTATTGCAAAAATGATGAATTTTTGTAAACTGAAAAGCAGATAAATAAAGAATTAAAAAAGAAAAAAAAGATGGAAATCTTGAAAATCTAAGAGAGCAAATTTGAGGATTCTAAATTTTCCCAAGACAAAATTATCATCCCCAATGGAATTATTTAAAAGTTATCTTTTAAATATATTGAAATATTCATCAGATACATTACCTGCAATATCAATTATGTATTATCTGCCAACGAGACAACCATTGGGTGAAAGGGTACTACAACAGGAAAATCAAGAAGAATTAAATTTGAATTTAACTGATTTCCTTGAAAAATCTTTTGAGGCGGACATAAAGTCAAGAGCAACGTTACTTGTGCAGTTCTCCTTTCTAACTGAAAGGGATAATGTATTGAGACACTATTTCAGGTTTCAAAAGTTAAAATTCTATGGGCAAACAATCCAAATCTTCCCAGACATTGCGAAGACAACACAGTTAAAGAGGAGGAAATTCATTGCGATGAGGGAGGAGGTGATCGATAGAGAAGTAAAATTTATGTTACGTTTTCCATGCTGATATATATTGCCTTGTGGCGATACTAAATATATTTTTAACTATCCGGAACAGCTCTGTTCCTATTTAGATGCTAGTCCATGTTCCAGAGATCCTCCCTAAGGTGTTGGTAAAAGGAAAGTTTGGTGAGGCCTTACAGTTGTGAACATGTTAGGAAAATGCTCATTTCTTTAGTAATCTGCTATAATTTCTTTTTCTTGGTCTCCACTGTTTCTTTAGTAGATTCAATGTATTTCGCATTCAGATTATGATAATTGGAATTGTTAAGATTTTATATATTGCTGGAAAGTTATTTTCTGAACCTGTTTTGTGTATAACACATTGTTAAAATTCTTGTATAAATGCAAAAAACGCAATAAAGTATAAATTAAAAAAAAAAAACTAAAAAAAAATTAAAAACAAAACCCTTTAAAACAAATTCAGCAGCATGACATCGGGTTCTCATCACAAACTTAACCCACCCCAGTGACTAATAAAAGGCATGGAACGGCTCCTCTGTGAGGAAAGGCTAAAGGGTTAGAGCTATTCAGCTTGGCTGAGGGGGGATATGATAGAGGTCTACAAAATTATGAAAGGACTTGAATGGGTAAATGTGAAATGGCTATTTACTGTTTCGGATAATACAAGGGCTAGGAGTTACTCCCTGAAGTTAGCAAGCAGCATATTTAAAACAAATTAAAGAAAATTCTTTTTCACTCAATGCACAATTAAGTTTTGGAATTTGTTACCGCATGCGATCGCACCATATCGTATGGTGCGATGCAAATTCCAAAAATAGGAGGAGTTAGGGGCGGAGAGTGGGCTGGGTTAGCCTGTCTGCGAAGAGCTATCGCACAGCCGTAACGCCGATTTTAACTACACCTCTTTCAAATGCGTTAGCTGCCGTGACCATGCGGTAAGGTTTCATCGCCATTTGCGATGTCTCCCGTAAGTCCGATTTCAGCCTGGCCATGATATTATGGCCAGGCTCTCTCTCTCTCTCTCTGGGATCATTAAAAATGGTCCCCCAGTGGTTGAATGCAGGAAATACAACAGCTTGGCACTTATCGCAGAATCTGAAATGGTATCGCAATTTGCACTAACTTAGCTCTTCGCACAGGTAATTAGCACAAATTGCGATAAATACTATGGGGCGGATTTGAAAAGGCCCGCGCGTGTAAATCCTTCTGGATTTACGCGCGCCTATTTTGCATAGGCCGCCGGCACGCGCAAGTCCCGGGGCTTTCGAAAAGGGGTGGGGGCATTCCCGAAACAACGTGGCGTTTCGGGGGCATGCCGCAGCATTTCGGGGGCAGGCGCGGGGGCGTGGCGCCAGCCCAGGGGCGTGGTCGAGGCTCCGGAGCAGCCCCCGGGACCGGAGGACGGAGCGGGGCTGCTGGCCGCTCCGAAATCAGAGCTGCCTCGGAGGGAACAGGCAGCTCACGCTGGGCTTGGCACGCGCAGGTTGCACAAATGTGCACCCCCTTGCGCACGCCAACCCCGGATTTTATAAGATACGTGCGGCTACGCGCATATCTTATAAAATCCAGTGCTCCTACCATGTGACAGGGTCCGGCCAATGGCACGGATACCCTGTCACATGGTAAGGGCAAAGGGCCATCGGTGCCATTTTGATTAGTGGCAGCCGACGGCCCAGGAGCGGGAGGACAGCCCGGAGCAGGAGATCGCTTCCGGGACCCCCACTGGACCACCAGGTGCCTGTAAAACGTTTTTTGGGGGGGTCGGGAGGGTGGGGGAAGCTAAGGGGTTAGTTTTAAAGGGTCGGGGTGGGTTTTTTTTATTTATCGGCTCGGGTGCAGCGATAAACAAAACTGCGATCGGGCCCGATACAAAAAACCCCACATGTGAATCGGAACCGGAATCCGAACCGATTCCGGTTCCGATTCACATCTCTAATAACTAGGGACCTTCGGTTTCAGTTTATATTTTATATTTCCAGAGAATTTCAATATCATAAAAAAAAACAGTAGAAAAATGACTTTTTTATAATACATAGGAGAAAAATCAGTAGGAAAATTATTTTTCCACATTTCATTTTTCCTAAAAAAAAAAGAAAAACTGAAAGCAAAGCTCCCTATTTATAACTTTTTAATGAACCAAGATGCTGGAACCAAAATCACAATTTGGTTTCATTCCATGCTATTGATTTAATGTATTTCAGTTACATGGATGTTATGCCCAAAGTTTTAAAACTTTGTGAAATAGCACTATTTATATTTTATATTCAGAATGCTTTAAAATGTGAGTTCTCTGAAGATAAAATCTTCATAATTATGTGTGCCTCAGGCAGAAACAAATTATAGTAGTTACTTCCCACTTACTATAGTAATTGTGTTACTGTTTAACAATAACATAGTCCACTGCAATTTTATTTTGTTTTCACAAAACAGAGTGTTATTATTTTAAAAATATCTGATTTGCCCAAGCATTTTTCAATAGGCAATCAAAATATCAGTAAAAGGAAGGAAAAACTGTAAACATGTCAAGAATACTTGCAGGTAATTAGCAGTATGAACCTGACAAAAGGTTTTTATCATTATTACTTTTCTAAATTTTCTATTTATAATCATTTTCACAATGTTTCAAATATAACATTTAGAAAAGAAAAGAGCAATGATTATAGAATAAAAAATAGTTCAATACTTAATCAATGAAAATGACTCTCACGCCGTTCTGTTTAGGTCCACAATAAACCAAGTCTCAATGATGCTAATAGTGGACAAAAAACTTAAATTAAATTAAGAGAAAAAAGTGAACTTACAGGTATAGAATCCTAATGTATCCCCAAACCATCCTCAACATAAGGCTTAAACAGAGATTTTTGGCAGGTATTCTCTTAACTGACAGGTCAATTGATCTTAAATTATTATGTACCTCCTTGCCTCCTTCACTTCATGCTGAAAGGGAGACAATTAATAGGCCTAGACAATATATATTGAATCTTGACTCCCAAAGATAGTCCATTAGGTCAATCCTAACCCAGAAACTAAAGTCCATTTGATTAACCAGAGAAAACCTCACTTAAACCAAAACTAAATGATAAAATTCATTGGTTGAACCAAAGAGCTTCATGAGTCCATTCCAAACACTATGACTCCAATAAAATTTAATCCAATGCATAATCATCTTTGTGAGTTGGTTGATTTACTCTTTGATATAAATAAAGCTCCAGAAGAGCAATGGCAAAATCTTGAGGCAACGTACAACAAAGATCATCTACATGTAGATTGAAATCTCCAGAAATTAGGAGATGGAAATACATTGGAAAGCAAGCAGAGAAGTTAATTCAAACAAATGATCTATTTTATCTAATTCTGAGCAAAGAGGACAACAGAGCATTAATATGACTAAATTGCCATAAAAATTTGAATATACAATAATCAAGTTCAAGTCCTTCAAACCTCCTTGTAGAACTTGGCCTCACGATCTTAAAAATAATAGCCACTTAACCCCTTTTTTAAAATCAATGTCATCATCTCTCTTATCCCCTTCCAGCATCTCTCTTCTCTTCTGCTGTTTTCCTTGCCCCTCCAGCCTCTTCCCCCTCCATCACCTGCTATGATCTATTCCTCCTACTCTCCCTCTAGTTTTCTTACTTTCTCTCCTCTCTAAGCTCTCCCCCCCAGCCCCTTCATTTGCTAGCCTTTTCTCTTACATTTGGCTCAAAGGCAGGAGATTGATCTGGTCCACAGTGACTTCTTTCTGCAGCCAGGAAGCCAGCTGCTGCTGGCATTAGAGTTAAGGTTGAGGATGGATTATGAGGATAAAGGCCAGGGGCATTGCTCAGCCTCACTGCCTGCCTTTCCTGGGGATTGCTGTCAATGCCATCAGTATCATCTATCTCCCCCACCTCCTCACTGGAGATTAAGATGCTACTGACTAGAGCTCCCAAATTGTTTTGGCTACTTGCTCTTTGATATTCTCTGATTCAGGAAATCCCAGACATGATTCTTTCTCATAATCCTTCTTTGAAAATACTGTTTCCATTACCTCAGAAGTATTAATCACAGAAGACTACAATGCAGATTTTGGGTGTTGCACTTCTGCTGCACCTGTCCTTGCTCATGCCTTGCTAACAGGGGCTGTTCAAGGCAATGCACTGCCTGAGGTGGGGACCACATGCCATCCCCCCAGATTTAAATAAAATAACCCCCTACTCTCTTGACCCCCCCCCCCCGACTTATAAAAATCCCTGGTGGTTCAGCAGGGGGCCCGGGAGCAATCTGCTGCTCCCGGGCCATCAGCTGCCACTAACCAAAATGGCATTGGTGGCCTTTAGCTCCTACCAATTGGCAGGGGCTACCGATGCCATTGGATGACCCCTGTCACATGGTAAGGGCAATGGATGACCGGCACCATTTTGGTTAGTGGCAGCCGACAGCCTGGGAGTGGTAGATTGCTTCCGGGCCCCCCACTGGACCACCAGGGGTTTTCATGAATCTTGGGGGGATGGGGAGGGTTGCACGATGGGGGGAAGGCAGGGGAAGGCAGGGCTGGTCAGAATTTTGAAGGGGTCTTTTTGTCACTTCAAAATTCTGCCACCTAAAGTGACCACTTCACCCTGCCTCATTATAGATCCACCCCTGTTGCTAACAGCAGTCTCAGATGGCTCCCCCACCTTTTACCCATATTCCAAAGCAAGAGGAAGAGGAACAGATGGCACTGGCAAATACTCTCCCAATTTTAATTTCCTGTCAAGCTAATTTTAAAATGAGCAGATGTGCGCCCAATGGAATTTTAAATCATGCATGCACTTGTATGCATGTGATTTAAAATATACCTACCACATGTAAGTATGCTCCTAATTTAAGGTGGTTATTCAATCAAAAGTATTTTGCATATGTCCCCTTGGACTTTGTCAAATTTAAGGCATGAAGGTAAGCGGATTTTAAAACATGCTTGCATGAAGGACATTCCTAGTTTTTCCAATTAGCCCACCAATTTGCCTAGTCAATCTCAAGGTCATTCAGACCCCCTGGTTCTTCACACTTCACTCCCCCACTTCACCTGGACACCTCACCCTGCAGTATTAGGTCTAAAATACAATTTCTGCAGACTTGCTCCTCATCAGGAGCAGCAGTAGATATACATGACTAACAATCTGCTGCGAGTTGTGGCCTCCGATTTTAAAATATGGATTTACATACATAACTGTTGGCCCTTCCCTGACATGCCCATGCCCTACCCTTTTCCTGCTCTCTCTTTTAGCTTGCAAAAGCACATATACACACATAATTAACGGCTTTTAAAATTTGCATTGCTCACACGCAGCCCACATGCACACCTATATGGGCCTTTGAATGCAAGCAAATCTTTTAAAATCCGGTCCTTTTTCTTGAGCTAACTTTCACTCTTAGCTTTTATGCAGCTAGAAAGATAGAAACATAGACATGTGTCAGCAAAATAAAACCATGGGCCTCATTTTTTGCAGGCCTGCAATACTTTAAAATATGAGGGGCGGGGGGCCGAAACAGGGGGAGGGCCTGCGCTAGCCAGCAGCGATCGCACGGTCGCGGTGCGATCGCTGCCGGTTTCACACCCAGTAGTGCCACCATAGGATGTGTAACTATTGGGAGCGAAAGCTGCCGCAAAAAGGCACCTTTTCGCTGTCCGCGGCGTCGGCACAGAGTCGGCCCCGGTGACGCCCCGACTCCTCCTCTTCCGGGGCCGACTCCCCCTGACTCCGCCCCCATCCTGGTATCGCACGCGATAAGGGACTTTTCGCGTGCGAAAGGTCCCTTATTGCGTGCGAGCGGCATGGAAAATGAGGCCCCATATGTCCTATCTAGTCTGACCATCCACACCAACTATTCAGCTTTACAATCCCTACCAATTCCTGAGAGATCTTTGTTTATCCCTCTGGTTCTCAACCTTTTTGCTATTGGGACACACCTGACACATGATGCTCACATATGTGATAAATGAACACATAACCATCACAGGGCTGAATATAAACATTAAGGTCCTGATTTTCAATAGCACTTACATGCATAAAAATGGATTTTTTCATATGTAAATGCACTTTACCTATGTAAGGGGACTTTTCAAAATTGCTACAATATATGCCATTGAATTGTCCATAAGATTCCCCCCTCTAAGTGCACATTGCATGTGTAAATGGCTTTTGAAAATTGCTAAAATAGTAGTTACATTTACATGTTTAAATCCCATTGAAATTCACCCCCATAGTCTGCTTCTACCAGAAACCCCCCTCCCCCCTTCCCCATCCCCCAACAATGGGTGCATAATTCACCATACAAAAAAGATATGTTGCTACCCATTTTGGAGGTAGTGTTAACTTCTGGAAGACAGAATATGTTTGGTAATTAAATTAAATACAATTATGTGAATACTTTTCCATGACAGGCATTTCAGGGGTGGAGTTGGGTTGGGGGAAGCATTGCATAAGTCTACTTTGAAAATTTGGGCTACACTACTACCTAAACCTCACCTCGAGTTACTAGGTGGGCATCCTTTAGTAGCATAAATAGCTAACTACTACAAGGGCCTTATAGACAGTCTTTCTTTCTCTCAGTGGTTGCAGGTAGGAAATGCAATAATTGTGGTATTAGTGCAAAAAGTTAATGCACTTTCTGGTAATACCTGTGCTAAGATAACACACATTGTGATAAATAGGCTATTACCATAAAACATGTCCCTCTTCTTATCACATGCAATATTTTGATGAATCTAGCCCTAGTTCTGTCTTTCCTTCTTTTTTTCATTTTGGGATAAAGTTTCAGAAATTTATGTGCACAAAACAAGAATTAACCTGTTTTAATCAGCTCTGTTCTGCTAAATGGACTTTCAGCTAGCTGAAAGTATGTGCATAGTTTTGCACATGGATAATTTTAGCAGAATAGAAAAGGGCATTCTATAGTATAGAGCAATGTTTCAATGGTGTGGTTGGAAATTAATAAATGTAAATACATTTAACCTGCATAACAAGTTAATATTCAAAAAAACATTTTGTTGGGTACCTTATGTTCGAAAAACAGCTAGATTTCAGTGAGTTTATTTATTTTATTTTAGGTTTTTAAATTCAACTTTTCGGCACTTGAAAGCGGGTTAAATTCAGGTATTTCCCTATCGCCAGATGGTTTAGTTAAAAAGTAGGTGCCAATTGGACACCCTAGTAAAAACTCACCTCTTCACTGTCATTTGATTTGTTCTCCTTTCTCTTCCAGTACTGATTTTATTGTTCCTTTTTTCCTGTGATTTCCTGTCATCTCTAATTTTCATTTTCCTATTATTTTTCACCTTGCTCCATGTGAGATTTTTATGACTATTTTTCCTACCATTAGATGATGATGGCAGGAAAGAAAAAATTGATTGGGAAATGTGGTGCATATGACTAAGGTGGTCATTTTCTATAGCTTTCGCATGCAAAAAGTCCCTTTTCACGTGCGATAGCTAGATCAGGGCAAAGTCGGGGTGGAGTCGGCACCGGAAGGGGAGGAGTCGGGGTGGCACCAGGGCGGACACGGTGAAGACATCGCTGACGGCGAAAAGGTAAGGCCCCTTATCACCGCCAGTAACGTGCCCAATAGCGCCACCTTTCATGGTGGCGCTATTGGTTTGCAAAAGCCGGCAGTGATTGCACCGTGGTGGTGCGATCGCTGCCGGCTTTTGCAGGCCCGACCCCCACTTTGCCCCCACCCCCTGGTACCACACGCTTCACTAAGGCCTGCGATTTTAGAAAATCCAGGCCTAAGCTTCCAGTGAGCTTAATAATGTTCTCAATTACAATTACATATCCCATTCTGTATTGCATATTTACAATTTTTGCATTCTGTCTCTATGGGGGAAAAACATGCTGACATTTAATACATTTCAAGCTACTAACTATTTAATTGGGACTATTATCCCAATAAAATGGTCTATTATCCTGTATCAAGATTTACATTAGGCTATATCTAGATAAATTCAATTTTGAATAGGAATGAAAAAGTTGATATCCATAGGCATTATCTGGGTAACTTTCTGAGTTATCTGGGTAAAACCTGAAATTTTAAAATTCACTTCTCCCCAACCCCAGCTCCCCAGCTAAATTTGGACTGGTTAACTCATTTCTCAGACAAAATGTAGCCAGATAAAAAGAGGTGGTGATCAAGGTGTTCCAGGAAAATGGTTATGGTTTATGGTTTATTTGGTTTTCTATACTGTCATATCAGTCGGAACCTTCATAATGGTTTACAAATAATTAACAAGTAACATACATTGATGATTGAGTGATCGTTGGACATGTAAATTAAATGGTAGGTACAAAGCGTTTAAATAGCACTTACATAGTAGTTACATAACTGTTAAATAGCATTTAAATCGGAGCTAAATATCATTTAAATAGGAGTTAAATAACTGTTAACTATGATGATTGGCAATGAAAATTCAATAGTAGTTACATAGCATTAAAATAGTACTTGAACGTATTTACATAGGGCATTTTCCACGCCGCTCGCATGCGATACCAGGATGAGGGCGGAGTCGGGGCGGAGTCGGCCCTGGAAGAGGAGGAGTCGGGGCATCACCAGGGCCAACTCTGCACCGATGCCGCGGACAGCGAAAAGGTAAGTGCCTTTTCGCGTCAGCTTTCGCTCCCAATAGCTACATCTCCTATGGTGGCGCTATTGGGTGTGAAACTGGAAGTGATTGCACCGCGACGGTGTGATCGCTGCCGGCTACTGCAGGCCCTCCCCCCGTTTCGGCCCCTCGCCCCTCATCTTCTAAAGTATCGCAGGCCTGTGATACTTTAGAAAATGAGGCCCATAGTTACATAGCATTTAGATATCACTAAAAAGTAGTTACATAGTTGTTAAATAGCATTAAATAGGGATTAGATAGTATTTAAATAGGGGGTTAATATCCGTTAAATATGATGATGAAGAGATTACATATCATGGTGATGTAGTTATGTGGCAGTTAAATGGCATTTAGATAGTAGTTAAAACACCGCTCAATATAATGGTGTAGCAATTGCTTGCCCTTCTCCAGAACTATTCAAACTACGATATCTTTGTTATTGTTCTATCTATTTTACTCCTCTCGCCTAGGTCACCTGACCATTTTCCTCAACTCTCCCAAGTTATTTATACCCCTGTTACATGTAACTTTATATTTCCCTCTCAGTTTCAATATA
Organism: Rhinatrema bivittatum; assembly: GCF_901001135.1. Lineage (NCBI taxonomy): Eukaryota > Metazoa > Chordata > Amphibia > Gymnophiona > Rhinatrematidae > Rhinatrema > Rhinatrema bivittatum. The sequence goes on from NC_042623.1 coordinate 102,041,637, forward strand.
TTTATCCCTTTTTATTTGTAAACCGATGTGATATGTTTATGAATGTCGGTATATAAAAAGTGTTACATAAATAAATAAATATGTTTTGGTGGGAGAGTTTTGGTAATAGTAGTTGAATTCTAATTCAGAGATTTGTATCGGTTGACTATAATATCGTGAGATAGTGAGGAATCACGGTCTTGCAGTAAGATAGTGGATAGATGGGACATCTATGAGATAGGGGTTAGGGAGTGGTTAGATAGGATGTCTATGAGATAGTTTTTATATCGTATTTGGATAGTTGTTCAATAGTAGTTATGTGGGATGCCTATGAGCTAAACTGACTTGGCGGCAAGTCACAGCTTGTCTAGAACAGGCTACATGTCAGTATCGTTTATTTATCCCAGGTTCAATATTGTCCATTTATCCGATACCGTCTTTGTATGCTTGTTGAAATAGCTGAGTTTTGAGTAGTTTTTTGAAGAGTTTTATATCGTTTTGAAGCCTTATGTTTTCTGGGAGTGAGTTCCATAGGTATGGGCCAGCTATTGAGGTCGCTCTTTCCCTGACTGTTGTGAGGTTTGCTGAGGAGATAGTAGGGATTGCTAGTAGTGCTTTGTTTACTGATCTTGTGTTTCATCGGGGGTGGTGTTTTGGGAATAACATTCTTAGGCAGTTGGGTTCATTATTATGTATGGTTTTGTGTATTATTGTGAGCATTTTTGGGTAGATTTTCAAAGGGGTACGCGCGTAAGATACGCGCGTACCCCCCGAAAACCTACCCCAAACCCCCCCCTGCGCGTGCCAAGCCTATTTTGCATAGGCTCAGTGGCGCGTGCAAGCCCCGGGATGCGTGCACGTCCTGGTGCTTGCATGGAGGGGCGTGTCGGGGGGCGTGCCGGGAGTGATGCAGCGTTTCGGGGGTGTGTCAGGAGTGACGCGGCGTTTCTGGGGCATATCCGGGGGCGTGGTTCAGGTCCAGGGGTGTTCCGGGGGCATGACAGCAGCCCCTGGACCAGCCCCCAGACCAGCCCCCAGACCGGAACATGGAGCGCAGCAGCCGACCCGGCGCGCGCAAAGTTACGCCTGCTTCAAGCAGGCGTATCTTTCGTGATAGAGGTAGGGGGGAGGTTTAGATAGGGCCGGGGGGGGGGGGGGGGTGGGTTAGGTAGGGGAAGGGAGGGGAAGGTGGGGGGAGGATGAAGGAAAGTTCCCTCTGAGGCCGCTCCGATTTCGGAGCGGCCTCGGAGGGAACAGAGGCAGGCTGCGCGGCTCGGCGCGCGCAGGCTGTCGATTTTGGGCAGCCTTGCATGTGCTGACCCCGGATTTTAATGGATATGCACGGCTATGCGCGTATCTATTGAAATCCCATATACTCTTGTTCGCGCCTGGTGCACAAACAAAAGTACGCATGTGCGCAGATGTATAAAATCTCCCCCAGTGTGTTCAATACGTTTGTCAATGGGTAGCCAGTGCAGATCGTTTAGTAACGGGGTGATGTGCTCTGAGATTTTGTGCCCGGTGAGAATTCTGGCTGTGGCATTCAGGAGGATTTGGAGAGGACGTGTGGTTGTTTTGGGAAGTCCTAGGAGTAGTGAGTTGCAGTAGTCAAAGCATGAGAAAATTAGGAATTGTAGTATTGTTCTGAATTCTGGTGGGTTTAGGAGTGGCTTTAGACATTTAAGTATTGCGAGTTTGTAAAATCCTTCTTTGGCTTTCAAGGTGATGTGTTTCTTGAAGTTTAGTTCAGGGTTGAGCTATATGCCAAGGTCTTTTATGCATTCTCGAAGTTTGAATCTTGTGTTATCGATTAGGATAGTGTTGTTGGGGGGGGGTTGTTGTTGTGCTTTTTCTTTCAAGTATCATGTATTCGGTCTTGTCTAGGTTCAGGCAAAATTTAATCTGATTTAAGGTGTTTTTTATGTTTGAAAGATATGTGGCTGACAGTTTGAGGGCATTCTCTATTGTGCTTGTTATCAGGACGATAAGTTGGATGTCATCCGCATACATGTAATAGGTGATTCCAAGATTTGATAGTAGATGGCATAACGGTAGTATGTATATGTTGAACAGAGTTGCAGATAGAGCGGATCCTTGTGGTACTCTAGTTTCAAGGGGGATTGCTTCTGAGAGGGAATTGTTAATTTCTACCTGGAATGATCTGTTTCGAAGGAAAGAGGAGAACCATGCTAGTGCATTTCCTGTTATGCCTATATCGGTTAGCCGTTGAATTAGTATTTTGTGGTCAATGGTGTCGAATTCTGCGGATAGATCAAGTAGGATGAGAATGTACTTTTGGCCGTTGTTGAACCCTTTTATAACATGGTTTGTTAGGTTGATGAGTAGAGTTTCTGTGCTATGTTTCCTTCAGAAGCCATTTTACATTTTAGCTGATGAGCACTGATATTCAGCATTACCTGGCTAAATTTAGTCAGGTAAGTGTGGTCAGGAAAACATGTATTTATTTATTTAGTTTTATTTTATTTATATTAGAGATGTGCATCATTTTTTGTGTTCGTGTCATTCTTCGTTTTTCGGCCGCCATGGAAAATGTAGTATTTTTTCGGTTCGGGTCTTTTTTTTCGCGAAAAATCAATTTTTAGTTAGTGCACGCTAACTCCCATTAGTGCGCGCTAACTCCCCGTTAGTGTGCACTAACAAAAACTGTTAGATTTTGTTACTTTTTGTTAGTTTTTTTTAGTGCACGCTAACAAGAGTTAGCGCGCACTAATGGGGACTTAGCGCGTATTGACTCCCGTTAGTGCGCACCAATCGGAAAAATGAATTTTTGCGAAAAAACAGGAAAATCCCAATCTTTTTTGGGCTCCCTGAAACATGCCAAATTGGACAATTGCGTTGAAATTTTCCAATTCGGCAAAAACGAATGCACATCTCTAATTTATATACTGTCAATCTGGTGTACAAACTTGGCAGTTTACAATGAAGATAAAAATTAGATAAAGTGGTTAAATCATAATTAAAACAATATACAAATCTGCTACAAAGACGTGTAAGATCAAACAGTTCAAGAGCTGAGTGCAGTAAATTTTTTTTTTAACCTATTATCCTGTGTGATGGGCTGTGATGCAAATCTGAATAACCAAGTTTTTAGGTCTTTTTTGAAAAACCTAAAGTTACCCAGATGAATCTGAAAGACCTAAAGTTACCCAGATTAATTTATTTGGGTAATTTTAGCTGGGTATGTTCATTGATATCTGGATAAGTGTCTCTGAATATCTGGACAAAGTTGCCCGGGTAATTTTGCCTGGGTAACTTTCCCACTCACCAGCCCCACTGAAAATCTACTTCAGTTTATAAAATAGCAATATTTTATGAATAAAGAAAATCTCTTAATAATGTTTTCTCACTGGCAGAATATTTTTCTTGTTTTAATTCTTATGCCATATTTTCAATGTGAACATTAAAATTATAAATATATCTATTTTGGATCACACATTCTATTAAAAATTAATAATTATAAGCACCACATAGTGATTTCCAGACTATAACTTATATTATTACAACAGATACATTTGTAGAATCTGAGACGATAGGATGGCACACAGTTTAGTAATACATATTAACACTTCTTAATTTCAGACAGAGAATAAGAGGATTGGGAAAGCAAAAATCTCTTTTATCTGCACACTTGCCACTAAGTCAGTTAGGGACCATTTGAGATTTTTTATTAACATAAATTCAATGTTTGCATGAAGTGTTTTTTCCCCCATACCAATTACATTGTTGGCACAAAAACATAGAACAAGCTGGCCAAATCTCTAGAAGAATATTTCAAAAGATTTTAACTCTTATTAGTGTGTTTATGATTTCAAAACTATCAACAGCAGCTGCTCTGCCACATGCTAGATTTTCTATCCTTTTGTTTTCCAAAGTCTGACTCAAAGTAGTAAATGGGAAAAAAACATCATTCTGAGTATTAGATTTGAATTATATATACTATGAGCAGATTTTAAGAAAAGTTAATTTCTTATAGCAAAGGTTCTTAATATTTCCCAGATTACTAACATGCTATCCCTATATTATAGCTCTAATAATTTATTTGGCTTTATGGAAATGGATGCACTAATATTTGAGAGATATAGAGATACCAAAACATATATGCTAATAGATATTACTAAAAAGAACCTTGGGCACAAAGAGTCAAATTTGCTGAATGAGAAAAATTCATAGAGACAGCTATTTTCCATCATTCTAGTAGTTCTGTTATTGAATCAATACTTAGCTATGGTCCAGAAAGCTGTGCATTACTCCTAAAAAAGTACTTTAATAACATAACTCCTGGAGGAAGACAAAGCTCCAAGCAATCAAGGGAGCAGCAGGAATCTCAAAGACAAACATTAAGAAAATAAAGTGGCAAAATTAGAAACAGAAGTAAGAACTTAATAAGGGGAATTATAAGAAATAGGATACATGTTATGGAAATAAGATCATGGCAATCCACTTATTTAGTATTGTTAATATTAGTTCTATATGGGGACTTGTCCCTTCATAGTCTGCAGACTGAATATAAAGGAATTGCCTTGGAGGAGGAAGGTCTCATAATCAGAGAGCATCAACCTGGTGCAGCAGGAAATGATTCTGTAGCAAGGACCTACTCTCCATGTGGTACAGTGTCTTCTCCATGTGGTGCAGTGTCTTCTTGCAGTGTCTCCCAGGGCTACTGCTCAGGAGGGAAGGGTTAGGTCAGCCATGATAGTTGGTGATTCGATTATTAGGAAAGTAGATAGCTGGGTGGCTGGTGGGTGTGAGGATAACCTGGTAATATGCCTACCTGGTGCGAAGGTGGCAGACCTCATGCATCACCTAGATAGGATTTTAAACAGTGCTTGGGAGGAACCAGCTGTTGTGGTACATGTGGGCACCAGCATAGGAAAATGTGGGAAGGAGGGTCTAGAAGCCAAATATTCAGACTGATACAGTACAGTGCGCTCCGATGGAGCGTACTGTTAACCTGCCCTTGGACGCGCGTTTTCCCTTACCCCTTATTCAGTAAGGGGCAAAAAACGCGCGTCCAACCCGCAGCACCTAATAGCGCCCTCAACATGCAAATGCATGTTGATGGCCCTATTAGGTATGCCCGCGCAATACAGAAAGTAAAATGTGCGGCCAAGCCGCACATTTTACTTTAAGAAATTAGAGCTGGCATACCTAATATGCCAGCTCTGGGAAAGTATACAGAAAAACAGTAAAAACTGCTTTTCTGTGCACCCTCCGACTTAGTATCATGGTGATATTAAGTCAGAGGTCCCGAAGAGTAAAAAAAGTGAAAAAATTTTTTTTTTTAAATTTGAAATGGGCCAGCGGCCTTTGGGCCAAAAACCGGATGCTCAATTTTGCCGGCTTCCGGTTTCCGAGCCCGTGGCTGTCAGCGGGCTTCAGAACTGACGCCGGTAAAATTGAGCATCGGCTGTCAAACCCGCTGACAGCCGCCGCTCCAGGTCAAAAGGAGGCGCTAGGGTTGCGCTAGTGTCCCTAGCGCCTCCTTTTGTCTGTTTCTACTGCACCATCTAATTTAAATACAGAATCGCGCGTACCGGGAGAGCGGGCGTTCGTCTGCTCTCCCGCGGACTTTACTGAATCGGCCCGTTAGACTCTTAGATAAAAATCTGAAATCCAGAACCTCTAGGGTAGCGTTCTCTGAAATGCTCCCTGTTCCACCCGCAGGTCCAGAGGCAGGCAGAGCACCGGAGTCGCAATACATGGATGAGATGATGGTGCAAGGAAGAGGGATTCAGTTTTGTAAGGAACTAGGGAACCTTTTGGGGAAAAGGGACTCTTTTCTGAAGGGATGGACACCACCTTAACCAGGGTGGAACCAGGTTGCTGGTGCTAAGTATTGTATTTTTGGTCTGAGGAGAGATCAGATTCCACTCTCCTCAGTGTTGTACTTTGTATTGGAAACTCAATAAAAATCGCTTAAACATTAAAAATGAGACAGAGCAGTTTTAAACTCAAAGGGGAACTTCAACAGTCACTTAGCAGCACATAGTTCAGAGGGAGGTATCCTTGAAGGATAGTAATGAAGCATTAGAGTTGGGGTATCCCAACAGAGAGGTTCCAATAATATGAAAAGTAGTTCAAGTGCCTATAATTTTAAACTCACCTGAGCTATAAGATTCCAATATATTCTTGTCAACTGAAAAGCAGAATGTTAATAGAAACAAAAAGCACACTTTAAAATGTTTGTATGCTAATGACATAAGCTTACTTCTTAGATTGGAGAATTATATTGTTTAGCAGTGAATGATGACATAGACTTAATTGTCATCTCAGAGACATGGTGGAAAGAGGATAACCAATGGGATAGAGCTATACCAGGGTACAAATAATATCGCAATGACAGAGAGGAGCATCTTAGTGATGGGGTGGTGTTTTATGTCCGGGATGGCATAGAGTCCAACACGATAAAGATTCTGCATGAGACTAAATGAACAATCGAATCTTTATGGATAGAAATCCCTTGCATGTCGGGGAAGAGTATAGTGATAGGAGTATACTACTATCCATCTGGCCAAGATGGTGAGATGGACAGTGAAATGCTAAGATAAATTACCGAAGATAACCAAATTAGTAGTGCAGTAATAATGGGAGATTTCAATTACCCTAATATTGACTGGGTATGTGAAATATCAGGACTTGCTAGAGAGATAAAGTTCTTGGATGGAATAAATGACAGTTTCATAGAGCAATTGATTCAGTAACTGACAAAAGTGGGAGCAATTTTGGATCTAATTCTCAATGGAGCACAGGATTTGGTGAGAGATGTAATGGTGGTGGGTCTACTTTGCAATAGTGATCTTATATTCAAATTTGAATTAATGATTGGAAGGAGGACAGTAAATAAATCCACGGCTGTAGCACTAAACTTTCAAAAGGGAAACTTCGTTAAAATGAGAAAAATAGTTAAAAAAAATTAAAAGGTGCAGCTACAAAGGTAAATGTGAGCAAAAGGCATGGACATTGTTAAAAAAATACCATCCTAGAAGCACAGTCCATAAGTATTCCTTGCGTTAAGAAAGGGGGAAGGAAGGTCAAATGATTGCCAGCATCGCTAAAAAGTGAGAAGAAAAAGGCTATTTTAGCGAAACGATCTTTATTAAAAAATTGGGACAATGATCCATCAGACGAAAATAGTATTAATCATAAGCATTGACAAGTTAAATGCAAGACATTGATAAGACAGGCTAAGAGTAAATTTGAAAAGAAATTGGCCATAGAGGCAAAAACTCATAGTAAAATATTTTTTAAATATATCCGAGGCAGAAAGCCTGTGAGGGAGTCAGTTGGACTGTTAGATGATTGAGGGGTTAAAGGAGCACTTAGAGAAGATAAGGCCATCACGGAAAGATTAAACTATTTCTTTGCTTCGGTGCTTACTGAAGAGGATGTTGGGGAGATACCCCAACCATTCCAGAGATGGTTTTTAAGAATGATGATTCAGATGAACTGAGCCAAATCACAGTGAACCTGGAATATGTGGTAGGCCAGATTGACAAACTGAAGAGTAGTAAATCACTTGGATTGGATAGCATACACCCCAGGGTTCTGAAAGAACTAGAAAATGAAATTTCAGATCTATTTTAATTAATTTGTAACCTATCATAAAAATCATCCATTGTACCTGAAAATTGGAAAATGGCTAATGTAACCCCAATATCTAAAAAGGGCTCCAGGGGTTATCCAGGAAACTATAGACCAGTGAGCCTGACTTCAGTGCTGGGAAAAATCATGGAAACTGTTATAAAGAATTAGGGATGTGCATTCGTTTGCAACAAAATAGGAAATAGAGACGATATTTCCTTTTTCGTCGCATTTCAGGGGGCCGATGAAACGATAAGAAAACCCACGAAATTTTATGTGGTTTTCTTATCATTTTTTTGGGGGGGAGAAAGGGAACATTAAAAAAAGAAAACCCAAACCCACCCCAACCCTTCAAATTTAATTAATTGCAACCCCCCACCCTCCTGACCCCCCAAGACATGCCTGATCCTCCCCCCCAAGACTTACCAAAAATCCCTGGTGGTCCAGCCGGGGTCCCGGGAGCAATCTCCCACTCTCGGGCTGTCGGCTGCCAGTAATCAAAATGGCAACGATGGCCCTTTGCCCTTACCATGTGACAGGGGCTATCGGTGCCATTGGCTGGCCTCTGTCACATGGTAGGAGCAATGGATGGCTGGCGCCATCTTAAAAAAATTGCACGGGCCATCCATTGCTCCTACCATGTGATAGGGACTGACCAATGACACCGATAGCCCCTGTCACATGATAAGAGCAAAGGGCCATCGGCACCGTTTTTATTAGTAACAGCCCACGGCCCGAGAGGGGGACATCGCTCCTGGGGCCCCACTGTACCACCAGGGAATTTAGGTAAGTTTTGGGGGGTCATGAGGGTGGGGGGTTGCAATTTGAAGGGTTGGGGTAGGTTTGGGGGTTTGTTTTTTTTTTACAACCCTCCATTGTAGTTAATTAAATTTGAAGGGTTGGGGCGGGTTTTGGGTTTCGTTTCGGGGGCAGCCGAAATAAAATCGGCCCGTACCACGGGAAAACGAGTATTCTCACTGTGGGCTGATAACAAAGGCCGAACCAAAAGGTTCGGATGAATCACATCTCTATAAAGAATAAAATCACAAAACATTTAGATAGACATGGCTTAATCAGACATAGCCAGCATGGATTTACCCAAGGGAAGTCTTGTGTCACAAATCTCCTACATTTTTTTGAAGGGGTGAATAAACATGTGGACAAAGATGAACCAGTATATGTGATATATTTGGATTTTCAGAGGGCATTTGACAAAGTCCCACATGAGAGGCTTCTAATAAAACTAAAAAAATCATGGAATAGGAGGCGATGTCCTTTTGTGCATTGCAAGTGGTTTAAAAGACAGGAAACAAGTAGGATTAAATGCCCTGTTTTCACAGTGGATAAAGGTAAAAAGTGGAGTGCATCAGGGATATGTACTTGGACTGGTGCTTTTTAATGTATCTATAAATGATCTGGAAAGGGGTATGATGAATGAGGTGATCAAATTTAAGAACATAAGAACATAAGAAATTGCCATACTGGATCAGACCAAGGTTCCATCAAGCCCAGCATCCTGTTTCCAACAGAGGCCAAACCAGGCCACAAGAACCTGGCAATTACCCAGACACTAAAAATTAGGGATGTGAATCGTTTTTTGACGATTTAAAATATTGTCCGATATATTTTAAATCGTCAAAAATCGTTAGGGCCACGATACAATACCAATTCCCCCGATTTATCGTTAAAAAATCGTAAATCGGGGGAAGGGGGAGGGCAGGAAAACCGGCACACTAAAACCCCCTAAAACCCACCCCCGACCCTTTAAATTAAATCCCCCACCCTCCCGAACCCCCCCCAATGCTTTAAATTACCTGGGGATCCAGCGGTGGTCCAGAACGGCGGCGGTCCGGAACGGCCCCCTCAATTGAATCCTGTTGTCTTCAGCCGGCGCCATTTTGCAAAATGGCCGCCGCAAAATGGCGGCGGTCATAGACAAAAATGATTCGACGCAGGAGGTCATTCCGGACCCCCGCTGGACTTTTGGCAAGTCTTGTGGGGGTCAGGAGGCCCCCCCAAGCTGGCCAAAAGTTCCTGGGAGTCCAGCGGGGTTCAGGAAGCGATTTCTTGCCGCGAATCGTTTTCCGTACGGAAAATGGCACCGGCAGGAGATCGTCTGCAGGAGGTCGTTCAGCGGGGGTTCCGGACCGCCGCTGAACGACCTCCTGCAGTCGATCTCCTGCCGGCGCCATTTTCCGTACGGAAAACGATTCGCGGCAAGAAATCGCTTCCTGAACCCCGCTGGACTCCCAGGAACTTTTGGCCAGCTTGGGGGGGCCTCCTGACCCCCACAAGACTTGCCAAAAGTCCAGCGGGGGTCCGGAACGACCGCCTGCGTCGAATCGTTTTTGTCTATGGCCGCCGCCATTTTGCGGCGGCCATTTTGCAAAATGGCGCCGGCTGAAGACAACAGGATTCAATTGAGGGGGCCGTTCCGGACCGCCGCCGTTCTGGACCACCGCTGGATCCCCAGGTAATTTAAAGCATTTGGGGGGGGGGGTTCGGGAGGGTGGGGGATTTAATTTTAAGGGTCGGGGGTGGGTTTTAGGGGGTTTTAGTGTGTCGGCTCACGATTTTAACGATTTTCACGATAGTTTACACACCCAAATGGCAACAATACGATTCCCTCCCCCTCCCAGCCGAAATCGATCGTTAAGACGATCGAGGACACGATTCACATCTCTACTAAAAATATCCCATGCTACTGATGCCAGTAATAGCAGAGGACATTTCCTACGTCAACTTGATTAACAGCATTTAATGGACTTCTCCCCCAAGAACTTATCCAAACCTTTTTTAAACCCAGCTACATTAAATGCACTAATCACATTCTCTGGCAACAAATTCCAGAGCTTAATTGTGGGTTGAGTGAAAAATAATTTTCTCTAATTAGTCTTAAATGTGCTAGTTGCTCACTTCATAGAGTGCCACCTAATCCTTCTATTATTAGAAAGTGCAAATAACTGATTTACATCTACTCGGATGTCACAAAATTATGCAGAGTAGTTAAAGCTCAAGCTGATTGGGATAAATTGCAGGAGACCTTGCGAGACTGGAAGATTGGGCTTCCAAATGGGCAATGAAATTTAACATCAGCAAGTGCAAAGTGATGCATATAGAGAAAATAACCCTTGCTGAAGTTTTACAATGTTGGGTTCTATCTTAGGAGTTACCACCCAGGAAAGAGATATAGGTGTCATAGTGGATAATACATTGAAATTGTCGGCTTAGTGTGCTGTGGTGATCAAAAAAGCAAACAGAATGTTAGGAATTATTAAGAAGGCAAATAAAACAATGGATGTCATAATGCCTCTGTATCGCTTCATGGAGAGACTGCATTTGAATATTGTGTGCAATTCTGGTCACCACATTCTCAAAAAAGTTATAGTTGCACTGGAGAAAGTGCAGACAAGGGCTACCAAAATGATAAGTGGCATGGAACAGCTGCCCTATAAGATAAGTTTGGAGATGAGATGACAGAGGGGGGATATGATAGAGGTCTACAAAATCATGAAAGGACTTGAAAAAGCTAATATAAATCACTCCATGAAATTAGCAAGTAGATCATTTAAAACAAATCAAAGAAAATTATTTTTCACTATGTGCATAGTTAAGCCCTAGAATTCATTGCCAGAGGATGTGGTTACAGCAGTTAGTGTAATTGGGTTTAAAAAAGTTTTGGATAAGTTTCTAGATGAAAAATCCATTAACTGCTATTAATTAATAGAGATGTGAATCGTGTGATCGATCGTCTGAACAATCGATTTTGGCTGGGGGAGGAGGGAATCGGATCGTCACGGTTTTGGTTTTTTTTTAAATCGTGTAAATCGTAAATCTGGGGAGGGCGGGAAAACCGGCACATTAAAACAACCCTAAAACCGACCCCGACCCTTTAAAATAAACCCCCCACCCTCCCAAACCCCCCCCCCCCAAAATGTCTTAAATTACCTGGGGTCCAGTGGGGGGGGGGGGGGGTCCCGGTGTGATCTTCCACTCTTGGGCCACGGGTGCGTTAATAGAAATGGCGCCGGCACTACCTTTGCCCTGTCATATGACAGGGCAAAGGTAGCGCCGGCGCCATTTTGGTTCCTGTCCCCCGACATCACGAGTGCAGGAGATCACTCCCGGACACCCACTGGACCCCCAGGGACTTTTGGCCAGCTTGGGGGGGCCTCCTGACCCCCACAAGACTTACCAAAAGTCCAGCGGTGGTTTGGAAGCGACCTCCTGCACTCGAATAGTATTGCCGTATTGCAAAATGGCGCCGGTCATACGGCCGGCGCCATTTTGCAATACGGCAATATGGCCATACGGCCGGCACCATTATTGCAAAATGGTGCCGGCCGTATGGCCATATTGTCGTATTGCAAAATGGTGCCGGCCGTAAGGCCGTATGGCCGGTGCCATTTTGCAATACGGCAATACTATTCGAGTGCAGGAGGTCGCTTCCGGACCCCCGCTGGACTTTTGGCAAGTCTTGTGGGGGTCAGGAGGCCCCCCCAAGCTGGCCAAAAGTCCCTGGGGGTCCAGCAGGGGTCCAGGAGTGATCTCCTGCGCTCGTGACGTCGGGGGACAGGAACCAAAATGGCGCCGGCGCCATTTCTATTAACGCATCCGTGGCCCGAGAGTGGAAGATCACACCGGGACCCCCCCCCCACTGAACCGCAGGTAATTTAAGACATTTTGGGGGGTTCGGGAGGGTGGGGGGTTTATTTTAAAGGGTCGGGGTGTGTTTTAGGGTTGTTTTAGTGTGCCGGTTTTCCCGCCCTCCCCTTCCCCCAATTTACGATTTTTGACGATAAATCGGGGGAATTCCTATTGTATATCGCCTCTAACAATTTTTGACGATTTAAAATATATCGGACGATATTTTAAATCGTCAAAAAACGATTCACATCCCTATTAATTAATAAGCAACAGTAGCTTGAGATTTATTTAATGTTTGGGTACTTGCCAGGTATTTATGACTTGAATTGGCCACTGTTGGAAACAGGGTACTGGACTTGATGGACCCTTGGTCTGACCCAGTATGGCAGTTCTTATGATCTAAGATATTCTTTGCCTGAATGTAGTAAATAATTAGTGCTGGTAATCATCAGAGCTACAGTATCAGCATTTTCATGTGAATTTTCAAAAGGAGGTTCATAAGTAAATGTAACTACTATTGCAGCAACATATCTGGCTGAATCAGATAGCCAGATAAGTAATGCTTTTATACTTATCTGGCTTTGACTTTGCCAGATAAGTAGTGTTTTAAGAATTTATGCATTTATTTATTTAGTTTAAATATCTTGTATACTGTTTATTGTAGCCCTAAGCGATGGATAAAAGTAAACCATTCATAGAAAAATGCACTAAAAAGAAACCGACTAAAAACACAGTAAATATTCATAGCTGGATAAGTTGAAAAGAGCTACTTAGAAGGACAAGTAGCACTTTTCAGACATCTGATTCAGTAGTGCTGCTACTTATCCGGATAAGTTCAAATAGGTCTGGCTAAGTAGTAGCAAAGGTACTAAATAGCTGGATAAGTGAAAATTGAGTCGAATAAGTGTTCACAAATGATATACTCACATATTTTAACATCTAATTTGAAAAGGATATGTGAGTAGATTTTACATGCATTATTTAGATGCATTTACTCCCTGTAGTCAGCTTTTATATGCATAAGTTGGAGGATTTTCAAACATGCACACAGAAATGAATTAACTAGTTTTGCTAATTAGTCTACCAGTTCACCCAGTCCATCTGCAGCTCGTGAATACCCTCCTAGCTCTTCAGCCTGAAACACACCAATTTCAGCCAGATCTCTAAGCCAGTCATTTTTTCAGTTGTAAGATGTTTATGATCACTTACTACTTACTATAGATATTGAGAAGGAGTAAATATACACGAGTAAGGTGCCAAATTTGCATGTGTAAATTGCTTATAAAATAGTAACTTGCTTGCGTAAATGTTGGCCCCTCCCCAGAATGCCCCTGGCCCACCCCATTTTTACACAAGCAAATTTAATCATGAACCCTTATTTATGCATATATCTTGAGGTTTCTAAATGAGCTAATACTTAGATGCGTAAGTGCTATTTTTTACATGTGTAACTTTTGAATATTCACCTTTAAATACAAAACAAATTAAAAGATGAAGAATGATATAAAACAAAGCTTAAACAGATGAAAAAAACTACAAACAAAATGAAAGCAAAACAAAAGGACATTTTTTTTTTATCATGGACACCCTTAGAACCTACATATGTACACTCTTCAGATTTTGAGGGAATGCAAAATGATAAGGACATCCATTTATTTACCTAAAAAATATAAGTAATACACAAGTGGTGAGCATTTTACAGTGGAATATCAGTTCTACCATAAGAGCAGAAAATATGAGTCTGGAGGAGGACAGATTCAAGAGTAAATTACAGAATAAGGATAAAAATAATTCAGAAAAATCCCTTCAAAATTTCAGCTGCAGTCACCTATTTAAAACATGAATCTTTTAGATTTCATTAGTATAACAGGAAGTGAAACCTCATTCCCTTTATGGTGTATACATTAATGGGAACTTTACAAATGTAATTATTTACGATTATCTTGGCTTAGAGATTCCTGCTGCTCCCTTGATTGCTTGGAGGCTTTGTCTTCCTCCAGTTGTTATGTTATTAAGGAACATTTTTAGGGGCAATGTATAGCTTTCTGGACCATATCCAAGTACTGATTCAATAAAAGAACTTCTAGAATGATGGAAAAACAGTTGGGAGGAAATGGCATATTAAAATACCCATTCAAGGTCAGCATGAGTCTTGTGATTGACAAACATCCCTTAGTGAATAGAAGCTAAGCTCACATGCAGGCCTGCTCAGTGCAATACAGCTGTTCTATGCTCATGTGACTGTATTTTTCCGTTGAAGTGATTTGTCTCAAACAATATCGGTTTCGGTATAAAAATGATAGCCCATTGATATCAATTTCATGTACTATTATTTCTTTCTCTGAATCCATTGATATAGATAGACAGCTTGTGCTTTGTTTTCACAGTCTAATGGCATCAGTAAAACATGTAGCAGTTTACAACCCTGTTACCAGTGGGTTACCATCCATTAGTCTCTGATACTATGCTTGTTATCTATCTATTTTGTGTACAGAATTTCTAATTTTATAATACTAAACTTAAAACATTTTGGAGCTGATTCAGCATTTTTAAGGTTAGAAAGGAGGTCAAGGTGAATAGCTATTTGTCAAGGCCGGCAAATAAAATAATCACGATTCACAATTGGCACAGGGGCTGTTCAGGAGCCAAATAGAAGTGAATTGGATAGAAATGTTCATCTAAGTTATGTACATGCTAAAAATGTTCATGACCCTGCAAAGTAAAATACTTTTCTACACCTGAGTAGAAGATAACAGAGTCGAATAATAGTGATTCAGAATTTGAGAAAGATTTAGAGAAGATACAAAAATATAGGGGTAGATTTTCAAATAGCGCGAATTGGCCTACTTTTGCTGGCGCATCAGGCGCAAGCAAAAGTAAGCTGGATTTTAGTAGATACGCGCGGAGCCACGCGTATCTGCTAAAAACCTGGATCGGCGCGCGCAAGGCTATTGATTTTGTATAGCCGGCGCGCGCCGAGCCACGCAGCCTACCCCCGTTCCCTCCGAGGCCGCTCCGAAATCGGAGCGGCCTTGGAGGGAACTTCCTTTTGCCCTCCCCTCACTTTCCCCTCCCTTCCCCTACCTAACCCACCCACCCGGCCCTGTCTAAGCCCCCCCCTTACCTTTGTCGGGGGATTTACGCCTCCCAGAGGGAGGCGTAAATCCCCGCGCACCAGCGGGCCTCTTGCGCACCGGGACGCGACCTGGGGGCGGGTACGGAGGGTGCGGCCATGCCCCTGGACCGCCCCGGGCCGTAGCCACGCCCCCATACCCGCCCCCAAAACGCTGCCGACACGCCCCGAAAACACCGCTGCGCTCGGTCCCGCCCCGACACGCCCCCGACATGCCCCCCTCCGAAAACCCCGGGACTTACGCGAGTCCCGGGGCTCTGCGCGCGCCGGTAGGCCTATGTAAAATAGGCTCACCGGCGCGCAGGGCCCTGCTCGCCTAAATCCGCCCGGATTTGGGCGGATTTAGGCGAGCAGGGCTCTGAAAATCCGCCCCATAACGAGGTCCTTATTAAAAGACTCACTGAACAGGTAGATTAACCAGACAACTCTATCCAGTTTTCTTTACCTGGCTATTCAGCATTTCATACTGGGGGAAATGTGTCACTGAATATACACAGATAAAGTTAATTGAATAAACTTAGGGGGTCATTTTCTAACGCTTATCGCATGTGGGGGGCAGAGTCGGGGCGGTGAGGTAGCAGACTCGGCGATGTCTTTGCTGGCGGCAATAAGGTAAGCCACGTTATCGTCTCTAGTAGTGCGCCTAATAGCGCCACCTTTCACGGTGGCGCTATTGGGTGCGAAAGCCAGCAGTGAAAACCCCGCGGTGGTGCAATGGCTGCCAGCTTTTGTAGGCCCACCCCCCCCCCTTCGCCCCCACCCCCCGTTTTTGCTGGAATCACCATTCTGTGATAGAATGGTGAATCCAGGCCTTAATCCGGTAACTTTAGGAGGGCTATTTGTCCTACTAGCATTACCTGGGTAATTTTTTTTGGACAGTGTTGAATATTACCACTGTCTGAAGAAATTAAAATTATGCCCTGGGAATCCACCAGCACCACCTTTTTTTTACCTGTGTACATTTTGGACAACAGTCTTCCCAAACAAAATTTTGCTAGTTGTAGTATTAGTGGATATTTCCTGAAACTAACTAGTCTAACATATTTAAAACTAAGCTTTTTTCAGTCAATTTACCTGTAGAATTTTGTGTCAGAGAACATGATCAAGTCTATTGGTACACTTGTTTTAAAAAAAGATTTGAATCAGATAAAATGGTAGTGATTAAAAAATCAAATTATTTATAACTTTAAATTATAAATCATCTTTAAATACAAGAAGTATGTAGATGCAAAATTATTCTGAAAATTATTTAATTGTAAAATTTTAAAATGTGTAGTTTATTTATTCTTTAGGGTGATTTGGAATCTGTTCCTTTATTGGCTGATCATTTCTATGTTTATTAGGAACCCTGCTAGTTCCTGTACTGCCTACTAGGGGTATGCATATGCTTAAAACAAATGTGCATTCCAAACTGAATAAGGCCATTTTCATTTAATTTTGTTAAATTCCAAAGAAATAAAAAATGCCTCCAAAAACCCAAATAGGGCAAACTATTGTCCAAAATGAAAGCCATTGTTAACATAAATTCTTTTTCTGCTCCATGCACAGTCCCAGTCTCCAATATATCCAAAACCACTTTTTGTACACCAGGTTTTGAGCCAGGAATTGAATTTATCTATATGGCATAGACTTTCCTTTCCCTTTCCATGAACAGGTAATACTTCCAAAAAGGCAATAGTCTTTGCCATGTGTATTTTCTTCCCTAGATTTTGGATTCTTTCTTTAATTCAAGGGCATCATTTCTATCGAGATTGTTAGTCCTCAGATGGATGATAGCATTGATGTCAGAGTTTCTACTTTCTTTTATAATGGTTTTGACTACCTGCTTTGAATTTCTACTAGTTGAGGATCCTGGAAGGCATTTAACTATTGTATCCCCATCAAAAAGAACTCCCAAATTGGTTCCTCTGATGATCGAGTCTCCCAGCAGCAGAAGTTTTCATTTATGACAATTGATCATGTTGAAGTGTTTCTGGTAGCATTGGATTACTACTTCTCCTTCAGACATCACCTCATATTCTAGTGCTGGGGCTTCCTCATTTTTAAATGCAGAAAAAGCAATATGTAAGGGTAAGGTGGGAAGAGTGGGTGTCTATTCATCACAGGCCTTATTCTGCCAGAGCCCACTGTTATCCACTTATTCCTGGGTTTCTGAATCCTGGATTTCTGACTTTTATTTGGGAGTGAGTATTGATATACAAGATGCTGCAAAGTTGAAGAAATTTGGTATCTTTGCATCACAGGTCTTGTTCTAAGGAAAGCCCAACTTAAACCATTTTCCTGGGTTTCTGAATCTTCTGTGGGAATTGGGAGAGAAGGGGAGGTTATAGTTGCTAATAATGAGTGATTAATTCTTTAAAATCCTATGATTAAGCTAAGGTAAATTTTAAGCTCTAGCAAAGGATTTTGAGCAGGTATTTGAAGTAAAGAAGTAAAAGTATTAAAAACAAACCATTAAAAAACATTAATAGGCAGAATATTTAAGCAAACGTTTACATGCAATTCAACAGTAAAAGTTTCTATCATCTTATCTGCAAAGAACCACTATCTAATGGGAGAGTATGTAATTGAAGATAGTTAGCCCTGGGAAGACTATATAAGAAAAGTAGTCTCAGGAGTGGGAGGGAAGAAGCATAGGGAGGGAAGAAAATAAACAGTTGAGATTACTTGCAATTAAGATTGCTTGTATTTCTTTATTTTTATGTCTAGCTAGACTAATTGTTCTAGGTAGGGTGGAGTACATACATTGCTTTGTCCTTGAGTGCATCATCTCTGCTGCTTGAGTATATTATTCTTTGCTGCATAAGTTAATTCTTCTGTTATTTTTCTATATTTTTTAATAAATTAAAAGGAGAGACCCCACAAATCTGGTATTCTGATATTTTTTCTGGTTTGTGTGGTGTGTGTGTGAACAGATGGCTTGCTGTACTTGTAATGAGCTATAATGTAAACAAAATGATAATCAGTTTTACCTAGCTAAAATGACCTTTGAGGGAACAATAGCATATGTGTGATGGTTTAAGCATACACTAGTATCTTTCTTTAGTAAGAGACATCTAAAAAATATAACTCACTTTCCTTATTTATATTGGTAGAGTTGCATACTCTGTAGCTTGTGTAGCTTGTTTCCAATGTAAACTTAGAGAGGTCAATATTAAAAGAAACCATCTATGTAAGTTAGCCGGATAACACAAAACTGGCTTAATTACATGGGATATTCATCACTATGGTACTGCTGCTAATAATCTCCATATTTAGTATTACTTAGCTGGATAAGTTATATCTGGCTAAGTAGTTATCCAGATATCTAGTGGGCAGGCAGTGAGTAGATCGGGCTGGCGCTACTTATCTGGCTAATCTTGGTGGTTGCCACATAGCCAAATATAGACATTTATCTGGCTAAGGACCTCATTACTAAGCATGTTGCCCATAAATTCAGAATGGAAGAAAAGCCTTAATAAATCAGGCCTTAAGTTAGCCACATAAACCGGCCTACACCTCCCCTGTTACGTAATCCCAGCTATTTCCATTCTCACCAACCATGCCAATCAGAAGCTGAAGGTGCCTTCCATCAAGAAAAATGTATTATTTACATATAGCCCATATTTTTGGCCCCTAGTATATATTGAAAGTATAAATAACTGTTCCCTATTAATTTGTTCCACTCCACTCATGATTTTCTAAAGCTCAATAATATCCTCCTCAATGTTCTCCAAAATTTAGAGCTCTAAAATCTTAAGCCTTTATTTATAAGGGCAATGTTCTATCTTATTATTCATTTTTGCAACCCTTCTCTGTGCTTTTCTAATTCAACGTAATCATTTTTTATTCAGGGTGCTCAGAACTGCATACATTAATCAAGGTGTATTCACATTATAGCCTTATACAGATATATTATGATATTCTCTATTTTATTCTCTACTAGCTGTACCCGGCCACACGTTGCAGTGGCAGAGCCAGGTTAAGTGGAAAAGAAAGAAAAGAGAATGGGGATAAGCGCCCCCTGCCCCCCCCCCCCCCAAACATGGACACAAGAACATCCCCACGCCCCCCCCCTGCAGGCCCGCCAATACCTGTCAAAAATGGTAGTTGGTGGAGCGGGAGTTCATTCCGGCATGGAAGTATTGGCGCCGGGCCCTTGGCAGCCAGCACTGAAACTGTCTCCGACGGCTGTTAGAACTTACTCTGTCAGTGGGGTGGAGCAATGGGAGCGGTCGTCTCGCTCAGATAGTAAGGGTGAAGGTGCGCCGGTTGCCAGTCCAGAAAATGGCGTCGACGGGCCCTCGCTCTTACTATGTCACATGGGCTACTGCCGCCATTGGCGTTCCCGAGTGTCCTAGTAAAGGACAGAGCCATCGGCGCCATTTTGATTGCTGGCAGCCGACGGCCGTAGTGTATGCGATGTGTCATGGAGCGCTGTTGCCTCCCCCCGCTGGAGCAGCCCGAACTATTCTGCCGTTTTGTGTGCATTCTGAGTGTGTGAGCAGTAAGTAGAAAAGTCATGGGTGTGGGGGGTGTGAGGAGGGTGTTTTTGTGTGAGTTCGTAGTGTGTGGGAATAGCAAACATGTGGCATGTGAGTGGCCTCCCGGTGTAGCATGCTGGAATTTTGTGGGTTTTTGTGTGTTTTGGGAGGGTGTGTGAAGTAAGTACAATTGGCATGTGTGCGGGGGTGTGTGAGGAGGGTGGATTTGTGTCTGGTCGGAGGATGTGTGAATCCCAAACATTGGTCACGTGTGTGTGGGGTGTGAGCGTTTGTGCAAGGTGTAAGACCTTGCGCTTACATCCAGCAGATGTCGATGTATGTGGAACCAAATTTTAAAACTTTTTTTACCAGCCCCCGGTGTGACATATATGTAACGTAAGTGTAGAAGAACCTTGCTGTATGTGAGGTGAAGCTTGTGTCCAAATTTGAAAGCAATCGGTTCACGCGTTGCTGTGGCTGAGCCTGGTTAAGTTGAAAAAACAGAACAGAGCAGTAAAGGTTACAGTTTGTGTGGGGTTGTTTTTTTTTTTGTACCCCAAATGAACAGCACCAGCAAAGAATAGTTTAAATATGCAAGCACACCTTCTTGGCCCCCCCCCCAACCCGGCGAAATAGAGTAACCCTCGCTACAGCCCCCCTCTTGGGAGATGTGGAGAATGAGTGCCCCCCCCCGTGAAAAACACGCGGCGGAAAATAAGAACGGTCCCCCACCGTGCTCCTCCTCGGCTACCTGTGTAAACTGCCAGCCGGTGGCGAGGGTGTGTGCTAGGGTTTGTTCCGCCGGCTGCCATGTCGCAAAACTTTACCGGTGAAAGATGTGCGTCAGGATTCCTGACCTAGTAAGGGCAAATGTCCGCTGAGGATATGGCGCCGACGGGCTCTTGCCCTTACTATGTCACATGGTATACCGACGTCATTGTTGTCTCCGTATAGCATAGTAAGGGCAAGGTCCGCCGGCGCCATTTTGGTTGCTGGCATCCGACGGCCCTACTGAATGCGATATGTCCCGGACCGTTCCTGTGGTGCCAGCGGAGAAGCATGGACTTGTTTCAGGTATAGTGTGTGAACGGAGTGCAGTGCATGGGTGGGTGGAAGAGGGCACTTTAATTTAAAATCAGAGGGTGTGTGAAATGCGTGGCTTCCCAATGTAGCAGCCAGGAATTCGTGTTTTGGTGTGTTTTGGGAGGGTGGGTGAAGTAAGTGACATTGGCAGGCATGTGGGTGGGGGTGTGTGGTGTGATGAGTGTGGATTTCTGTGTGTTATGAGGGAGTGTGAATGAAAGACAATAGCCCGTGTGGGGGTGGGGTGTGGTGTGTGAGTGTGTGTGTGTGAAAGGTGTAAGAGGTTGCGCTTGCGCCGACGGCCACCAGATGTCGCTGTTTTGTGTAAACAATTTTTAAACTTGTATTACCTGTCACAGGTGTGACCTATATGTAATGTAAGTGTATAAGATCCTTCCCGTATGGGAAGTGAATGTTGTGTGCAAATTTGAACGCATTCGGTTAAGCGGTTGGCGAGATTAGCGACGATGTACAAACTATTTAACATTTTTATTTATATAGATTCCTTTCTGAATAATTCCAAACATTCTATTTGCTTTTTATGATAACTGCTATACTCTGATGCTGAAATCAGGGCTGGTGCCCTCCCCATGTGTCATTCGCAGGTTTAGGGAGCTTCCATCCTGGCTCCTACTTACTCGGTTTCTGGGTCAAGCTGATAAAAGGGCAGGAGTTATGCCTAGATCCCAGCTCTTTAAAAATGGCACCATCCACCTGGAAATGGCATTACTTTGGCACCTTCCACCGATGTAGCTGGCACCATTTTGATGTACAGCCACATCAGGCCTGGGAAGCTTTTTGGCCTCAGAAGGACTAGTCAGGGCCACAGAGGCCTCATTTTTTTAAAATCAGTTTTATTGTTTGTTTTCTAAATTTTATGTTCTTTTCTTTTTTTTTTTTTTGCTTTGGCAAATGAACCAAACAAAAAAAAAAATTAAATGAACTGAATAGAAATGAAAAAAGAATAATAAACATACCTTGAAATGAATAAACTAACTGAACATTTTGGGGATTCACATCCCTATTATATGGGAGTGAGGCTGAAGAACCAGCTCAGTGAGAAAGAAGAGAGACTAGAGTCAGAAGGCACCAGCAACAGAGCTCTGTGCTTCCATCCCCTGCTACTTGTGCATCGCAAGTCCTGACTACTTCCTCCAGGTCTTTGATGTAGCCTGGGTCCATATGATACCATCATCATGACACAATGGCTCTGCTTCCTGAAGGTAACATCTCTAGGAATAAGGCTGAACAGAATGGGGTGATGAGATGCTACCAAAGGAGTGAGCCAATGGGGTCATTTCTTTGAGATCCCTTTTGTCATTCCCTTTCTGAGTCCTAGCTAGTCTTGCTCCAGCAAAAGGGTTCAGTTCAGTTCATGCTATCAGCTGAGAAACCTGGATATGATACTTCTTTCCAAGTGGCAATGGGAAGAGGTAGGAGTTTACATCATCACCTTGTGAGAAAGGGATGGTGTATATACAGAAAGTGATAGGGTGATATTATGCTCCCATAGCTCAATTGGATTGGCCTTAGGTGAAGCTCATGTTCATAAATTGTAGAATGAAGGGTTGGTAAATATTAGATCTGCTAGAGAGAAGGAATGAAGGGTGTTATTGAGGAATTAAAATTAGATATACTTTCTTTATCTTAAATTTAGCTAAAAGAGAATGATTTTATATTGCTTGAAGATCTCTGTCCTTTTGGATTTAATATATTCCATGAACCTAAAGTTAGTAGGCCAGAGGGGTGGGGTGTAGATTAGCACATATTTTCAGAAACAATATCTTTTTTGATGCTGAGGAAATTGAGTTTCTTTATAAGATAAAAAAAAGAAAGAGAATATAAGCTTCAATTTGGACTAACTGGGTAATACAGAATATTGCCCTTTATCATGGTCAGAATACTTTCTGCTTACATTCAGAATGAAGGTAAATACAAAAAATGTGCAATCACTCTGTGAATATATCAAATCAGTAATACCAACATAATCAGAGGAATGATACAATATACATAACGTGATAACTCTTATTTCCAAAATATCACTTGTATATATTTCTATTAAGTTACAATGTTCATTAATGATACTTCTTAAAGAGCATTTACACTTTGGGGTAGATTTACAAAAACTGCGCGTTCGCGTACTTTTGTTGGCGCACCAGTTGCAAACAAAAGTATGCTGGATTTTAGTAGATACGCGCGTAGCCGCGCGTATCTGCTAAAATCCAGGATCGGCGCGCGTAAGGCTGCCGATTTTGTGCAGCCGGCGCGCGCCAAGCCGCGCAACCTGCCTCCGTTCCCTCCGAGGCCGCTCCGAAATCGGAGCGGCCTCGGAGGGAACTCGCTTTCGCCCTCCCTTCACCTTCCCCTCCCTTCCTCTATCTAACCCACCCCGCCAGCCCTATCTAAACCCCCCACCTACCTTTGTCCGGGGATTTACGCCTCCCGGAGGGAGAAGTAAATCCCCGCGCGCCAGTGGGCCGCTAGTGCACCGAGACGCGACCTGGGGGCGGTTCCGGAGGGCGGGGCCATGCCCCCGGACCGCCCTGGGCCGAAACCACGCCCCCGGGCCCACCCCCGAAACGCTGCGTCGATCGGCCCTGCCCCCCGACACGCCCCCGACAAAAAACCCCGGGACTTATGCGAGTCCCGGGGCTCTGTGCGCGCCGGCAGGCCTATGGAAAATAGGCGCGCCGGCGCGCAAGGCCCTGCTCGCGTAAATCTGGGCGGATTTACGCGAGCAGGGCTTTTAAAATCCGCCCCATTATATATATATATGTATATAATATTTTACATCAAATGAGTGCATCACATAACACTGACTTATATACCCATAATATTCCACACATAATATTAATGAAACACCCATATTCCCAACCATTCATACCTTAATACATACATACCCATACACTCATACATACCCCACCATCCCCTATTAAAACCATACCAAATTAAGGAGAAAATTCTCCTAAAACAAGTTACAAGAAAACTCTCTCACTGAGATGTAATCTTTAATCATTCAAATAAGTGGATTCAAATTCCAAATGTCACTTGCTGGATATACTCAGATACCACAGAGCACCAATTAGCTCAACTTCCGATGAGGACTCAGTTCCACAACTTAATGAATCCTTGGGAAAAATACCATGGCTTAGCTGGCCCTAAGAGAGATTGCAGAATAGTGGCCCCTTAGCCTGTTGCCACCATCTTATTAAAGGGGCTGATTGATCCTCACAGCAAATCGCAAATGTAGAAAAGAACCTAGATAGTCTCAGGGGTTTGATGAGACCTCCTTCTGCCTACCTCTGCCACCCTAAGGTAGCCTCAGTAGTGCCAATTACCTAGGGTTCTATATTCAGCCATTATCTGGCTGAGCAAGTTAACCAAGTAAACTTACTTGGCCAAGATATTCAGCATCATGCCCATGCCACATAGTTTTTATAATTCAAGTATAAATCTCCATGTGCTCACTTATGCACAAAAATGGTGTACCAAGGATAGTTTTGAAAGTTGAGCAATGAGCATAGAAACATGACAGCAGAAGAGACCAGATAGCTCATCTAGTCGTTCATCCATCCAATTAATTTAGTATTATAATTTCCATGACTTCCTTAGAGATCCCCTGTATTTATCCCAGGCTGTCCTGAATTTAGATCTGTTTTTGTCTCCACCATCTCTACTGGGAGGTTCCATGCATCCTCCACCCTTTCTATAAAGAATTATTTTCTAAGATTACTCCTGAGTCTATCCCTTTTCATGCTCATCACATGACCCCCCTCATTCTAGATCATCCTTTCTGTTGAAAGAGGTTCACCTCCTGTGCATGGAAACCTTTGAGATATTTGAATATCTCTATCTTATCTCCCCTATCTCACCTTTTCTCCAGGTTGTACAAGTTTAGATCTTTAAGTGTATCTCCATATGCTTTAGAACAAAGACTATTGACTATTTTAGTAGCCGCCCTCAGAACAGACTCCATCCTGTTTATATCCTTTTGAAGGTTTGGTCTCCAGAATTACACACAGTATTCCAAGTGAGGTCTCACCAGGGAGCTATACAGAGGCAATATCACCTCCCTTTTTCTGCTGAACATTATTCTCCCTATGCAGAAAATCATCTTTCTGGCTATTACCATCACTTTACCCACCTGTTTGACCATCTTAAGTTCAACAGATACTATTACTTTCAGACCCTGCTCTTCTTTACTGTGTATGTTTATTGTAAACCACTGAGATCTGTGGATTGGCAGGCTATAAATGTAATATATATATGTATATCAATAAATAAAGAAATATAATTTCACCTTTGTTGCCTCCCACTCAGCCAATTTCTAAGCTAGTCAGTCATTCTAGTTTCCATGCTAAGGATGTTCAATTTATTTATGTCTGTGCAGGACCATGTCAAAGGTCATGCTGAAATCCAAGTACACTATGTCTAGCACTCTCCCTTGATCCAACTCTTTGGTCACCCAATGAAATAAATTGATCAGGTTCATCTGACAATATTTACCTCTGGTAAAAACATGCTGCCTTGGATCTTGCAATCCATTGGATTCCAAAAAATGGTACTATCCTCTGTTTAGCAGAAATTCTATTCGTTTGCTCACCACAGAGGTCAAACTAAATGATCTATAATTCCCAGTCTCCTCCTTACTTGCACTTATGAATAGGGATGTGCAATCGTTTTCGTCGAATTGGAAAATTTCAAAGAAATAGTCCAATTCAGCATGGGACGAAGGACCTGAATCCCGAGACGGATTTTCCCTGAACTTCAGGGAAAATTTGTTGTTTGGGTTAGCGCAGGGGGAAGGGGAACATCTCCCTGCTCCTAAAAGACACTGCAGCTGAGATGTCTCAATCAACATCTGGCAGATTGAAATCCCCTAACAATAGCACCTCCCCTTTCACAGCAATCCTGTGAATATCCTCTATTAAATGTCTATCCATTTCCTCTGTTTGTGATAGAGGTCTGTATATTACACCAATGTAAAGAGATTTTCCATTCCCTTTCTCCATTAACCCATAATGCCTCCTACTTACCTTGTAAGCCCAGCAATGCCATTGCTTTTATATTTTTCTTTATATATAATGCCATGCCTCCTCCCTTTCTTCCTACCTGGTTCTTCCTGAATAGATTGTGGCCCAGTATAACTATATCCCAGTCATGGTTTTCCATGTACCAGGTCTCTCTGATAGCTACTATGCCTAAATCAGCTTCTTCCATGACTGCCTTTAGATATGGGACTTTATTCCTCACTTTTTCCCCATATTTCCTATTTCTGTATGAGTATTTGATGTTTTACTTTCCTTAGGGTTTGGTTCACCCATTCCTGATATTTCTAGTTTAAAGTCCTTTTCAGTAGGTTTGCCATTGAAACCTTTTCAGTAGATTTGCCATTGTGTTGAAAGACGCTGTGCCCCTTCTTATACAAGTAGATGCTCTGCTCAGTAATCCTCGAAATATCCCATGATCCAGGAAGCCAAAATGCTCACATTGACACCATCTATGTAGCAATTCATTATCTCCAGAATGCAAGCTTACATGCCTGGGCCTTTATCCATAACTGGGAGGATTGAGTAGCATATCACCTGTGCACCTATCTGCTTTACCCTCTTCCCAGAGTCATAAAATCACTTTTGATATGATCTGTGTGGTACTTAGTAGTATCATTCATGCCAACATGAATGAGCATCATCAGATAGTGTTCAGTAGGATTTTTGGCATTCTCTCCATAATGGATTTTGGCACCCTGGAAACCACACACTTCCTGGAACAACATGTCTGGTCATATGGATGCCCCCATGCTCCTCAGAAGTGAGACATCAACAACCACTGCCTTCCACCTCCTAGGTGCAATGGTTGCTGTGCCTGCAACTTTGGAGTTTGCATGTCTTTGTTTCTTCTTATCATGGGATGATATCTTCTCCTCCACTTTCAGGCTGCATACAGTTTCAGTTCAAAGGAAATTGGAGGCTTGGTATAAGATCCAGCAGCCATAGTAATCTGGGTCCAGCTATCATCTCGTAGATCAGTTTCACCTTCCACTTTGTTTGAGTTCTCCATCTTAAATGCCTTGATAATCATTTCAACTATGTAGACCTCATTCTCCCAGCTGCTTATCAGTCTTCTACTAGGAGTGTGCATTTGTTCCCTACGAATTGGCAATCCACAACATATAGGGACATATTCGTTGTATTCGTGGGGAAGCGAAACATATCACGATTCCCCACGAATACAACAAATCTTTGCCTAATTAATTATTTGGCCATCTAAAGGAGCCAATTTAAACAAATCCCCCATCCTCCTGACCCCCCCAAGACTTACCAAAGCTCCCTGGTGGTCCAGCGGGGGCTCCGGGAGCCATCTCCTGCACTCACATCCTTGGCTGCCGGTTTCAAAATGGCGCCAATAGCCTTTGACCTACTATGTCACAGGGGCTACCGGTGCCATTGGTCAGCCCCTGTCACATGGTAGGAGCAATGGATGGCCGGTGCCATCTTGTGCTCCTACCATGTGACAGGGGCTGACCAATGGCACCTGTGACATAGTGAGGGCAAAGGCTATCGGCACCATTTTGAATACTGGCAGCCAACGGTCCGAGTGCAGGAGGTCGCTCCCGGACCCCCGTTGGACTTTTGGCAAGTCTTGTGGGGGTCATGAGGGTCCCCCAAGACTTGCCAAAAGCCCCTGGTGGTACAGCGGGGGTCTGGGAGCAATCTCCTGCACTTGGGCCATTGGCTGCCAGTAATCAAAATGGCGCCGATAGCTTTTGCCCTTGCTATGTCACAGGGGCTACCGGTGCCATTGGTCAGCCCCTGTCACATGGTAGGCGCACAAGATGGTGCCAGCCATCCATTGCTCCTACCATGTCACAGGGGCTGACCATTGGCACCGGTAGCCCCTGTGACATAGTAGGTCAAAGGCTATCGGTGCCATTTTGAAACCGGCAGCTGAGGGTGTGAGTGCAGGAAATGGCTCCCGGACCCCCCGCTGGACCACCAGGGAGTTTTGGTAAGTTTTGGGGGGGGGGGGGGGTCAGGAGGGTGGGGGGGGGGAGGGTTGTAGTTAATTTAATTTTAGCCGGGACAAATAAGAATTAACATTTATTTATTTATTTTATTTATTTATTTTTCTATACCGACATTCGATTTGCCATATCACATCGGTTTACATATAACAAATAACATGACGTCGAAGGCTAGCCTTATCGTGACTTGATACATTATAACAGGTTGATTAGTTAACTAGCTGAGTATAAATAACAATTAAATTATAACAATAATAACAATTAAATTATAACAATAACATAATAATAATAATAATAACAATAACATTATAACAGTTTGATTAGTTAACTAGCTGAGTATAAATAACAATTAAATAAGATGCAATAAACGTATCGGGGGCCTCCCTTGCCGAATGCAACGTATCTGCCCCCTGACGAATACGAATCCAGAATGCAATGTATGGCGTCCCTCTGCACATCCCTATCTTCTGCCTTCTCTTTGAGTTCTGCCACATCTTTCCTGAGGGAGTTGATCTACACTGAATAGGTTCCTTGCTGTGGATCAGGATATCTGTTTGTATTGCAGTAGAACTGGTAACAGCTGTAACAGATTTGGTGATATGATGTTTCCTGGCCATCCTTCAGTTGCTGGTAAATTCTGGTATTTGTTGAAAGAAATTTAAAAAACCTGCCAGAGTTCCTACCTTTTCTCCAACTGTCCTGGAAGTAAAATCAGCCAGCCTGTTGAATCTAACTTATACCTCTACATTCTTAGTCCCTGCTTGTGGTCTAGTTTGAATGCTCACTTGATGCTTGGAAGTATCAAGTGCTTTATCTTATTCTTTTAAACTGCAAAATATATTTATAAATGGCTTTTCACGCACTTTCTAAGGCTGCCCTCTACTGTACTGTACAGTTTCTGGGCACACAGTGAGGCTTTGTAATGTGTGCGCCCATGTTAAGCGATACATAGTGGCCACACACTTTCCTATGTGCATGGGTAGTACTGTGTGCTTGATGTTACTGTGCCCTTCATTTCAATCACTTAGATAAGCACCTAGGTGTATGTACTTCAATGTTGGATGCATAGTTTAGGCACCTAGTTGAACCCCTATCCAAAAAACAAAACAAAACAGCTAGTCACACGCCTTCGGCCTCCACTCAGCATGTTGTCAGCCTTCATGGTGTCTGTGCCTGAGGAGGCTAAGCATCTTTCTCTTTGCATAGCTTGTCATCTACAGGCATCTCAGACAGGAGTGCCCACTGATTTGTGCCAGCGCTTTTTGGAGGCTCAGGTGAGCTGTCCTCTGATTTCACTAAGCTTGCTTCTTCCCAGCTAGATGTGATCTGGGAAAAGATATTTCAGGCGGGGCACCTAGTTTTGGAACTCCCCTAACTGGTTCCTCAGCAGGGGATGGCAATTCAGTGACTACACCTCAGGGGCTGAAAACCTTTCTTCAGGTACATTCCTTGACCTTGTCCCATGCCCCTAGAGCAGTGGCACAGGTGGAAATCTTGCCTTGATCTTTTGGGGCAGAAAGATACTGGGGGCAATATATTCTTTCCAGAGGTGTTATAGCTGCATACAGCACCTATCCGTCTTGCCTAAGGTGTTCTCAGTTTCATTTGAATTAGTCCATTCCCTTGTTGTCCCTGAATAAACTCCTGTAGCCTTTGGATGTCGAGAGACTTGTTAAGCGGTAACTGGAAGTTTTAGAACCGTCCAGAAGATGGATCACTGGAGATGAGGGAGCGCAAGGCAGAGGGGATAATTAACTGGGTGCATGCATGCACTCGAATGGCTTCAGTTATTGGGCGTGCAGAACCTGTCGCAGTGCAGCCCCTGTTCACATGCTTGGACACTATTTTGTGCGCTCACGAGTGGCACAGCGGATTTGCAAGGCTTGATCATGATGTGACCTTTTCACGAGAAAATGGCCAGTGGGTCCGCTGTGTCTCGGGGAAGACAGGATGTCAGCCTCTGGCTTACAGGAATGGTGGTGAATTGGTGTGAGGTGGGCAAGTCAAGCACATAAAAGTCCCTAGCAGTTTTTGTTGGAGATACAACTGGGGAGCCAGTGCCACTGCCAATTGCAGATATAGACACTTCTGTGCTTGGTGACCAGCATCTCACCCAGAAAACAAATACTCGTGAAAAAAGAAGTAGAGGTTGCGGCTTGGTTGTCACCCCAATCCCGGTGAAGTAGCAGGTGATGCATCCTGGTTGGCAAGTTATCTTAATAGGGTGGGGGCAAATAATTTACTGTGTGGTTTCTGAGAAGGTTTCTCTTTACCCCCATATAGGTCAGCTGCAATTTTTAAGGTGTTCAATGCCCCTTCGGCGTGTATTCTGACCAGGACTGACAGGCAGAATCTCAGGAGTGAGGTTCAGCTGGGGCAAATTACCAGCCATATTTCAGGGAGCCCCCATTGCAGCATACTGTCATCCCCACTGGTTATTTCCATTTCGAGGGGTCTTTCTGCTACAAAAGATGTCAGCCAATGTGATGCTGGATTTCATGCTCCTGTTTTGGAATATTCAGTACCTTCCTGCATTGGGCAACTGCAGAGGCATCTAGGACAGTGTCACTGGTTCAGTATCTGGATGATTTCCTGTTTAGGAAAGGAGGTACACCTGTATGGGTCAAGTTGTATGACATGTTTCTGGAGCTGTTGCCATCCCTTTGGCAGAGGATAAGTCACAAGGCCCATTAACGTTACTTACTTTCCTTGGGATCAAGCTTGATTCAATCTCGGAGGGTCTAGTTTGTGACCACTACCACTTGAGGGTAAGCAGGCTACTTAGGGAAGACCTAGCTTTATGATCTAAGTCCCTAAAGGATTGTAACGGCTTCTTAGCATGGCTTTGTAGATCAAGTATATCCTGGTGTGTCAGGAGGCATCAGTTTTGGTGTTTATGACAACAGAGCTTGATGTGCAGTGCTTTGGCCAGACCAGTGGACAGTGGTGGCCCAACCAGGAACATCACATTTCCTGAGCTGTTTTCCCATTGTTGTCGCCATCCACATCTGGGGTGAGGTGCTTTGTTCGTCAATGGGTGGTGTCGTGGTGTGACAATGCAGTGGTGGTCCAGTCAGTGAATGAGCAGACTTCTGGGTGCCTCTTGGTGTCAGTTGTGGTGGGACCACCTCCCAGTGCTTGGGCCATGGGCTCTAATGTCAGGCTTGGGGATTGGGCCTTGATGGATCGACGGCCGGACATATCGGAGGGGCTCTGGAGGTACCTGCTGTGTAGCAGTCTTTCCAGGACCCCTCTGGTGAAGGCAGACATAATACCTGTAGGAGGGCTCATTGGGAGTGAGATCCTCCATCCTGCTTGGGTGGCAAGAATCTGAGAAATCCCACTTGGGGTGGAGAAAATCTGAGATAATGTCAGACCTGGGAATTGGCCTTAATGAATCAATATGTCTATAAGGGGCTCTGGAGGGGCCTGCAGCATGGCAGCCTACCCAGAACTCCTCTGGTAAAGGCAGTCATACCTGTGGGGGGCTCACAGAGAGCAAGACCCTCAATTTTGTTTGGGCAGAGAGAATCTGGGAAATCCCGCTTGGGGGTGGAGATAATCTAAGATAGGGTCAGGCCCGGAGATTGGGCCTTGATGGATCGATGGCCAAACATGTTTGTGAGGGGCTCTGTAGGGGCAAGCTGTGTGGCAGCCTGCCCAGGACCCGTCTGGTGAAGGCAGTCACAACAGCTTTAGGGGGGTTCACAGGGAGCGAGACCCTCAATCCTGCTTAGGTAGGGAGAATCTGAGAAATCATGCTTGGGCGGAGAGTGGATCCCAGAGCAGCTATGGTCCTTCAGAACGGATGGCACGTGAGATGCTGTGAGGATCACACCCACATGGAGAGCTTCCATTTGCAATTCCAACAGAGTGACGGCATTACTCATTGCGAATGGCTGGTTCGTTCATACCTGGCTGCTCTAGCATTTTTCTCCAAACTGGAAATGAGCCATTCTGAGCAGTATTTTTCTGTTAAGGAGATACCAGGGAGTTCTTACCTTGGCACGACATGAAGAGGCTGCTGATCCCTGACCTCCTGTTACTGCTTTGGCTCGTCTTGACCCACTGACCTCCTGTTACTCCTTTGGTGTGTCCTGCCCATGTAGCAGTAGATGAGTTTGAGACTACACTTTTCTGGTTTGCCTTCACGCTTGCATTCTGTGGATTCTTGTGTGATAGTGAGTGGACAGCGCCATCGCAGAATGCATCATAGCCACAGGGCTTATTTCGGGAGGATAGCAGCATCTCGAATGGCATGCTACACCTAATAGAGATGTGCTTCGGGTAAAACTTTCTTGTCGGGCTTCGTTTCGGGGCCACCCCCCTCCACGGGAATTTCATTTTTCCCGCAGTTCGGGGTTATTTTTCAGGGGCCCCATTTTTCAGGTTAGTGCGCACTAACTCCCACTGACTAAAAAATGAATTTTTTCTGAATTTGTTGAAATTGCCTAATTTGGGAAAAATGATTGCACATCCCTAATACCTAAGATTAAGACAGTCCAAGACTGATTGAGGGGCATGCAGTCATGGCATCACTACAGCAGGCAAAGGTCCAGTAACATGTCCAGTTGCGGCCGTGACTCTAGGCTTATCTGTATGCTCAAAGGGGATGGCTGGTTCCTACTTCACTGGGATAAATCCCCATTATGCAGATACCAATTTTAGGCAGTTCCCAAGAGAACTTTGGCAAAGGCCAGGCTTCAGAGTGGAAGTTTCAGCACTCTGACATTCTGCATCGGAGCCGTCTCTAGTGATGCTACTTCCAGTCTCTCACAGGCTGATATACAGCAGATGGGGGTCATACATCAGACGGGTCAATGGTGGTCCGGAGGATTTTGCGTCAAACTTGGGCAGGGTGACAATTCCCCAGCGCTTGTGCTGGGTCGGGTGTATACCAGGACTTAAGCTCTTCCTTCACTTGCAGCTGCTGTCCATCATCATGCTACATGGATTACTGGCTGCAGCACTGGCCTCGCCCTGATGAACACAATTAGGGATGACTTGAGCCACGTTGTCTCATCATGGCCAACTTTAAAATCTGCTGGCGTGACAAATTCCATCACCAGTTAGCCAAGGCCATTCAATGGTGGAAATCTTCTGAGGCATGCATGGGTTGATGTGCATTTTGCCGAATTGTAGGCTCCGGAAGGAATGCAATTGTCAAATATGAGAAATGTTTTGTTTCTGCAGGCTTTTCAGAGGGTATTCACTGGTTTAATGCAGAAGCCGCTGTATTTGGTATGGGGGAGTCCGTCCTGTCAGGGCGGAAGAGTGCTTCCTGACCAAAGCATGACGGGATCCCTGTGGCGGCGGCGACCAAGTCCTGAAAGACTATTGTAATGCTGGAGGCTGTAAAAGGAAGCAGGTAGGTGCCGGTAAGTAAGGAAAGGGCCTTGGGGCCACCACTCGTCATTTGGCCATGGATGACAAATGTCAGACTCGGGGATTGGGCCTTGATGAATTGATGGCCAGGCACATTTGTGAGTGGCTCAGGCAAGGCCTGCTGTGTGGTGGCCTGTTTGGTCCCTCCGGTGATGGCGGTCAGACACCAGTCAGGGGCTCACAGAGAACAAGCCCACCTCCTACTGTTTCCACTTGGGCGAAATGAAACAGAGACATTAGCACCTGCCCTGTGGTTGAGAATCGACAATGGCGGCAGTACTCAGCACCTAAATTAGACTCCCCTGTTAGGGTACTCTAATAACCGGCTGTGATCATTTGCATCCCAGTGACAACTCACGTTTTCCTTGTGTATGTGTAACATTAGGTGTCCAGCCCAGATGGGCAGGAATGGAATAGAACCACAGGGTCAGGGCTGCCTGGTTAATGGAAGGCACCCCAGCAAGGATGTATGGGTGCCGGGAATAACCGGGCGCCCGCTGCATCTGTGGGGTGTTGCCCTGATGTGCCAGGCCGTATCGGAACTGTGCAGGAGGGAGGGGATTCCCTTCTGTCCTCCCTCTCTTGGTGATTGTAATGGTGCCAGCAACATCCGGCTGGTACCGAGAGTGGGAGCAAAGAATGATGTTGTTCCCCCAGGCTGGTCCAGTGTTGGGTGCGGTGACATCATTGGAACGCGCCCCCATGCCGGGTCACATGATTGGCCAGGGGAGCGACGTGATGATGCCGGAGGGAGGAGGGACAGGCAGGAAAGTTAAAACCCACCAGCTGCCCTCTGTTCAACCTTTTTCAAACGTGTCCCTGGCACAGCACGATTCCCTCCCAATCCACCCTGTATTAGCCAGTACAAACTGTTACTTAGCAAATTATTGCTGTTCATTGCTATTCTGTCATGGCAGCAGCGATCAAGTACTGAAAGACTATTGTAGTGCTGGAGGCTGTGAAATGAAGCAGGGAGATGCCGGTAAGTAAGAGAGGGACTTTGAGGCCACCACTCGGAGTTTGGCCACGGATGACGAATGTCAGGCCTGGGGATTGGACTTTGATGAATTGATGGCCAGGAACATTTGGAGGGGCTCAGGCAGGGCCTGGTGTGTGGTGGCCTGCCTGGCCCTCTGATGATGGTGGTCCGACGCAGGTCAGGGGCTCGCAGAGAGCGAGACCACCCTCTACTGTTTCCTTTTGGGCGGAATGAAACAGAGACATCTGCACCTACCCTGTGGTTGAGAATAGGCAGTGGTGGCAGGACTCGGTGCCTAAGTTAAACTCCTCTGTTAGGGTACTGTAATAACCGGCTGTGATCATTTGCATCCCAGTGACGACTCACATTTTCCTTGTGTATGTGTAATGTTCGGTGTCCGGCCCAGATGGGCGGGGGTGGGATAGAACCATGGGGGTCCGAGGTACCTGGTTATAGGCAGTAAGAAAATATGGGGACATAAAATAAAAATTAATAAAATACATTTCATTAGATTGTTAAAGGATTGAATTTTTTCATATTTCAAAGGATGCTCAGTTCAAGCGTTATGATTTCAAATATTAAGATATAAAATTGT
Organism: Rhinatrema bivittatum; assembly: GCF_901001135.1. NCBI lineage: Eukaryota > Metazoa > Chordata > Amphibia > Gymnophiona > Rhinatrematidae > Rhinatrema > Rhinatrema bivittatum. The sequence goes on from NC_042623.1 coordinate 102,076,527, forward strand.
AACAAGTGAGAGCTAGCCTTTAATGTTTAAATGATTCAGTGATGGACTGAAAACTTGCAAGTTTAAAATCCCAACAGGAATTTTAAAAGAACATAAAGACAAGGGGTCAGGTTGGAGGGAGGGATCCTCAGAGAAAATGTTAGGAATGCTTCTTTGTTGAAATAGTTGTGGGAATTATTTTCTAGTAGGGGTAGCAGCAGCCAGAATAGTAACAGATTTCAAACATGCTTGGTGACACGTGCAGAAGAAATTGGTAAAGGTCAGGGAAAGAGGAGACTAGAGATTGTGCTGGGTCTGTGATGGCAAAATAGGTAGAATAACTTAGTAGACCATAGGACCGATATTAAAAAACAAAGCTGTGCCCCTAAATTTAGGTTCTTAAATTAGGTACCTAAGTTAAGCCCTATTTTCAGCCAAACTGAGGTTTCTAAAATTTCAGTTGAAAATTCACATACATTTGGGACCCTAAAAGTTAGGAGCCTAAATTTAGACCTGCTGTTCATTGCCTATATTTAGGGTCCTAAATTAGGTTCCTAGTTCTAAAAATGAGTGCCAAGCTCTTAAATTTGTTTCCTCGCCCTAACTCTGCTCCTGTGATCACATAGAAGTCCATATTCAAAAGCCATTTAGACGGATAAGTCAAAAGTTATCCATCTGAATGGCAAAATATGCATATTCAGCCACTTATCTCGCTAAATTATAGCCGGATAACTACTTATCCAGTTATAAATTAGATGGCAAAAAAGGGGCATTTGAAGGACATTCTGGGGAGGGCTTGATTTATTCAGCTAACCTAGCTGAATATTGGGTATATCTGTTCTTGTGCAAGTGGATAATTCGCTACTTAACTGGATATCTTAAAAAAATATCCGGCTAAGTATCGCTGTCATAAGGAATCAAAAACTATCAGGTAAAGGGGCCAGCCTGCCCATCCTCTCCCTCCCCCCAAAATATCATGCAAAGGCCCTGTCAGGCCATCCTCTCCTCACCCCTCAAAATGCAGCAGAGGCCCCCTGTCCACCTGTAAGCTTAATGTAAGCTTATGCTTCCAACGCTGTTTCTCTTAGAGTGGCACTGGAGGTGCCAGAAGCAAGGCAGAGGGTCCCTTACTCCTGGCAATAAATATGACGGTATTGGGTGGGATGGGGGCACTGCGCTGTAAAGTACTATTCTCTTTAGCATTCTTGCAGGTGAGTGCATGGGAAAGGAGGGGGCAGGCTGATATTTTAATTAAAAAAAAAAACACAGAACAGGGGGTCTCTGCTACATTTTGAGGTATGAGAAGAGGATGGCTCAGCAGGGCTTTGGTATGATATTATGGGAGGGAGGGAGCAGAATAGCCCACTGGTCCCTTTGTTTTATAGTTTTTGATTCCTTATGACAGTGCTACTTGTACTTAGCTGGATATCTTTTAAACATATCCTGTTAAGTAGCATGTTATCTGGCCCATGAGGCCAGATAACTAAAAAGCTATCCGGCTATTTTCAAATATAGTCAGTTAGCATTTTTGTTATCTGCCTACATGTAGCCGGATACTTTTAAGCTAGTATAATTCAGTGGGGTGTTTATCCCACTGACTATATGGAATAACTTATCCGCCTAACCTTAGCAGGATAACTTGTTCACTACAGCATGTGCCTTTTCATATTAGGGTAGATTTAAAAAAATTGCGCGATCGCGTACTTTTGTTCGCGCACCAAGCGCAAACAAAAGTACGCTGGATTTTATAAGATACGCGCGTAGCCGCGCGTATCTTATAAAATCCGGGGTCGGCGCGCGCAAGGGGGTGCACATTTGTGCAACCTGCGCACGCCGAGCCCAGCGCGCGCTGCCTGTTCCCTCCGAGGCCGCTCCGATTTTGGAGCGGCCTCGGAGGGAACTTTCCTTCGCCCTCCCCCCACCTTCCCCTCCCTTCTCCTACCTAACCCCCCCCCTTACCTTTGTTCCATGATTTACGCCTGCTAAAAGCAGACGTGAATCTGCGCGCACCAGCGGGCTGCTGGTGTGCCATTACCCGACCCGGGGGCTGGTCCGGAGGCCTCAACCACGCCCCCGGGCCGGCGCCATGCCCCCGGGCCTGCCCCCGCAACGCTGCGTCATTTTAGACACTCCCCCGACACTCCCCCGACACGCCCCTTTTAGAAAGCCCCGGGACTTACGTGCGTCCTGGGGCTCTGCGCGCGCCGGCGGCCTATGCAAAATAGGCGCGCTGGTGCGGGAGGGCCCTGCGCGCGTAAATCCGGCCAAATTTACGTGCGCAGGGCATTTAAAATCCGCCCCACTATCTAATATCCAGCACTAAAAAGTGGAGGATGATTTAAGAGTAACAGTAAAGGTTTGAATCACTTTCTATGTAAAACCTGCGTGGTCACTTCTTGAGAACAACCACAAGATTTAATACAAGGACATTTAAATTTGTTCTTGTCAGTGCGGTTTCCCTCTGATGGAAGAATGATGTGCATCTTGTGACATTCTATGTGATTTTTTTTCCTATAAGGAGCTTTTGGAGAAATTACTCTAGGATTCCATTGTTCTGTTTCACATATCAGTGATTTGCCACTAAATTTTAAAAATGCCATTTCCAGGAGCTGGGAACAAGTGCAAATCTTAGAATAAAAACTTGTAAAAAATATTAAAATGTATATTCTGTGCTCTCTGGGGTTATCCTTTCTTCTCTCTTATTTTTTTATGAAACAGGTATAGGAGCATTAATTCTTAATTTTATCATATTCTTGTTCTATTCTTATTAGCTCTATCTAGCTCTATACTTAAAAAAAAATACACACAAATTAATAGGGGCTTAATTGCTATCTCCCTTTCGGTGTGAGTATAACATGGAATTTATTGTATATCATAGACCTAAATATGAATCCCAAACATTTCCAGGCTTCATTCTCTATGTCCATCCTTTTAAATATTCTGCAATATCTTCTGTCCAAGTTTACTAATATCCTGTTTCCAGGCTGCTGCTGCATGCTCTTTCTTGGATATTTAAATTATAGCCAGATTTGTCTTTATTAGTTGCTCTCCATAAATCATCCCTTTGCTGGTAGGTAACAATTCACTTTGCAATGCAAAATTCTTCCTGGTAGCGACAGCACCATTTACTAGAACTGCACAGCTTTCATAAGAACATAAGATATGCCATACTGGGTCAGACAAGGGTCCATCAAGCCCAGTATCCAGTTTCCAAAAGCGGCCAATCCAAGTCACAAGTACCTGGCAAGTACCCTAGTATAATAGATCCCATGCTACTAATGCTGACAACAAGCAGTGGCTATTCCCTATTGATTAATAGCAGACAAGGAAGTCCATAAACTTCTCTTCCAGGAACTTAACCAAACCATTTTTAAAACCGGCTACACTAACTGCCTTAATCACATCCTCTGACAAGGAATTCCAGAGCTTAATTATGTGTTGAGTGAAAAAGAATTTTCTCCGATTCATTTTAAATGTATTACTTGCTAACTTCATGGAGTGTCCCCTAGTCCTTGTATTATCCGAAAGAGTAAATAACCACCACATTTACCTGTTCAAGTCCTTTCATTAATTTGTAGACATCTATTAAGCAGTCTCTTTTCCAAGCTGAACAATCCTAACCTCTTTAGCCTTTCCTCATAGGGAAGCCATTCCAAGCCTTTTATCATTTTGGTCACCCTTCTCTGCACTTTCTCCAGTGCAACTATGTCTTTGTTGAGATGTGGTGACCAGAATTGCACACAGTATTCAAAATGCGGTCTCATCATGAAGCAATACAGAGGCATTATGACATTCTCCATTTTATTCACCATTCACTTCCTACTAATTCCTAACATTCTGTTTGTTTTCTTGACTGCCACTGAACCCTGAGCAGACGCCCAGATCTTTTTCCTGAATGGTAACTCCTAATATGGAACTTAACATTGTGCAACTACAGCCTGGGTTATTTTTTCCTATGTGCATCACCTTGCACTTGTCCTTATTATATTTCATCTCTCATAAGGATGCTTATACAATCAGTGAGAAACACTAAGAAAGTTAAAAGTATTGCAGTCACAGTAAAGCTTTTATAAACTATAATTCTTAAATCAAAGGGCAAAGGACTATTTTATGTACTGCACCTGGATAAATATAATAAAAATTCAAGTAGTTCATTGTCAAAGTGTATGGCTTCAGGTTTGAAGGGTCATACCTTTTAAGCACTCGTTTCTATTGCTTGTGCTGTCATATATTACATTTATTGTACTTCACTCTATAGTCATTCATCTCTAGAATGGAAGAATGAACTGTGTGTAACTCTGTATCCCAAACGCTTTCCACTTCATTTATCAGCTTCAAAGTGAAGGCAAGACTTGCTAACATCTATTGACCTAGTTCCCTGAGCAAGTAGAAAAATAAAAATTAGAGTGGTCAAGTGTGTTTCTGATTTTCAATAGCTTGGTAAAGTGTCCTTGGTTCTATACAAAACTACTTCTGGTTAGAGGTAGACGTGACTTTGATGGTTCAAGTATAATCAAAATTCCCCTATATTAGAGAGAATTATAATGTAATCTGAACTGGTTCCCTATGTTGAATGAATTATAGGTATTCAATGAGATATACTGATCCTAAATGAATATGTGATCAGGAGTGTACACTACTACCCCAAAGACTACTTCAGTGATGAGGAATGGTTACAGCACTGGAGTATGATTCAGGAAAACTCGCGGGACATGAGCTCAAGACTCAGCTTTATCATTCTCTTTTTAGATTTTATTCAAAAAGGTCTTTTACCCATTCTGGTGTAATCAAACTACTGGTAAATACGGCATATTTTTGTTTTCATAATTTCTCTCTAAAAACTGCACTCTCTAAGGGTAAGTTTTCAGTCAGAAATTCCAGATTATACCAAAGTACACACATTGTTCCATTCTCTGCCTTCTCCTTGCCCCCATGAATGTCTCTTAACAATGTGGGGAGAATGACCTATGTGGAGAACAATGTGGGATTATTTTGCCCACAATGAGGGTGGGTGATAACCAAAGCCCAGATTCTCAAGAGTAAACAGTGTTTTATCCACAGAAATGGCATTCAGTATTTTCCTCCCTTTGTCTATATTAAAATAACTTTGGGCAAGTCACTATGGGGCTGCTTAGTGCTTAGCATGCATTCAGAATAGTGTTCTATGTATTAAGGCCCTATTGTTATATTAAACTGGTCCTGGAAGATGTTAGCATGCATACACTAAAATTAATATATTTGCACATGCAAATAGTGGAATGCAGATATAAACTAGGCTTTAGGTCAAGGCTTCCCAAACCTGCCCTGGGGAACCCACAGCCGGTCGGGTTTTCAGGATATCCACAATGAATATGCATGCGATAAATTAGCATATACTAAGTCTTAATGGTATGCAAATGTATCTCATGCATATTCATTGTGGATAACCTGAAAACCCGACTGGCCGTGGGGTCCCCAGGACAGGTTTGGGAAGCCTTGCTTTAGGTGCTGTGTGGGAAATAATGTGGTATGTTCTTAACATAATAAATGATGGCAAATAAAGACCCAAATAGATCATCTAGTCTACCTGGCAATATATTTAAGATTATAACTATTGCTACTTGCAGGTTAACCTCAGGTAGGAATTTTACAGCTGAAGTTAGCATGGGTTGCCCAGTTACTTATTTCCATCTTCTAGACACTAGGAATCCTCTCTATTTTAAGCATGCCCATTTAAACATTACATTCCTGTCTTCAACACCTCTTCCAAGAGGGCATTCCATGCAACCACAACCCTTTCCTTGAAGAAATACTTCCTGACATTGCTCCTGATCTTATCCCCTTGGAATTTCATATTCTACAGCTTCTATTCCATCAGAAAAGGTTTGATTCCTGTATATTATTAATACCTTTCAGGTATTTAAAAGTCTATATCATATATATATATATATCCTATCTCTTTTTTCTTTCAGATTACATATTTAGGTCCTCCAGTCTCATGAAAAAGATAACCACAATGGTGTGAAGTCTTCACAGAATGATTTATGAGATGTAAAGACCCCACACCATTATGGTTGCCATGTCCATCTTGTCCTTTTTGAGATAACGGTCTCCAGAACTGAATACAGTTCTCCAGGTAAGGTCTCACCAATTACCTGGTCAGGAGCATTATCACATCCTTTTTCTGGCTCTGTGCAACCCATAAATAAACTGGCCTTAGTCACTGCCTTATCATATTACTTGGATACCTTCAGATCATCAAACACTATCACCCCAAGGTCTCTCTAACAGTCTATGCACATTGGGGTAGATTTTCAAAGGGTTACACGTGTAACTCCGAAAACCTGCCCCTGCGCATTCCGAGCCTATTTTGCATAGTCTCAGTAGGGTGGGCAAGCCCCAGGATGTGCGTCTGTCCCGGGGCTTTGAAAAAGGGGCGGGAAGGGGGCGTGGTTGTGGGTGTGGTACTGATCCGGGGGCGGTCCGGGGGCAGGACTGAGGCTTCCGGCACAACAGTTGTGCCAGGGCATGGCGGCAGCCGGCTGGCGCACACAAGATACGCCTGACAGAGGCAGGCGTAAAACATTTAACAAGGTGGGGGGGGATTTAGGTAGGGCTGGGGGGTGGGTTAGATAGGGGAAGGGAGGGGAAGGAGGGGGGAGCGGAAGAAAAGTTCCCTCAGAGGCCGCTCCAATTTTGGATCGGCCTTGGAGGGAATGGGGAAAGCCATCGGGCCTCCCCTAGGGCTCGGCCGCAAGGTACACAAGTGTGTACCCCGGCAGTGCGCACATGTTATAAAATCAGGTGTACATTTGTGCGCACAGGTAGTGCGCACAAATGTACAAAACTGCCCTTATCTTTGCGCTTCTATTCCATCACCAACTCCTGACTCCACATTTACTATTTTGCCCAATATCTCAAATGATCTTCAGAAGCAGGTGCATCATGCTTGATCTTAAGCCATAAACACCTCCTTTTTCAGGATCCTTTTACTGTAAAGCCTTAGCTCTTCTTGGTGATATCCTTGTTTATTGTTTTCTATTAAAAATACATTTTCTGAATCCTTTTATTTATTTATACAGACTTATTTAAGTCTGTATGACTTGATTAGATTATAAGTCCACAGAAAAGAGAATGTCTCTTAAGTATATCTAAATAGCACTGCAGGTCTATTTCAACAGTATTGAAATGTGTGGCACCCCTATTGGATCTGTCCACTAGATGGCACTATCCCTGTATCCTTGTCCTTAGAGCACATTTGGAAAGGGAGCCATCCATGCCATTTAGACCCCCCTACCTTGAGATTATGATTGAATGACAAAATGCTATTTAGCCCAGCCATTTTAACTCTCGGGGGGGGGGGGGGGGGTGTCAGTTAGAGAAAGCAGCTGCAGAGACTACATGTATTTTTTCCATACTCTTGTAGGCCTCCCAGCACAAAGGAGGTTTCTTTTAGAAGAGACACCTCACCCCATGTACTCCCTTGCAAAGTGTCCTTCTTATAAGAACAAAACATAAGAACATAAGATATGCCAAACTGGGTCAGGCCAAGGGTCCATCAAGCCCATTATCCTGTTTCTAACAGTGGCCAATCCAAGTCACAATTACCCAAACATTAGATAAATCACAAGCTACTATTGCTAGTAATTACCGTTATAGCAGTTTATGGATTTATCCAGTAGGAACTTATCCAAACCTTTTTTAAACCCAGTTACACTAACTGCTGTAACCACATCTTCTGGCAATGAATTCCAGAGCTTAACTATACACAGAGTGAAAAAGAATTTTCTTTGATTTGTTTTAAACGAGCTACTTGCTAAATTCATGGAGTGCCCCCTGGTCCTTCTATTATTTGAGAATAAATAACCAATTTACATTAACTTGTTCAAGTCCTTTCATGATTCTTTAGACTTCTATCATATCCCCCCATGGTTGTCTCTTCTCCAAACTGAACAGCCCTAACTTCTTTAGCCTTTCCTCATAGGGCAGCCGTTCCATACCCTTCTCTGCACTTTCCCCAGTGTAGCTATATCCTTTTTGAGATGTGGTGACCAGAACTGCACACGGTATTCAAGGTGCAGTCTCACCATGGCGCAATCCAGAGACATTATGACATCCTATATTTTATTTTCCATTTTCTTCTTAATAATTCCTAACATTCTGTTTGCTTTTTTGATCACCACAACACACTGGGCCAATGATTTCAATGTATTATCCAATATGACGTCTAGATCTCTTTCCTAGGTGGTAACTCCTAAGATAGAACCTAACATAGTGTAACTACAGCAAGGGTAATTTTTCCCTATATGTATCACTTTGCACTTGTCCACGTTAAATTTAATTTGCCATTTAGAAACCCAATCTTTCAGTCTCACAAGGTCCTCCTGCAATTCATCATAATCCGCTTGAGATTTAACTACTCTGCAAAATTTTGTGTCATCCGCAAATTTCATCACCTCACTCATTGTACCCCTTTCCAGAGCATTTATAAATATATTGAAAAGCAGCAGTCCAAGTACCAATCCCTGAGGCACTCCACTGTTTACCTTTTTCCACTGTTAAAACTGACCATTTAATCCTATTCTTGGTTTCCTGTCTTTTAGCCAATTTGCAATCCACAAAAGGACATCACATTCTATCTCATGACTTTTTAGTTTTCTTAGAAGTCTCTCATGTGAAACTTTGTTGAACACCTTCTGAAAATCCAAATATACCACATCTACCGGTTTACCTTTGTGCACATGTTTATTCACTCCTTCAAAAAAATGTAGGGTATTTGTGAGGAAAGACTTCCCATGGGTAAATCCATGCTGGCTGTGTCCCATCAAACCATGTTTATCTAAATGTTTTGTGTTTTTATTCATTATAACATTTTCAATGATTTTTCCTGGTACTGAAGTCAGGCTCACCAGTCTATAATTTCCTAGATCACCCCTGGATCCTTTTTTAAATATAGGTGTTACATTGGCCATCTTCCAATTTTCAAGTACATTAGTTGGTTTTAATGATAGGTTACACATTTTTATTAATAGGTCTGAAATTTCATTTTTTTAGTTCTTTCAGAACCCTGGGGTGTATACCATCTGGTTCAGGTGATTTACTACTCATCATTTTGTCAATCAGGCCTACCACATCTTCCAGGTTTACTGTGATTTAGTTCAGTTGATCTGAATCAACACCCATGAAAACCTTCTCAGGAACGGGTATCTCTCCAATATCCTCTTCAATAAACACTGAAGCAAAGAAATTGTTTAATCTTTCCACAATACCCTTATCTTCTCTAAGTGCCTCTTTAACCCTTTGATCGTCCATTGGTCCAACTAACTCCCTTGCAGGCTTTCTGCTTCAGACATATTTTGAAGGTTTAGTGCTAGAGCCATGGATTTACGTACTGTCTCCCTTCCAGTCATTAAATTGATCATATTATGATCACTATTGTCAAGTGGCCTCACCACAGTTACCTCTCTCACCAAATCCTGCATTCCACTGAGAATTAGATCTAAAATTGCTCCCTCGTTGGTTCCTGACCCAATTGCTCAATAAAACTGTCTTTTATTCCATCTAGGAACTTTATCTCTATAGCATGCACTGATGTTTCAGTTAACCATTCAATATTGGGGTAACAGAAATCTCCCATTCTTACCACACTACCAATTAGCTTCCCTAATTTCTCTTAGCATTTCACTGTCTGTCTCACCATTTTGGCCAGGTGGATGGTAATATACTCCTATCTCTATTCTTTTCCCCAACACACAAGAGATTTCTACCCATAAATGAGAAAAATTGTTAGAAAAAAACTGAAAGGAGCAGCTAGAAAAGTAGAAAATGTCCAAGAGGCATTGTCATTGTTAAAAAATACCATTCTAGAAGCACAGTCCAGATGTATTCCACACATTAAGAAAGGTGGAAAGAAGGCAAAACAATTACCGGCATGGTTAAAAGGGGAGGTGAAAGAAGCTATTTTAGCCAAAAGATCTTCATTCAAAAATTGGAAGAAGGATCCAACACAAGAAAATAGGATAAAGCATAAACATTGGCAAGTTAAATGTAAGACATTGATAAGACAGGCTAAGAGAGAATTTGAAAAGAAGTTGGCTGTAGAGGCAAAAACTCACAGTAAAAACTTTTTTAAATATATCCGAAGCAGAAAGCCTGTGAGGGAGTCAGTTGGACCGTTAGATGATCGAGGGGTTAAAGGGGCACTTAGAGAAGATAAGGCCATCGCGGAAAGATTAAATGATTTCTTTGCTTCGGTGTTTACTGAAGAGGATGTTGGGGAGGTACCCGTAATGGAGAAGGTTTTCATGGGTAATGATTCAGATGGACTGAATCAAATCACGGTGAACCTAGAAGATGTGGTAGGCCTGATTGACAAACTGAAGAGTAGTAAATCACCTGGACCAGATGGTATACACCCCAGAGTTCTGAAGGAACTAAAAAATGAAATTTCAGACCTATTAGTAAAAATTTGTAACTTATCATTAAAATCATCCATTGTACCTGAAGACTGGAGGATAGCAAATGTAACCCCAATATTTAAAAAGGGCTCCATGGGCGATCCGGGAAACTACAGACCGGTTAGCCTGACTTCAGTGCCAGGAAAAATAGTGGAAAGTGTTCTAAACATCAAAATCACAGAACATATAGAAAGACATGGTTTAATGGAACAAAGTCAGCATGGCTTTACCCAGGGCAAGTCTTGCCTCACAAATCTGCTTCACTTTTTTGAAGGAGTTAATAAACATGTGGATAAAGGTGAACTGGTAGATATAGTATACTTGGATTTTCAGAAGGCGTTTGACAAAGTTCCTCATGAGAGGCTTCTAGGAAAAGTAAAAATTCATGGGATAGGTGGCGATGTCCTTTCGTGGATTGCAAACTGGCTAAAAGACAGGAAACAGAGAGTAGGATTGAATGGGCAATTTTCTCAATGGAAGGGAGTGGACAGTGGAGTGCCTCAGGGATCTGTATTGGGACCGTTACTGTTCAATATATTTATAAATGATCTGGAAAGAAATACGACGAGTGAAATAATCAAATTTGCAGATGACACAAAATTGTTCAGAGTAGTTAAATCACAAGCAGATTGTGATAAATTGCAGGAAGACCTTGTGAGACTGGAAAATTGGGCATCCAAATGGCAGATGAAATTTAATGTGGATAAGTGCAAGGTGATGCATATATGGAAAAATAACCCATGCTATAATTACATAATGTTGGGTTCCACATTAGGTGCTACAACCCAAGAAAGAGATCTAGGTGTCATAGTGGATAACACATTGAAATCGTCGGTTCAGTGTGCTGCGGCAGTCAAAAAAGCAAATAGAATGTTGGGAATTATTAGAAAAGGAATGATGAATAAAATGGAAAATGTCATAATGCCTCTGTATCGCTCCATGGTGAGACCGCACCTTGAATACTGTGTACAATTCTGGTCGCCGCATCTCAAAAAAAGATATAATTGCGATGGAGAAGGTACAGAGAAGGGCTACCAAAATGATAAGGGGAATGGAACAACTCCCCTATGAGGAAAGACTAAAGAGGTTAGGACTTTTCAGCTTGGAGAAGAGACGACTGAGGGGGGATATGATAGAGGTGTTTAAAATCATGAGAGGTCTAGAACGGGTAGATGTGAATCGGTTATTTACTCTTTCGGATAGTAGAAAGACTAGTGGACACTCCATGAAGTTAGCATGGGGCACATTTAAAACTAATCGGAGAAAGTTCTTTTTTACTCAACGCACAATTAAACTCTGGAATTTGTTGCCAGAGAATGTGGTTCGTGCAGTTAGTATAGCTGTGTTTAAAAAAGGATTGGATAAGTTCTTGGAGGAGAAGTCCATTACCTGCTATTAAGTTCACTTAGAGAATAGCCACTGCCATTAGCACTGGTTATATGGAATAGACTTAGTTTTTGGGTACTTGCCAGGTTCTTATGACCTGGATTGGCCACTGTTGGAAACAGGATGCTGGGCTTGATGGACCCTTGGTCTGACCCAGTATGGCATTTTCTTATGTTCTTATGTTCTAAAATTTCAATTATACTTTTAGTTTCATGCAAGATCTTTATCCTGTTGGTCTCTATGCCATCCCAGATATAAAGCACCACCCCACCACCAAGATACTCCTCTCTGTCATTGCGATATAATTTGTACCCTGGTATAGCATTATCCCATTGGTTATCTTCTTTTCACCATGTCTCTGAGATGTCAATTAAGTCTATGACATCATGCACTGCTATATACTCTAATTCTCCCATCTTACTTCTTAGCCTTCTGGCATTAGCATACAAACATTTCAAAGTGAGCTTTTTGTTTGTATTTATATTTTGCTTTACAGTTGACAGGGATAAATTGGAATCTTTTAGCTCAGGTGAGTTTGGCACTTGGACTTCTTTTCTTATTATTGGAACTTCTCTATTGGGTTGCCTTAGCTAATGCTTCATTAGTATCCTTTGAACATACCTCCCTCCAACCATACGCTGCTGAGTGACTATCGGCTTTCCCCTTTGTTCTAGTTTAAAAACTGCTTTTTAAAGGTTAGTGCCAGCAGCCTGGTTCCATCCTGGTTAAGGTGGAGCCCATCCCTTCAGAAAACACTCCCCCTTCCCCAAAAGGTTCCCCAGTTCCTTATAAAATTGAATCCCTCTTCCCTGTACCATTGTAGCATCCACACTTTGAGACTCCAGAGCTCTGCCTGCCTCTGGGGACATGCACATGGAACAGGAAGCATTTCAGAGAATGCTACCCTGGAGGTTCTGGATTTCAGCTTTCTACCTAAGAGTCTAAATTTGACTTCCAGAACCTCCCTCCCACTGTTGCATCCATCAGTCGCAGACAGCTGTGACCGCTCTGCCTTACCTCTTTTCTTCCTTTTCCTCTCTCCTTGGGCAAGATGGCTGCCTCCGGTGCTGAGTGCAGAGGGTCTCGGCGTCTCCAACCTAGCGTGGGTGTTCCAGTCTGCCATGCTCACTCCCAAGGCCTCCTTGGGCGTGAGCGCGTACATCTCCTATGTTCAAATACACGTCATGGCGGGAACCTCGGGAGCAGCCCCACCGCATGACGTCAATACCTCTGGGTATATCAAGCCTCCGTTTTGCTACCACCTTTGAGTTAGCAAAGATTTCGGTTCAGCTAATCTGACCGCTCTAAGCTGCACGCTTAGATGCCGCTTTCACTCCAAGGGCCTCGCTCCTCTAGAAGCTCTAGAAACCCACTCCTCGGGGGTCTCTTGCTTCCAACTACCCTTCGGGGCCTCTTCTAACTAAGACAACCGCTCCTTGGTAGAGATGTGGTTCGTTTTTCACCCGAATTAGGAAATTCAACAAAATTTCCTAATTCGTTGTGGTTTCAGAGGCCCCGAAACCCGAAAAGAATTTTCCCCGAATTTCGGGGAAATTTTGTTTTTCGGGTTTGCATGGGGAGAGGGACACTTTTTTTTTTAAATTAAAACCCACCCCAAACATTTAAATAAACTATAATACAACACCCCCCCCCACTGATCCTGATCCCTCCCCAAGACTTACTAGTTCATCCCTGGTGGTCCAGCGGGGTCCCGGGTTCCATTTGCCCTCCGTGCCCGTGCTACTGCAAGCCGTGCTCTTTAACATGGTGCCGAATAGGCTCTGAACTACCATGTCACAGGGGCTACCGGCGCCATTGGTCAGCCCCTGTCACATGGCCATCGGCGCCATCTTGTGCTCCTGTCATGTGACTGGAGCTGACCAATGGCGCCGAAAGCCTCTGTGACATAGTATGGGAAAAGGCTATCGGTGCCATTTTGATTACTGGCAGCCGACAACGAAATCGCTTTCGGACCCCCGCTGGACCCCCAGGGATTATTGGCAAGCCTTGGGGAGGTCAAGAGCCCCCTCCTGACCCCCCCAAGGCTTGCCAATAATCCCTGGGGGTCCAGCGGGGGTCCGAAAGTGATTTTGTTGTCGGCTGCCAGTAATCAAAATGGCGCCAATAGCCTTTGCCCATACTATGTCACAGAGGCTTTCGGCGCCATTGGTCAGCTCCAGTCACATGACAGGAGCACAAGATGGCGCTGATGGCCATGTGACAGGGGCTGACCAATGGCGCCGGTAGCCCCTGTGACATGGTAGTTCAGAGGCTATTCGGCACCATTTTAAAGAGCACGGCTTGCAGTAGCACGGGCACGGAGGGCAAATGGAACCCGGGACCCCGCTGGACCACCAGGGATGTACTTAGTAAGTCTTGGGGAGGGATCGGGATGGGGGGGGGGGTAGTTTGTATTTATGTAGAAAACTGATTTTAAATGCTTGGGGTGGTTTTTTTTTTAAGCTTCCTTTGCCGTTTCGTTTTTTGGCCCAGTTTCGGGTTTCCTCATTTCGTTTTTCAAAAAAACGAAACGAGAAAACCCGAAATTTACCACGAGGTATCCGAGTCAAAAAATGACCCGGCAGAAAAAAACGAAGCACATCTCTACTCCTTGGGGGTCTTTCTTTATCTTCTCCATTTCAGGATAGTGGGCTATCAGGTACTCACTCCTCGAGGGCCTCCCAGCCTATGTATCCTGCACCATGGACCTTCGGTCCCACCATTTCATCATCAGGAAGAAGCCTTCATTCCTGTCAGTATCTCTACGATCCAGTGCTCCAGCTCCTCCTGGAAAATTGGGCATCCAAATGGCAGATGAAATTTAATGTGGATAAGTGCAAAGTGATGCATATAGGGAAAAATAACCCATGCTATAATTACACAATGTTGGGTTCCACATTAGGTGCTACAAACCAAGAAAGAGATCTAGGTGTCATAGTGGATAACACATTGAAATCGTCGGTACAGTGTGCTGCCACAGTCAAAAAAGCAAACAGAATGTTGGGAATTATTAGAAAGGGAATGGTGAATAAAACGGAAAATGTCATAATGCCTCTGTATTGCTCCATGGTGAGACCGCACCTTGAATACTGTGTACAATTCTGGTCGCCGCATCTCAAAAAGATATAATTGCGATGGAGAAGGTACAGAGAAGGGCTACCAAAATGATAAGGGGAATGGAACAGCTCCCCTATGAGGAAAGATTAAAGAGGTTAGGACTTTTCAGCTTGGAGAAGAGACGGCTGAGGGGGGATATGATAGAGGTGTTTAAAATCATGAGAGGTCTAGAACGGGTAGATGTGAATCGGTTATTTACTCTTTCGGATAGTAGAAAGACTAGGGGGCACTCCATGAAGTCAGCATGGGGCACATTTAAAACTAATCGGAGAAAAGTTCTTTTTTACTCAACGCACAATTAAACTCTGGAATTTGTTGCCAGAGGATGTGGTTAGTGCAGTTAGTATAGCTGTGTTTAAAAAAGGATTGGATAAGTTCTGGATTGGGTATGTGGGAGCCTGAGGGGATCCTGGTCCTCACATTTTTACAGTCAGCTGGGTGATTGACTGGAAAGCCCCAGGAGACCTCATTTTCTTTTTTTGGCCATTTTTTTCTTTATTGTTTGATTTGTTTTTTTTCATACAAATCCACAATCTGAAATTTGTGGGGAAAATCTCCCGCAAACAAAACCAATTTTTTCCCCCTGCACATCCCTAATAAGCAATAGTATTACATGAATTTATATTTGCCAAACTCAACATGTAACTTCTGCTAGAAATATTTCTAACTCCTGGATCAGGGTGTATTAACCCCTTTGTTTTTAGGACCAATCTAGTTAATTGATTTTATTTTTCAAGAGCTGCAATTCTTATTAATCAGACCAGTCAATGCCAAGCTATCTTTACTTGCTAAATTTCAGCTTTTTCATCATAATGGCCCAAAAATAATCAAAAGCAACACATTTTTTACATAAATATATTTGTTGTTTTCAATTTACTATTAACATGAAATGATTAAACTTACAGTGCTAAAGAAATATATAGCATTCATGAGAAAATTCTAAAGGATATTGTACTTAGAATATGCTGTAGTTATTTAAATTATTAATCTAAAAATCATTGGATTTAATTTTTAATATCTAAATGCATCATTTCTGACCTTTACAAAAGTCTGAATTCATATTGCTCTCCTAATTTGCATTTCTAATTCTGCTTAGTTGAGAATGGCTTCACTTATAATAGCAGACAATTTTAAACAATATTTTACAGCAGCACGGTTTCTTTCTCTCAGAACCTAGAAAACTGTCTGATAAAAAAAATGTATTCACCACTGCTGCTGAATAACAATTGCATTTGGAGTTTTAAAAAACCTTCAGAGTCCCATGTAGCTCAGCAACCTCAAATAAACCCTCTCTGAAGGTTATGAGTCCTTTCCACTATATATAGTGCATAATACATTTTGGGGTATAGTTTTAAAGTCATTGGGGGCCTATACAATAACACTTGTGCAAAACCAGTTTTAGCATGGGCTTGCAAACAAATGTAATGAGCATCTTAAAAAATACATTATGAGTAATATTAAAGGATTTAGCATACTTTTCATTTAAAAAAAAGGTCTGTAATAACATGCTCATATGATTCTTTTGAATGGAAAACTGAAAATAAATACATTTGCTTTTAAATAGAGCGAGCAGTTTACTCATGTTGTAAAGGCATCTATATTTCCTATAATAGACTACTATTTAATAGGGATGTGAATCGTTTTTTGACGATTTAAAAAATCATCCGATATTTTTTAAATCGTCAAAAATCGTTAGAGTGCGCAATACAATACAAATTCCCCCAATTTATCGTGAAAATTTGTTAATCGGGTACGGGAGTTATTTGGGGGGAGGGCGGGAAAACCAGCACAACAAAACAACCCCTAAACCCACCCTGACCCTTTAAAACGAATCCCTTACCCTCCCGAACCCCCCCAAAATGTTTTAAATTACCTGGTGGTCCAGCGGGGGGTCCCGGCGCGATCTCCCGCTCTAGGGCCATCGGTGCCATTTTGGCTGCCACTAATAAAAATGGCACTGATGGCCCGATAAAAAAAAAAAAACACCGACCCTTTAAAACTTACCCCTTAGCCTCCCCCACCCTCCCGACCCCTCCAAAACCTTTTAAAATTACCTGGTGGTCCAGTGGGGGCGCGAGGAGCGATCTCCCGCTCTCGGGCCATCGGCTGCCACTAATAAAAATGGCGCCGATTGCCCTTTGCCCTTACCATGTGACAGGGAAGCTGTGCCATTGGCCGGCCCCTGACACATGGTAGGAGCACTGGATGGCCCGCGCCATCTTTAAAGATGGCGCGGGCCATGTCCAGACTCCCTTCTTTTCTGGGTATATTTGATATATTAGGGAAAGCCCAAAGTTTAACATTGATGTTTAAGAAAAAGTTTAAATAGCAACTCTGTATCTAATTCTAAGGCAAACTTTAAAATTAATGCAGAATATGATATCACATCACTACCTGACATAAATGTGTCTGTAAGACAGATAAATAAATAAATATATATATATATATATATATATATATATATATACAAGCTATGAAAATATAAACCAGGTGGTTGTGTTGTAGGAGTTAGCAATCTGTTGTTTATTTAGGAGAGTAGTGGGTGAATCCTTGGACTGGTGGCAGATAACCACGCACCCGGGGGAAGATCCCGAGAGGGACCACCGGTCAGGCTCAGAGTTAGGAGACATACACACACTAGTTATTTTATTAGACAGTATACTGAACCACCAGAGGTGGCAGTAGTGAGCTGGAATGCCCTGCTGGGGTGTAGTCCCTCAGATACTGGAACAGCAATCCCAGGAGGCTGAACTGTAGAGAAACTGAAATATAGTGAGTAGGCAGGTTATGCAGGGTTCATGGATAGAATCTGGTGGTAACACTCACACAATGTCGTATAGAAGCCCAGGAGCTGGAATGTATAGGCCCTCGAGGAGTGAGTAAGTACCTGGTTCCAGAGAAATCTCGGAGAGAGCGATGGTAACTCAAAGATGTAGTAGGCAGTGATGAATTCCAGGCAGAAGTGAATACTGAGCAAGTCTGGGAATGAGGGCCCTCAAGTAGCGAGTACCAGTTCCAGACTGTCACCTGAAAAACAAAGGAGAAAGCGAGGCCCCCGAGGAGCGGGTACCCCTGGTAAATCCGAGGAGGCAGAGTAGCTTAGGTAGAGTAACCCGAACCCAACCTTTGCTAAGTCGATGTGTTAGAAAATTCTAAGACCTTATATATCCGTCGCGGGTGACATCATCTCAGGGGGATGCCCCTGAAGTTCGCGCCATTGCCAGTACTTCGGTCGGGGCCGCACCGCGCGCGCGCCCCAGGCCTCCAGGAAACATGGCAGGTTGCAGCGTCTAGCCGGTCCGGGAATGCCAGAGGACTTCAGTAGAAGGACGCCGCAACAACCAATCTTCCTGCGGGCGAAGAGGGAGGCACCAAAGAGTTAAGGAGGGTGGAGAGAGGGCGTCGGGAACCGATGGACAGAACAGGTTGAACATCTTCAACTCCTGAAGTCTCCTTCTGATATGGAGGCAAATAATAAATTCTATATATAGGAGGTAAATATTCCAAAGAAGTATTCAAAATTTCATTCATATGCTGATGAAAAATCATTCTTACTTTCAAAGAAGACAGCTTTGGAAAATAAACCTTAAACTACTTTTCCTGATCAGATTCATTAATTTTCCTATTTCTTAGGTAAAATAGCATTATCCTTCACAATGGGACCTCCATATTCTTCCAATTTTATATACTTTGCTTCCACAGTGAAATCTAGGCCTCATAGTCTTTAAAATCTTTTTCATAGCTTTCACCTCTTAACTTAATATCCTGTAACTGAGAAAACATTTTGAAAATGTGTCCTGACAGAGATTTCCCCACATCGGAGATAGCCTTCCATAAGTCATCCATAGTCACAAAAAGGTGGCATTTTCATCTCAAAAGTCTCACTAACATTAATAAAGCAGATACCAGACTAAGGGGAATATATTATTCAAACCCTCTCCCTCCTCCAACCTCCAGCTTAGACTGCGAATCTTCAACAATTCCAGAATCAATTCCACCAACTACCACCACATGCTATTTATTGCAAGATACTGAAGAAATGCTTCTTTGTCCTCCTTCCAATGGCAATATTCAGACCGCGTTACCAGGCAGGGCCATAGCAAATAGAGCTCCTGTTTGACTTAGTGCTAGTTGGGGGGGGGGGGTGATGTGACCCTCCAAAGCCAGGCCCACCTCCAATTCTAGAGATGCCCCACTTTGCAATAAAACTGGTAAAGAACCCCTCCAACTGGTGAAGATATGGATGATAGAGGGGGTTGAAGCTTGCACTGTCTACATCGATCTAATCAAACCCAATGAAATTGTAGGTAGCAGGTCCAAGAGGACAGACTTGAATCTTTGCCTTCCTCTTATACTTCACAAAGCAGAAAATGAGGAACTTAATGAAAATGAAGGTAAATTCCAATGAATAGAAATCACTCGTCTCTTTGATTTAATTTGTTTGGTAGTGCTTTCTGAGATCTTTTTCCTCCTTAGCATTTGAAACCTTTGGGAAATGCACATTTTCAAAATTGTTTGGTAAAATTTCTTCTTTTTCTTTTGCCTTAAGTACATTTTCACCTTCCTCATGTTTCATGTTGACTCCTGATATGTGTAACACTGTGGACTTGCTATTCATAGGGGAGGTAATTTTCAAATGAATTATGCACATAAATGTAGGGTTCCAGGTGGTATAGGGGCAGGAATAGTAGATGAGCAAGACTGAGCACTCAATTAGATTCATGGCTAAGTTATTCAACTGAGATCATGATATAATGCTTTATTTATTTATGTATTTAAAATCTTTTCTATACTGTCGTTAAGTTATATCCCATCACAATGGTTTACATACAGGCACATAAATTAAAGTTGGTAAATGTGTCGGGTAGTACATTCTATTTACATCATTTCATAATAAATATTATTTGATGAGTGTGATAAGTCTTGTCCTTTTATACATGTATCATACTTTATTTACAAGTATATTTCTCATGCTCTGTGTATTTCTATTATGTTAGCCATGAGTTAAAATAATAAACTAATAAAAAAACACGTGTGTTGGAAAAAAGTCCTGTGTGCTGATGTTCTTCTGCCGGTTTTGTGAGGGTATATGAGTAGGCCTTGCCCCTTGTTAGTTACTCCTAACTTGAAAATAGAAACAAACCAGAAAATAAAATTATTTTTTATGGAGAAGACAAATTTCTATAATTATTTTATAGTATTTTTTTTTTTTATTGTAAATCTTTTTTTTGCTGGTATATACATTATACAAATCTAAGAAATATTCATTTAAAAACATTTTAAGTCAAACCATGAAAACAATGGAATTTAATGAAAAATAAGTTAAGAACAGTTTAAATTACAATTTTTTCTTACAATAGCTTGTCCAACACTTTTTTTTATTTATATTAACACTTTCCATAGTAAAAAGGGCTGCACTTTTTGGGGCGGATTTTAAAAGGCGCACGAATAGCCTACTTTTGTTTGCGCTCCAGGCGCAAACAAAAGTACGCTGGATTTTAGTAGATACGCGCGGAGCCGAGCGTATCTGCTAAAAACCTGGATCGGCGCGCGGAAGGCTATGGATTTTGTATAGCCGGCGCGCGCCGAGCCGCGCAGCCTACCCCCGTTCCCTCCAAGGCCGCTCCGAAATCGAAGCGGCCTTGGAGGGAATCCTCTAACGCCCTCCCCTCACCTTCCCCTCCCTTCCTCTACCTAACCCACCCCCCCGGCCCTGTCTACACCCCCCCTTACCTTTCTCCGGGGATTTACGCCTCCCGGAGGGAGAAGTAAATCCCCGCGCGCGAGCGGGCCTCCTGCGCGCCAGGCCGCGACCTGGGGGCGGGTACGGAGGGCGTGGCCACACCCCCGGGCTGCCCCGGGCCGTAGCCATGCCCCTGTACCCGCCCCCAAAATGCTGCCGACTCGCCCCCGAAACGCCGCGACGACCGGGCCCGCCCCCGACACGCCCCCACACGCCCCCCTCGGAGAACCCCGGGACTTACGCGAGTCCCGGGGCTCTGCGCGCGCCGGGAGGCCTATGTAAAATAGGCTTCCCGGCGCGCAGGGCCCTGCTCGCGTAAATCCGCCCGGTTTTGGGCGGATTTACGCGAGCAGGGCTCTGAAAATCCGCCCCTTTATTTTTATTTTTGAGGAAAAGGAAAAACTCATCAACCACTCCAAAGTAATAAAACAGAGTCGATTCCCCTGTCTTTATCACCTCAGTCTATACAAAGGAATACAATTCTTTATATTAAGCAATAATTGTTTAAATTTTAAGCATTTCTTAAAATTTTTAGCTGTTCAAATACTAGTATTTCAAAACATGCATGTCATGTTTGGCGGCTCATGGAATGCTCCCTCAAGCCACCTCACTAATTCCTGACACCACCTGAGGTCTTCCACGTCCAGAGCCTAGCTGCTTTGTAGACAGTCCCTGGTATGGCTCAATGCATTCAGCACAAAGAAAAGAAAAATTGCACCCAGAACTTAACTTTGAATTTTAAATCACTTGTTTAGTTTGGAAGAAAAATCTTCACATGCACATTCTAGACAACATATGCCTTTGATATGAAAGACAAAAGCACCATCATTAGTAAAAAACCTCCTTTCTGATCTTAAAGATAACCATTAAATGTTCATTTTTATATTATTTTTTTGTAAATTTTAATATTGTGGAAAATGTCTTTGTCTTGTGAATTAGACCTGTGATAATCCCAAAACCATTAAAATCACTACAAAAACTTGTTTTAAAAGAAGGAACTTCCTTTCAACTTATCTTAAACATAGTAGAAGCCTGCGTTTAGCCTACATTCAAAGAAGCCATCAATCTGACGCTGTCAGCGTTTCACCCCACAAAGACTATATCAGTGATGATGCTCCTAGAGAGACTTGCAGCCCTTATGGACACCCTGCTATCCATACTAGCTTCGCCTGCAGTCCTTCAGCCATCAGAGCCAGCCATGTCTCCAAGACACATTATGAAGCTACCACCACCACTGCGCTATCATAGAAAGGCTAAAGAATGCAGGGGCTTCCTGAACCAATGCCACATGCATTTTGAGCTCCAGGCAGCCTTATTTCCCAAGGTCACCTAAATATTTTCTCTGTTGGCGAGTTCCGTCCTGGCCTTGGCCTCCCCTCTTTGAAAGAAATACCCCAATGCTGGCATACTTAGACCGTTTCCTGCAAGAATTTCATCTTACCTTTGAAGAGGCTGGCTGTACTTCCTCTGCAGTGATGCAACTCCTTCAGGTCAGTCAGAGAGTATGTGATCTACTTCCAGACATTTGCATCCGAGCTCTAATGAGGTAATGACAGCTTGACTGCCATATTTCAGCAAGGTCTATCAGAATGCATCCGGGATGAGCTGGTGGGCTGAGATCTGACAGTCTTCTTTGAGGACCTCGGGTTGGCAATTCGCCTGAACTTTTACTTTCAGGAACTGGCATAGGAAAGAGGCTTGGCCATAGCCCCATCTGTTTGGCTTCTACCTTATAGTGTCTTGTGACCTCCGCTGGAGCCCCATATCCAGTACTCTCACTGGAAGAGCCTTTTCAGGTGGACCGCCTCTGACTATCAGCTGAGGGCAAGAAGAACTAGAGGCACCTTAACTTTTGTCTGTACTGTGCCACTCAGGGGCTCTTTGCAGCTCAGTGCCCAGCCAAGCCTGGAAACTCTAGGACATAGGGCTAGTAGGACAGGCTACCCTAGGTTGATCTTGCTCCTCTCCTCAAATTTTGATATCAGTCTGTCTTTTGGTTGTGTCGGACTCTTACCAATGTACAAGCATTCTTAGATATGGGGGCTAGTGGTAACCTTATCCATGAGTCCCTGGTGTGCCAACATGGCCTCCCAACCATCCAGTTGGTCCTCATTCAGAATATCCTTGGTCTTCCAGGATCCCCTCCCTGGCTGAGTCTTGATGACCACAGCACCACTCCTGATGAGGACCAGCCTGCTCCATTGGGAACAGTTCAGTCTGTACGTTCTACCAAAAGCCATCAACGATGTAATTCTGGGTCTACCCTGACATGCCACACCAGCCTAATATTGACTGGGAAACCATGAAGATTGTTAAATGGAATCACACCTGCCAAATGCAGTGCCTGTCAATGGTCCAACCAGCCATCTCTCTTGCCCAAATGGTGACTCCAGAATTACCTGGTCTACCTCCACAATACTCCACATGCAACAATGTATTCAGAAAACAGCATGTTGAAACCCTTCCATAACACCATTCCTATGGATGCCTCATTAATCATCTGCAGGGGAAAATGCCCCCCAAGGAAAGGGTATACCCACTTTTCACCCCAGAGACTGAAGCAATATCAAATTTTATCCAGGAGAACCTAGAGACTTGATTCATTCGACTGTCTTCATCTCCGGCCAGGGCTGGGTTTTCTTCATTGGAAAGAAAGATGGATCCCTTTCCCCCTGCATCGATTACTGAGGACCCAATGCCAACATAAAAAAAAATCAGTACCTATTGCCGCTCATCACCGAACATTTAAACCACCTCTGCGGAGAACAGATATTCATCACATATTCATCAAGCTAGTACCCTCACCGGAAGAGCCTATGCAGGTGGACCATCTCTGACTACCACCTGATATACATCAAGCTTCATCTCCATGGGACATATATCCTGATTAGGGTCAGAGAAGGCAATGAGTGGAAGAGAATCTTTAATACCTGGGATGGCCACTACGAGTATCTGATGATGCCTTTTGCTTGTACAATGCTCCAACCGACTTCCAGTTCATGGTTCATGACATTTTCCACAACCTTCTCTACACCCATGTGGTCATATATCTTGATGACACTCTTGTCATCTACAAAACTTTGGATCAATATCAAGTACATGTCAGGCAAGTTCTTTAGCAACTTGAGAGCATTATGTCTATGAAAAAGTAGAAAATATACTTTTGAGCAACAGGCACTCCAGTTCCTAGGTTATATTTTCTCCAGGAAAGGTCTTCAGATGGACCCTGACAAGCTGAAATCTATCCTGAATTGGCAGCAACTCATGGGACTCAAGGTCCTACAGTGGCTCCTTGGATTTGCAAACTATTATCAGCAGTTTGTCCAGGTCTACTCCTCCTTGGCCCCACCACTACAGCCCTTACTAAAAAGGGGGCCGACACCAGGAACTGTAATGATGCTGCTGTCCAGGTGTTCAACAGACTTAATGTGATGACTGGCATGGATGTGAGCCCTATATATTGTGGCGTAGATGACCCACACGTAGGTAAACCTATGAGGCCTATGCCTACAGCTGGCGAATGAACCCTGAAGCAGAACAGTCATGAGTTTCACTCTATCAACCTCATCCCCCACAGTTTGAGCCTTGGGTTCTGGGTGCCAGCAGGACTTGGGTCCCTAGGGCGGTAGAGAGAGCAAGAGTCTAAGTGCACACCAGGGCCAGGACAAACAGCAAGCTGGAGGTACAGGATCAGGCCAAGGGTTGGGGCAGGCAGCAAGCAAGCATAGTTAGGTCCAAGGCAAGAGGTCAGGTCCAGATAGCAGGCAAATGTGGTCAGGTCAAAAGCAAGAGATCAAGTTCAAGCATCAGACAATCGTGGTCAGGTCCAAAGCATGATATCAGTATTAGGAAGTCATTCCAAGGATAGGCGAAGGCACACAGTCACTGGAGGAGACATGCAGGGAAAGACAAGGCTGGACAACATAAACTGGGCTAGGAAAGGCTGGATGAGGCAGGCTGGGCGACAGAAATGCAGGAATAAAGAACCAGGAACACAGGAACAGTCAGGTCGCAGGAGCAATACACACTGCTCTAGGCAGGAGACCCACGACAGAGGTGAGGCAATGCTAGAGGGTCTTTCTTTAAATAGATAGATAGAGCAGACATTATCAGGAGGTACTACTTTGAGTTTCCCACTGCATCACTTATATTATGTGTGCACATGCTTGCGCACATGTCTAAGGGGAGGCAGGGGCTTGGCTGGGATGGCAGTGTGCTGCGATGGTGGCATTCTGCCACAACAGGAAGCCTCCAGCAGTGTAGGGCAGTAGCTGGGGTAAGTGCAGCAACTCACGAGGCAGTCCCATGAGCCACCAAGTATAACACTTATTTTATTTATTTAAATTTATATTCCACTTTTCACACTTTCAGTGCTTCAAAGTGGATTACATTCAGGTACTGTAGGTATTTCCCTATCCCCAGAGGGCTTACAATCTAAGTTTGTACCTGAGGCAATGGAGGGTAAAGTGACTTGCCCCAGGTCACAAGGAGAGACAGTGGGACTTGAAGCCTGGTCTCCTAGTTCATAGTCCACTGCTTTAACCACTAGGCTACTCCTCCTCTCCACTTAAACAGAAATTCACTAGAGACTCCTGCCTCCACCATCCCAATGCATCTAAGCCATTTGTACTAGAGAAAGATGACTCAGCCCTCAGGATAGAGGCTGTCCTCTTATAGCACAGCAACCAAGGAACTCTGGTAACCTGCTCCTATTTTTCCAAAAAGTTCCAGCCCCGAAAAGAACTATATAATTGTGACTGTGAACTACTGGCTGTCAAACTAGCACTCGAAAAATGGAAGCACTTCTTAGAAGGTGCCAGATACCCTGCGACCATCTACATCAGGGGTGGGCAATTCCAGTCCTCGAAGGCCACAAACCTGTCGAGGTTTTAGGATATCCTAATGAATATGCATGAAATAGATTTGCATACAACGGAGGCAGAGTGCATGCAAATCTCTCTCATGCATATTCATTAGGGATATCCTGAAAACCAGACTGGTTTGTGGCCCTCGAGGACCGGAGCTACCCACCCCTGATCTACATGGACCTTAGTAATCTGGAATATTTGTAACAGGCTCAATGGCTGAATCTGAGCCAGGCTCTTTGGTCACTGGTTTTCAACTGATTTGACTTCAAGCCATGTTATCGCACAGCAAAGAAGTACCAGCAGGTCCATGTTCTGTCCCATTCCTTTGAAACTGAGGATGCTCCAAAACCAGCCTGGCACATTATTGATCCTCTGAGGATCATGGTGACTGCCGCAATACCAATCTCAATGGAGAAAACGGTGAGAAAGTACTGCACTAGGAACCATGACTCTCAAATAGCTAGCCATTCTTATGTTGCCAAGACCCTGGAATTAATCTTCTGCAACTATTGGTAGTCCCAGATGAAGAGTTATGCGAAGCTACTGCCAGCTTCCAAGGAACCATGGACCCACTTGGCCACTGATTTTATCACTGACCTTCTTCTCTCTAGTGGCAACACTACAATCTGGATGGTGATGGATTGCTTCTCTAAAATGGCTCATTTCATAATCTTCCCTTGTCTCCCTTCAACGATGGAATTAGCTAACTTCTTTATCCAACATGTTTTCAGAGTGCACGGACTTCCCACTTACATCCTGCCTGACCATGGAGTAAAATTCATGGTGTGCTTTTGGAAGAGTCTATACCAGAAATTTTGCATCATCTTAGATTTCATGTCAATGTATCACTCCCAGAGTAACAGGCAAACCAAGCAGGTGAACCATATCCTCATAGCCTTCCTCAGATCAGTGTCAGGACAATTGGGTATCTCTTCTCTCATGGAGACCTCAACTGGGCCCTTACCCTTTTACGTGATGTTTGGCCACCATCCCTGCATGCCAATACCCTTCTCAGTCTTAGGCACTTGACCCGCAGCCAACATAATGGGCCAGGAATTGCAAGAGCTTTGGTGAAGAACCCATCATCTCCATGAAACAAGCCCATAAAAGATGCCATCCAGCATCCCAACTTCAACCAGGGGAGTTGGTGTAGCTCAGCACTAGGAACTTGTGCCTCAAGACATTGTCAATGAAGTTTCCCCCAAGGTTTATGGGGTGATTCTGGGTCATTTGGCAGGTGGGAACTGTGGCATATAAACTAAAACACTGAGGATCTCTAAAGGCTAGAAGACAGAAATGAGAAAAGCATGCAGAGGGGTAACTTGCTGGTTCGGCAGTTACTACAGTATAACAGAAGGCATGGAGATTGCTACCCTTAACCAATATGCCTTGTTGATTCTAATGCAAGTGCAAATATACACACAGGGTAAAGAATTCTAAATGTCTCCTTGTAAGTACACAATTATATTGAAAACAAGGAATACTACACTTTTTTAGAATAATGTGCAAAACTTTATTAATTCTATCTAGACAATAAAATACTCACTACCACATTCAAACCCATTCACACACACCTAAAAACATGTTAAAAACATTTCCAAAACATAGTGATTGCAAGATATACTTATTAGTTTTTAACAACCAATGTAACCAAATACAGTACTTTACACATATTAGATTACAATAACTTCATTTTCATTACATCGTATTTACTATATCATATTCGCCATGATCGTTGTTACATTCCAAAGTGAGTTTGTCCGACAAAAGATCTTTGTTTCTCCCCTCAAGGGGCTTCCTCATGGACTTATGTTATAATTGTACGAAAGTTGAATTTCGTACAATATGATTCATCAATATAATCAAACGTCGGTTACTGATATCCAAAAACTTCAATGGCGTCTATACAACAGCTTCTTCTTCAATTTCCTCATCACACGAAATTCCCGAAAATTCTTTTATACCATAATTTATATACCGGGTATGTCAACACATACATCTGTATATCGAACTGGCGTGCACGTAACGTCAATCACATGTTACAACGTCGTGACCACGTGGTGCAAACTTGTAGGTACTAGCCTCCTATCTTCAGGATTAACAACTGGTACATGAGTTCCATGAAAGATTTCACAGGAAGCCCAAGACCAGAAGACTGGGAAGGAAATTTTAGAGTGGGGATACTGTTATGTCTGGATGCTCGTGAGATGTTCCTGCCTACCGCCTCACTCACCCCCAATGCTTTCTGAGACCTCCCATGGCTGGGACACCACTTTGGCCACAAAAGCCGCTCTACACGGCACACACACCACTCTGCTGCTGCCCCTTCCTGTTTTCTCTAGGCATGCACATACACAACATCCCCAACTGAAAAGAACCCATGGCGGGAAGGCAGCCACGGCACCCTATGATAACATCACCAGCGTCCCTTAAGGCTCCTTCAGAGGAGCATCAGATGCCTCAGCAAGAGGTCTCCTGCCATGCTTTGAGCCATCAGTGCATGCTTCCTTGTTCCTGCATTCCTTATTCCTGCGCCTCTGTGTTCCTGAGTTCCAGTGTTCTGACTTTCTGCCTTGTTCTGAGTTCCATCTGTGTTGCTTTTGTCCTGCCATGCCCATGTCTTGTCTGGTCCTTGTCTTGTCAATCCTTATCTGTCTCTTGGCTTGACTCCTGGATTCAGACCTCTTCTTTGGCCCTTCACCTTCTTTGACTGCCACCTGGATCTGACCTCCTGTCTTGGATCTGACCATGCCTTGCCTGCTGCCTGCTCCGATCTCTGTCCTGCCCCCAGTTTCTCTTGTCTGCTGCCTGCCCTGACTGACCTCTGGCTTGTTTCCAGTATCTCCTATCTGCCACCATACCTGACCTTGGTCTGTCTCTGGACTCTCGCCTGCCTGACTGCCCTAGGGAGCCACTTACGTCTTGCCAGCCATCAGAACCGAAAGGCTCAACCTATTGGGGAGGTGGCTGGTATAGGTGAAGCTCCAGCCTGACCCACTGCAAAGCATGTCTGTCAACTGTCAATATGGGCCTAGCGGGCTCACCCACTAGTTGGTGCCAACCACACCACTGCACTAAGGGCTCACCGATACCAAGCTCTTTACACATACACAAAATCTAACTTCTGAATGTTTGCAGTGCTACATTTATTTACAAATGCACATGATGGAGGTAAATATCAAAGAGTTACATACATAAATATAAGCATATATGTGCATAAATAGCCTGTACTCACACAATCAATATTTTATAAAAGTTAAAAGTATGTGCATACTTTATGCTTCATGTACCCATTCACATGTGTAAAAAAGGAGGAGTCTAGGGCGTTTCAGGGTGGGGCTATCAGTTATGTGTGTAAGTTGCTATATTGAAAGGCATTTACACTCCTACATTTGCCAATTTACATATTGGTTGGTTGGGAGGTTTGGGTGAAATAGGGAAAATTCAGGCTGAAAAACCAGGAGGGTCTCAATGGCCTGGAGAAGGACTGGGTAAACTGGTGCAGTAATAGGTAAACTGATAGTTTCAATTACTTTCACATACTTTAAAATATACTGACTTATGCAATAAATTGGGTTTTACACAAGTTAAGTCCTACTTTATTTTTGCATGTTCAGAGGTAATTTTCAAAAGGATTTACTTGCTTAAAACTGGGTTTTACACATGTAAATGCACTTTACCTATGTAAGTAGGCTTTTGAAATTGCTACAATTTATGCCATTGAATTGACAAGAGGTTTAGCATGCATAAGTACACTTTAAGCAAATACTGTAGATGGGATCTTGAAATTCTCTATGATAGCATGTTACATTTATGTGCTTAACTCCTTTGAAAATAATCTCCAAAATATTTAGAACAAATATGTGCTTTCAATGCATGGCATGTTTTCGCACATATTTTCTAGGGAAGAGATAAGCCTATTTTATGAACAGGGCAGATGGAGCCAGATCCATGGCTGCCCTTGATAATATAGATACTGGGCTTGTTCTCATACTATGCCTAAGGAAGGGTTTTTATCCTTGTGGTAACAGTTTTAGGCCCTTGTGGGAGGGGGTTACCTTGCTCTGCTGGGGTGTTGAATCATGCAAAGGCTTTCTGGTCCTTATGATTGGTTGCATTCCAGGCAAACAAGGGAAGGAATGTGGTTCCTTCTGGGTGAGTAAAAAAGTGGGGAGAAGCTCATCCCTCCCGCCCTTTTATCTCTTTTCTGCCTGGACTGTATTCTTCCTAGCCGCCTACTAGGTGTTTTTATCTTTGTATGGTTTTCTTCAGCTTGTTGCAGCTTTTGGATTGGGCAGAATGCCCAAGTGAGTTTCTGGATTGGATGGTGTCGACCAATTGACTGAGTGGCCAGATGGCTGATTCTAGAACTCTGTGGGATCTTGTGTGACTAGGTACAGCTACATCCAATGTGGGGTTGCTTGCTGGGATGTGGTGGGGGCCCCATAGGGAGGTGTTTGATGCTGCTGGGTGCCTACAGGCTGGGCAGCCTGGGAGCGGTGCATTTTGCTGGGGATTGGTGGATACACGCTGGGGCTGTTTTTGTTATATTGTTAAATAAATTGTTAAATACCTACAGTACCTGAATGTAATCCACTTTGAAGCACCGAAAAGAAAGTGTGAAAAGCGGAATATAAATCTAAATAAATTAAATAAATAAAAATATATTTTAACTATTATCCTTGGGTAATTATTGATGGTTAGGTTTCCTAATAAAATGTGTCCTTTTGATTCCAATACTTGTGTTGGTCATTCTTAGTTATAAGTGTGTTCGGTATTGTTTGTCAAGGAAGCAGGTACAGGGAGAGGCCATGAGTCCTGGCTGCCTATTTTATATACCCATATGTTATAAAACACTATATATGCATATACATGCATGTATGCCACTGTGTAGTTATTTGAAAGTTACCCTCAAAGACTTTGCTACTTCCAGTCACTAAACACATTGCATGTGTAATTCAATCTGCTTGGAAGAATAATAATGCAGTTTACAACATGTTATTTTTTATTAGTCATTTTTAAACCTTAACTTCTTTTCTACCCTTAGAACGCATTTGCACATACTGTTGCTGGGTCCTTACTACCATGGATGCAAATGTGTTTCACATTCCCTGCTTTTACTAGCAACAGCTATGACAACATTACCTTTAATGTCTTTCTTTCCACGTGACAGCTACAGAACAGCACTTGGCAAACTAAATTCATCTTCAGATTCTTGTTAGCATTCATGTTTGGTTAATGTCATTTGATCTGCATATTAAAAGTGTTGGGTTTTGGAAGTAGCTCATATTTGTTGTCAGAAATAATTAGATAAGGTGGCAGTTGATTCTGGCTTCCCTGAAGAGGAGCATGAACCTTTTGGTTAATAATGTCCAAAGTGTCACTTTGCATAATAATAAGCATTTCAGTTGTTAGTTTATTTTCCTTAAGGTTTTATATTGGATAATTAGAAACATTTTACTATCTCAGGCTGAAGTATTCTGTCTCAATTTCTGTTCTGACCTTCTAAAATAAAGACGCACTAAATAAAGCCAGTTTGACATCATTTTATATTGTTTGCTTAGTTTCTGCCTGTAACTGCAAATGAATAAAGAAATGCCAGAAAAGGGTCTTGTGGGATCATGACAAGTATGGCTAGTTAAGCCTTTTGCTTTTTCAATAGAAATTGAAGTTTTTACAGCAATATAGATCCAACTATGTTTAAATAGTACATAATAATATTATTTGATTTTCATTTTCTTTACATACTGTATTCCGTAAATAATAGTATAACTGGGACCCCAGAGGTCAAGTATTTATCATAAGACTTCATAGCCTCTTCAGTAAAACAGATGGTACAAACTTTTTCACCAATATGACCACAATTAGTAGATAAAAAGTGAAGATCTCAGCTAAAGAGTGCCTGCAGGTCATTGCAACTAAGACAGAGATTGTTAGAAACAATCTAACTACAATAACAATTGAATTTTTAAAATTCAGTAAGAGAATAACTGAAGTAGAATCCATTACAGAAAATTCAATGGCAGAGTCTGTGAGTTAATTGTCCATTAAAACAAAGGACTGCAAGAAAACATAAATCAAATGTATATTTTCCTTTGTCTGGTATGTTAGGAAAAACGTTTTTGGGTTTTTTTTTTAAATAAAGGAGATATACCTAATTTTTAGCCCATTTCTCAAAGAAAGTCAGAGACCAGACTGTTATATATTGTCTTTGATTTAGTGCTTAACATAGGCAAGTGAACTTTCCTGACTCAGCCCGCACTCAAAATATTTAGACATAATAAATACTATAGTGGAAAAAGTAGGACTGCAGCTTTATTCAAACATCATATAAATGATGGAAAAAGTCATAAGGATTAATACTAATTAGGGATGTGCAGGGAAATTTTTTTGATATTGTTTCCTTTTTTTTTTTTTTGGACTTTTAAGGGCATTTTTTTCTATTATTTAATGTTTTTTTGGGAGGTAAAATAGCATGCACCCCAGAAGACTAATATTGTGCTAGGGGCAGCAGGGTCTGGAATGAATTTGCAGCTCTGGGTGTTGAAGGCCAGGGGATCTTGCAGTAGAGGCACAGGGAATATGAATCACCAAGAACCTTGTAGAAATTGCTAAGTGAAGTAAATTTAGGGAAACTCACATTCAGAGAGGCTACTTATTGGACTAGCATTGGGTGTGTCCCAAAGACAAGGCTGTATATTAGGAGTGCCAAAAGTCCATAGAGAATTTGCTCCTTGTGATACTGAGGCTGGGCCATGTTCCTGCATTCCTGGTTCCTAGCTCCTTCTCTGGTCTTGGTCTTCAGCTACACTCCTGCTTCCTGCTCCAGTCCTTGTCTTTGTTCCTTTCTGGTATTTGCTTTTGCCTGGGAAGTCCTGGCAGACACCTGTACCCAATGGCAACCCACAGGGAATGGCTCCAGACCACTCTGCCTCTCCAAGATACATCCCTGCCTCCTACTGTACATATTCACATTCTCCTGCAGAGCAGATCATGATACATTGATGGCAGTAGATGTAGATGATGCAAGTTACCCTCCTTCTGTAGCACCCACAATCCCTATTTCACTCCAACCCTGCCCCACCCATATTCCCACATGCACTGCTTCCATTGACAGTGAAACTGGAGGAGAGCAGCCTTCTTTCACCTCTGTGGTATCCTCCCTTCTCCCCTGTTGGGGGCCCAAATGACATTGGGCACTTAATACTCAATGAATGGGCCCTTGCAGGGGAGGAGGGAGGACATGCTGGAGATGCAATAAGGCTGCCCTGTTTCTCCTTCTAATTCCCTGTCAATGGAGCTGGTAAGCAAGGGGATATGGGTGGGGTAGGGAGGGAGTGAACTCAGGATCATCTGGGGGGGGGAGGGACTGTGGGAATTGTGTGAGGAAGGAGAGTGAGTGAACCATGGGGAAGAGGGATAAGTAAACTAAGAAAGGTGGGGTCTTATTCGGGTGAGGGAACTGGGGTGAGTCAGGGGTTCATTGGGATTGAGGGGGCAGAGAAAATAAGGGTTTTGTGGGTTGTAGGGGTGAGTGAGAGGTGTATTGGGGAGAAAAGTGCATTGGATTGAAGAGTTTGTGGAAGGGAGGAACTGAATCGGGATGAGTGGACAGTTTGTGGGGGGGAACCCGGTGAATGCGGGGTTCGTGGAAGAATTGTGAGGGGGGAGTGCAGAAAACCGGGGAAAGAGATGATGCTCATTAATATACAATGATTCTTAATGAATTGATGATAAAATGGGTTACAAACTGGTTGACTGACAGGAAACAGCATGTAATGGTAAATTAAATCTACTCTTAAGAAAGAATGGTATTAAGTGAAGTGCCACAAGGACTGGTTTTGGGACCGGTTCTATTCAATATCTTTGTGAGTGGCATTGTAGAAGGGATAGATGTTAAAGTTTGTCTATTTGCAGATGAAGGAGCTGAGAGAATGAAATGTGATTTAAGAAAGCTTGAAGAGAGGTCTAAGATTTGGTAACTAGGTTTCAATGCAAAAAAGTGCAGAGTCATGCATCTGGGGTATGGTAATCCAAAAAACTGTATGTGGTGGGAGAGGAAAGACTAATGTGCATGGGCTGGGAGAGGGACCTTGAGTAATAGTGTCTGACAATCTGAAGGCAGTGAAGCAATGTGACAAGGTGATAACTAAAGCCAGAAGAATGCTGGGATGCATAGAGAGAGAAATAACCAGTAAGGAAAAGGTGATAATACCCTTGCACAGGTCCTTGGTGAGGCCTCACTTGAAGTATTATGTTCAGTTCTGGAGACCATATTTCAAAAGGTTTAGAGACCAGACGGAAGTGGTCCAGAGAAGGGTGACCAAAATTGTGTGGGGTCTGTATCAGAAGACTTGTGAGGAGAGGCTGAAGGGTCTAAATATGTATACCCTGGAAGAGAGGAGGTACAGGGGAGATGATACGGACCTTCAGATACCTGAAAGATTTTAATGATGTACGAAATTCAAATCTTTATTATTGGAAAGGAAACAGTAGAACTAAGATTTATGAACTAAAACTCCAGAGGGGATGACTCAGAACCAACACCAGGAAATATTTCTTCACGGAGAGGGTAGTGGATGTCTGGAATGCCCATCCAGAAGAGGTGGTAAGGATGAAAATAGTAAACAAGTTCTGAAAGGCATGGGAGAAACACTGTGGAGTCCTGAAAGCTAGAGGTAGGAAATGAAGAAAAGAGTGCATGAGGTTAACCTGAGTAGAGAGACAGTTACAACCCTTAGCAGAGGGCATGAGGATTACCATCCTTAACCAATTAGCCTTGATTCTTTTGATGCAACTGCTTCATCACTCTCTACTTTGGGAAGAGGGAAGGGGAAAGGGAAAAATGGGAATTGCATTCTGATGATCACTAATGCTGGGCCCTGACTTTTATCGTCTGGGGTAGTATTACACAGACATTAGAGAAAAATACAGGACTGCTTCTACAGCGAAATCTGAAAAGCAAGCATATTCAAGCAGCATTGTATGAAATGTCAAGAAGGCTGCTTACCCTGTAAAATTGTTGCTATTAATAATTTTGTTAAGAGTTTGACAGTTGCATGGTTTTGATTGTAAATGTTACTACCCTTAACATAAGACATGGAGGTAACTTGCACAGAGCAGTGTTTACTACCATAATAAACTTGATGGGCAGACTGGATAGATCTCTGAGCTTCCTTAGACCTGGATTTATCAAAATGCATTAAATATCGCATGCGATAGGAAAAGTGGTGTGTTACTGGGCAGTTTATTGCAATTTGTGCTAATACCTATGTGAAGTGCTATCTTAGTACAAATTGAGAACTTTTTTGCACTTTGTGATAAGTGCCAGAATTGATGTATGTATGTATGAGAAGAGAGTGAAGGAGAGAGAGAGAGAGGCCATAATGCCTGCACGCTAGATAGGTATTTATATCTCTATGGGAGGCTCACCTAGTCACTAGGGGTGTGCATTCGTTTTCAACGCATATGTAAAACGCAACGTAATTTTTTTTTTTAACTTAAAAAAGTGATGAGGCGAAAACGATCGGATTTCCAACTTATTCAACATAGCTATGTTGAATACGTTGGAAATCGCGATTGTTGATCCTAAATAAAGATTTAAACCCCTCACCCTCCTTAATCCCCCCCAAGACTTACCAAAACTCCCTGGTGGTCCAGCGGAGAGTCAGGATGCCATTTCTATATTCCTTTGCGAGGAGCACGTGACGTCGGCGTCACGTCGGAGTGACGCGGACGTCACGTGATTCCCCGTGCATTCGCTCCGGGACCCTCGTTGGACACAACCAGAACTTTTGTCCAGCTTGGGGGGGTCATGAGGCCCCCCCAAGCTGGCCAAAAGTTCCAGTTGTGTCCAGTTGTGTCCCGGAGCGAACGCGCGGCGAATCACGTGACGTCCGCGTCACTCCGACGTGATGCGGAAGTCACGTGATTCCCCGCGCGTTCGCTCTGGGACCCTCGTTGGACACAACCGGAACTTTTGGCCAGCTTGGGGGGGTCAGGAGGCCCCCCCAAGCTGGCCAAAAGTTCCGGTTGTGTCCGGTTGTGTCCCGGAGCGAACGGGCGGGGAATCACGTGACGTCGGCGTCACGTCGGAGTGACGCCGACGTCACGTGCTCCTCGCAAAGGAATATAGAAATGGCGTCCTGACTCTCCGCTGGACCACCAGGGAGTTTTGGTAAGTCTTGGGGGGGATTAAGGAGGGTGAGGGGTTTAAATTTTTATTTAGGGAATCGGTGCACGTATGGACATAGACTCAACTTATGGAATTCTACATATGTCCATATTGACCGAAATTGACCCCCCCTTTCGACTTATGGACTTATGAACATAAACTTTTTGTCTGCACATCCCTACTAGTCACTCGAGGTGAGGTTTAGGTATTATTGTAAAGGGTTAGGGGCCACTTTGACATTCAAAGTGAGAAGTACAAACAGAACAGTGCTCTCTTGTGAAGATTTGATGACCTTCGGAGTGAGGAAACTCACCCAAAAATGATATTTGTACAATGTTCACTCAACCTAGCTTGATGTTACCCAGGTAGAGAGTCCATCAAGCTAGGTTAAGAGAACATTGCACAAATCTCATCTTTGGGTGAGTTTCCTCACTCCAGTCTACTTGGCCAAAATATCCTCCCCTTTTTCTCATTTGCATCGCACCAAACGTTATGGTGCTTTTGCATGCGTTAATGGCGTTTTTGCATGCGTAAAGGCGTTTTTTTGCATGTGAAAATGCCTTAACGCATGAGAAAATGCCATATAGCACTTTTATAAATGACCCCCTTAGTTTCCTGGGATATACCTAATCCAGCCCCATGCCTTGTCGACTTTTAGTTTTCCTAGCTCCTCCCATAAATTCTCTTCTGAAAATGGGGGTGTTATCTACCCCACTTCCATCCATAATCTTGTCAAATAGCACTGGTTGATCTCCTGGGTCTTTTTTAGTGAACACCGAACTGAAGTATTTGTTTCATATTTCTGCTATTTCTTCAACTTTCTCCACACATATTTCCTTGCCACCTTTCAATTTCACTATATCACCTTGGGCCTTCCTCATTTCTTTGATATATCTGAAAAATATTTTGTCACCTTGCTTTACGTCATTGGCAATCCTTTTTCAGCTTGACCTTTTGCTTTCATGATTTCTTTCTTTGTCTTCCTCACTTTTACCAGTTTTTTCTTCCCTTTCTTCCTCTTTATGGGCTACTTTGTATTTCTTGAATGCTGTTCTTTTTGCCTTGATTTTTTTCAGCACTTCCTTTGAGAACCAGATCAGTTTCATTTTCCTCTTACACTTGTTTACTTTTGTAATATAGAGATTTGTTGTCTTTGTGATAGCTCCTTTTGATCTGGTCCACTATTGTTCCACCTCACACATTTTCTACCAGTCTTATAGTTTTTCCTCAAGATACATCCTCATTTTGACAAAGCTCATATTTTTGAAATTCAAAACTCTTATCTTCATGTGATATATCTATATCCCTTGCTATATCAAACCATACTATCTGGTGATCACTGATGCTCAGATGAGAACCTACCTGACATTAGCGATATTATCCCCATTTGTGAGCACTAGATTGAGTATCACACCATCCCTCATAGGTTCCATTACCATTTGTTTGAGCAGAGCTCTTTGAAGATCATTCATTATCTCTCTACTTCTGTAGATTCTGCAGAAGGGATACTTCTATTAGGGATGTGCAGAGGGCACGGATTCGTCCGATTCAGTATTCATATCCGTCGGCGGCCAAATACGTTGCATTGGTTCAATGGTGCCCCCGATATGTTGATACATGCATTCGTTTTCCGGTTCTCATTAAAGTCAATGGGAGAAGTATTTGCAGCCTATTTTTGGCTGCAGAACTGGGGTTTTATTATCAATTTTGATGAAACTTCTGGGGAGCAATCATCAGAACAACAAAAGAGCTCCAAGGTACTTAGACTGTGGCAAAGTGGCATCAATGTGGCATGAATAGCCTAAGGCACTTTAAAGGGGCAAAGGGGTACCAGGAATGTCAAGAAGAGTGCTTTAATAGAGGTGGAAAGCAGCAGCGAGAGTGTCAAAAACACACCACAGCTTCAAAAGAGAGCACCAATAACAGTTGCATGAACCCTAGAAGGCAGCACGACAGGCAAAGTGGCAAGACAAGTGGCATCAACATCCTACAGCACAATGAAGGGGGAACATAGCAAGCAGAAAGACTAGCACCAACACACTGAGCAACTATGATAGTGGCCAGAACACCACAAGGAGTTGAGAGAGTCATCTGGTGTATGGCAGCAAGGCACAGAGCCAGAGGGTAGATACAGGCTGGCTACACCTGGGGAGAGTTACCTTTCCTTTGTGCAGGAAAGGGCTCCTTAGAATGGGGTCGCCTCTAGAGTGAGTTGTTTCCGTTGGCATCTAGTGAGCTCTCGCTGGTCTTTTAAAATCTGGTGGCGTTAGCAGATATACAAACGAGAATTTTCAAGGCCAAGGTAGAGGAGGGTGGAGGAGGGTGCATGTGAACAGTGGTTCAACATGGGTCAGAGGGTAGACACAGACTGGCTACACCCGGGGAGAGTTCCCTTTCCTTTGAATCGAGAAGGGCTCCGGGTAATGGGTTGGCCTCTAGAGTGGAGCACGAGCCTTCAAAGCGTGGCGACGTGGAGCATGGTCTCTCTGTGAGCATGGTCTCACTGTGTTTGCCACAGTCTAAGTACCTTGGAGATCTTTTCTCCTTCTGAACATGGGTCAACAGGTGCTAAGAGAGAGGCTGCAACAGCAGGGAGAGTTCCCTTTCCTTTGAGCAAGAAAGGGCTCCCTGGGATGGGTTGGCCCCTAGAGTGTATAATGGTACAAATTGTTAGGATTTAAGCATTTGCAAACAGATCATGACTTCATAAGCAAGATGGAAGAAGTTATTTTCTCTGCCCTGAAACTAAAGAAAACTGGTTTATTTAAGGATCCATGCTGTGAAGGATTACTTGTTTGAATTGCCAGAGACTGAGGTTTCCCTTTGTAAGAAGGGTACAGCCGTTAGGACTGGAAATAATGCCTGGATGAACAGGCACAACATTCGAGGAAAGAGGTCAAACCATTGTAGGGATATAAGGCCTGGAAAAACAGGCACAGCAGTCGAGGACAGAGGTCAATCCCACCTAGGGACATAAGGTCTGGACGGACAGTCACAGCAGTCGAGGACAGAGGTCAAGCCCACGTAGGGACATAAGGCCTGGATAGATAGGCACAGCATTTGAGGACAGAGGTCAATCCCACCTAGGGACATAAGGCCTGGACGGACAGGCACAGCAGTCGAGGACAGAGGTCAAGCCCATGTAGGGACATAAGGCCTGGACAAACAGGCATAGCAGTCAAGGACAGAGGTCAAGCCCACCTAGGAACATAAGGCCTGGATGGACAGTCACAGCAGTCGAGGACAGAGGTCAAATCCACCTAAGGACATAAGGCCTGGACGGACAGGCACAGCAGTCATGGACAGAGGTCAATCCCACCTAAGGACATAAGGCCTCGACGAACAGGCACAGCAATCTAGGTCAAACCCTTGTAGGGATATAAGGCCTGGACGAACAGGCACAGCAATCGAGGTCAAACCCTTGTAGGGACATAATGCCTGGATGGACAGGCACAGCATTCAAGGTGAAAGGTCAAACACTCTTAGGGACATAAGGCCTGGACGGTCAGGCACAGCAGTCAAGGACAGAGGTCAATTCCACCTAAGGACATAAGGCCTGGACGGACAGGCACAGCAGGCGAGGAGAGAGGACAATCCCACCTAAGGACATAAGGCCTGGACGGACAGGCACAGCAGTCAAGGACAGAGGTCAATCCCACCTAAGGACATAAGGCCTCGACGAACAGGCACAGCAATCTAGGTCAAACCCTTGTAGAGACATAAGGCCTGGATGGACAGGCACAGCATTCAAGGACACAGGTCAAACACTCTTAGGGACATAAGGCCTGGACGGACAGGCACAGCAGTCGAGGACAGAGGTCAAGCCCATGTAGGCACATATTGCCTGGATGAATAGGCACAGCAGTCGAGGATAGAGGTCAAGCCCACCTAGGGACATAAGGCCTGGACAGACAGGCACAGCAATTTTATTTATTTATTTATATTCCGCTTTTCACGCTTTTCCAACACTTCAAAGTGGATTACATTCAGAAACAGTAGGTATTTCCCTACCCCCAGAGGACTTACAATCTAAGTCAAACCCTCATAGGGACATAAGGCCTGGACGGACAGGCACAGCAGTCGGGGACAGAGGTCAATCCCACATAGGGATATAAGGCCTGGACAGACAGGCACAGCAGTCGAGGACAGAGGTCAAGCCCATGTAGGGACATAAGACCTGGACTGACAGGCACAGCAGATGAGGACAGAGGTCAAGCATACCTAGGGTCATAAGGCCTAGATGAACAGGCACAGCAATTGAGGTCAAACCCTTTTATGGAAATAAGGCCTGGACGAACAGGCACAGCAGTCGAGGACAGAGGTCAAGCCCACCTAGAGACATAAGGCCTGGATGGACAGCACAGCAGACGAGGACAGAGGTCAAGCACATCTAGGGTCATAAGGCCTAGATGAACAGGCACAGCAATCAAGGTCAAACCCTTGTAGGGGCATAAGGCATGGATGGACAGGCACAGCATTCGAGGACACAGGTCAATCCCACCTAGGGACATAAGGCCTGGACGGACAGGCACAGCATTCGAGGACACAGGTCAATCCCACCTAGGGACATAAGGCCTGGATGGACAGGCACAGCAATCGAGGTCCAACCCTTGTAGGGACATAAGGCCTGGATGGACAGGTACATCTATTTATTTATTTATTTATTTATTTATTTATATTCTGCTTTTCACGCTTTTCCAGCACTTCAAAGTTGATTATATTCAGGTACAGTAGGTATTTCCCTATCCCCAGAGGACTTACAATCTAAGTCAAACCCTCATAGGGACATAAGGCCTGGACAAACAGGCACAGCAATCGAGGTCAAACCCTTGTAGGGATATAAGGCCTGGACGAACAGGCACAGCAGTCTAGGACAAAGTTCAATCCCACCTAGGGACTTAAGGCCTGTTGGAACAGGCACAGCAATTGTGGTCAAACCCTTGTAGGGACATAAGGCCTGGACGGACAGGCACAGCATTCGAGGACACAGGTCAATCCCACCTAGGGACATAAGGCCTGGACGGACAGGCACAGCATTCGAGGACACAATTCAAACACTATTAGGGACATATGGCCTGGACGGACAGGCACAGCAATTGAGGTCAAACCCTTGTAGGGACATAAGGCCTGGACGTACAGGTACATCAATTTATTTATTTATTTATATTCAACTTTTCGCGCTTTTCCAGCACTTCAAAGTTGATTATATTCAGGTACTGTAGGTATTTCCCTATCCCCAGAGGGCTTACAATCTAAGCCAAACCCTTGTAGGGACATAAGGCCTGGATGGACAGGCACAGCAATCGAGGTCAAACCCTTGTAGGGACATAAGGCCTGGACGAATAGGCACAGCCATCGAGGACAGAGGTCAATCCCACCTAGGGACTTAAGGCTTGGACGAGCAGGCAGAGCATTCGAGGACACAGGTCAAACACTCTTAGGGACATAAGGCCTGGATGAACAGGCACAGCAGTCGAGGACAGAGGTCAATCCCACCTAAGGACATAAGGCCTGGACAGACAGGACAGCATTCGAGGGTTTCCTTTGTGCAGGTATGTTGTGGTTTGACCTATCACGTCTTCCTGAACTGGTTCACTGCCAGAAGAAAATGGCATCTTTTCCATTTCTGAAAGATAATTCAACAGTGGATGCTTTTAGAGTAATAGAGACTGCCATTTGTGAAGCAAGAACTGAGCTGGAGATTATTTTTTAATACCCAGAAGCTATTAACTGTACTTATGCACTTCAGCTGATGACAAAGGAACATGAAGAGCTCTCAGAAAGAAGGAAACTGCTACTGAAGTCAAAATCTACAATATCAACTTATGTTGACTTTGTGGTTTACACAGTGGCTTTGTAAACAATGGGAACACAGAGGATGTACTAGAGTGCAACTACTACCAGTTTTCAATAATACTAGAAATATTATTGTTGGCAAGGTCATGACAAATATTGAGCATTTGAAATATGAAAGCTCCAAACGTCTTGTCAGCTTTTTATGTTCTTACATTCCAAATGTGGACGGACAGGCACAGCGTTAGCAGTCAGGCCCTTGTAGGGACGTACGGCCTGGACAGTGGATGGACAGGCACAGAGTTTCAGGTCAGGCCCTTTTAGGGATGTACGGCCTGGACAGTGGTCGTACAGGCACAGCGTTTCAGGTCAGGTACATGTGCTGCAGTGCTTATATTATCTGGAGCATAGGAGACAGTTGGGGCTGCTGCAAGGCTTTCAATTGCTTTTATTCATCTTGCCATTCACAGGGAAAATTGGGAAACCCAAGCAAAGGCAGGTTTACTTTCAAAAACACTAGCATTTCCATCAATTCTGGTGCCAGATGTGAGCGGTGAGGGCTCATGATTTCTCCTGTCATTGAAAAGACACGTTCACTGGGCACACTGGTTGGTGGACATTACAGATATCGCTGAGCCACTTTGGATAGGTGTGGCCAGACAGTGGACTTGTGTGCCCAAGGCCAGCGGATCTGTCTGCATGTACTCTGTGGGCTCTGAGAGATACCGTGTCACTGATAGCTGTGCTGGTGTCTTCTTTGCTTGGGTAAGCTGAGAGTCACTCATGCCAGCTGCTTTCTCTCTAGCCCATAGCACAACAGATGAATATTTATGGGCAACATGCCTTTGGGGTTCTGAAGTAGAGGAGGAGGAGATACTAGCTGTCACTGACAGAGTGCTGCTCAAGCTTGGGCTACCACAACTCTCTGAAGTGTCCACTGTTTCCACCTCTGCTTCACGCCTAATCTGTCTCTGCGTATGGCGCTCCTGTTCACAGACTTTTGATAACAGCATGTCCTTCTCTAATAAGAGACAATTGTACTGTAGGGTGAGTGTTCCGATCCGAGGGCTTGGAGCGCTTTGGATTCTTTTATGAGCATGCCCTCCAGCAGTTGTTATGGACTGAGGGCTGGGAGGCCTTCGGCTATGGTTATAGGCACAGGGGCGCGGTCATCTCTTAAGCAGGTTGTGTGAGCCCTTGAGCCACAGCATGACCCAGGGAGGAGCCCGAAGACACACCGCGGGAGGTGAGCTGGTGCAAGCATAGGTAACAAGAGCAGGAAAAGGCTGAGGCAAGAACAGGGGTCCTAGGTCTGACCCTCTACCGGACCTGCATGCCCCAGGATGACCAACAATGCAATGTTGATCAATGAACAGTCCTCCGACCGTTCCAAGCCCTTTCGAACCTGCTGCTGGGTACAGCAATAGGCGGCAGGCCAGACAGAGGATGAGGACAGATGGAGTCCTTAGAACACAGAGTTTAGACTAGGACTGGAGCGAAGACATCATAGACGAGGGCTGAAGCCAAGACATCATAGAAGAGGGCTGAAGTGATACACTGTAGATGAGGGCTGAAGCAAGGGTCAAGAACTGGTTTGAGACTACGATGCAGCACGCCCTACACAGTCCACCCATGGGACTGGTCGCTGACCACGCTGGGCTCGACGTGGACTCCAGGAGGAATAGTGGAAGCTGAAACCAGGACATGATGAAGGTCCTGAAGAGACCTGCTCTGGGACACGCCCTACACCCCCCCCCCCCTTCCCGCAGGACTGGTCGTGGACCACGTCAGGCTTAGAGCAGGTTCAAAGAGAAATTTGACATGGACGGATGCAGAGTTGCAATAGGCTCTGAAGACTGGGACAAGACTGAAGCAGGATTCGATTCTCAAGGATTAAAAACAACAGACTGAAGCAGGAAGTCTTCCAGAGGGTTGCGCTGTGGAGATAAGGATGGCCTTGTACCAAGAGGTGCCCTACCCAGCCCACCCGTTGGACTGGTCATGGACCATGACAGTGGTACGCCAGGAAGGTGGACATCTGGGAATCAAGGCATGGAGGCAGAGACGAAGGCGAGGACATCAGGAACATCGAGAGAACAGAAGGCCAGAACATCAGGCACTGGGAACATGAAGACATCTGACGACAGGGACAGAGGACATCAGGAACCTGAAGACAACTGAAGACCTGGACGAAGAACATCTGGAACATGGAGACGACTGGGCGAAGGACATCTGGAACATGGAGACGAAGCCGTCAAAGCAGAAGAAGACCACGGAGGATCTGGACCAATCTGAAGGCCAGGAACAACTGAAGAAGAGGCCCTCTTATAGGGCTGAAGCAGAAAGT
This sequence comes from Rhinatrema bivittatum, assembly GCF_901001135.1. Lineage (NCBI taxonomy): Eukaryota > Metazoa > Chordata > Amphibia > Gymnophiona > Rhinatrematidae > Rhinatrema > Rhinatrema bivittatum. The sequence goes on from NC_042623.1 coordinate 102,120,370, forward strand.
TGTCATCAGGTGGAGCCCAAGGCACATCCAGCCGCGGGCCCTTTAAATACAGTGAAGAGGCGCACGCTGGCGCCTAAGGAAGGCTGAACTAGAGGACCATGGACAGTGGCACCCGACCATGCAGAGAGCAAGAAGGAGCAGGCAGGCTTCAGGGCGGCCTCCTGCCATCTGAGGAGGACCCCAGGGATGACGTCAAGGTTCCCTGCTGTGGAGGCAGGTCGGCAGCAGCTCTCTGCCACAAAGGAGGCAGACAAGCACAGTCTCAAGGCCATGGGTCTCAGTGGCGGCTCAAGGCCGCAACAAGATGGCGCTGCAGCGGCCCTGCCGCATGGGACCCGACGAGGGCATCGGCCCAGCCATGGAGGACGGAGTCAGTGGCGTCCTACCTCGTCAATGAACCAGTGGGTGGAGAAGCCTGCTCACGGAGGGTAGCTCCATGGGCAGGAATCATAACAGTACCTCCTCCTTAAAGACCCCCTCCTCAAGCCTCGTTTCAACAGCTTAGAGGAGACAAGGTATCAGTCCAAACTGACAGGGGTAGAGCGAGAGTCCAAGAACAAATGTTGGAACTTCTTGGCAACGAACTGTAGTGATGGTAATACTGTAGCTGAAGACACAGTGCAGAATATCGAAGATCCAGACAAGGCATAAACGAAATGCTGAGGACATACTGAAGAACATTGAGGATCCTGGCGAGACGTAAACAAAACACTGAAGACATAAGACTAGCAAGGCACAAGATTGCAGGACAGCAGGCTTGCATCTCACGTTCTAGTGACCAAAGAGGCAGAGTTCAAAGGCAAGACATCCAAGATGAACAGAAGGCATAGACGAGTATTAACCTATATTGAAGACCAGTTCTTGGTTCACAGTGGTAACATGAAGTGGAGTTCAAACTGGATTCTATAACTATGACGATGGAACTCAGGAGAGTAAGTAGACAACTTACTATCTGACTTTTGGATAACCGTGGTATCAGGAGGACTCAAATAGAAGTCTGACGCACATAGTTCAGAAGATGGAGAGTTAATTCTAGAGGCAACTTTGTCTGAAGAAGGTGATGAATTCAATACCGAGGAAAGACTTTCAGTGAAGGTCGTAACTGGGATACTCACAAGATTTTCACCATTGGAAGCTCGAGATCCCCCCCGGGAGGAGCCCTTGAGGAACCGAGCCGCTTGGGCTTAGGAGTAAACACTTGGGAACTAGTGTGCGATGAAAGTTTCAAAGGACATGAGTCAAGCAGGAAGTCGGAACCGGAGAGATCTATGTAATCTTCACCATTGGACACCGAGATCCCCCCGGGAGGAGCCCTTGAGGATCTAAGCCGCTTAGGTGAATTCTGTGACAGGCGGAAATCCAAAGCTAAGCAGGTAATGGAGACTAAGAAGCTCAGGATTGTTGCTTCCCGTCTGGCATGGCTAAATTAGAAAACTCTTTACAGCTTGGTACGAGAGTGAGCGACTTGGGAAATCCATGAATACTTCAGGCACTCACAAAGTAGTGAAGTCACTCTCAGAGTTGACGGTCACTAGGTGTCACTATAGTACTATGCAAAGGATTATTTGCTGATGATAATTGCTCCGATGACTGTGATGCTGCAAGGTTGTTATTTTTTGTAAGGTTTTGGGTGGACCCTTGGACACTTTGCTGCTGACCACACCCATGGGGGGAAGTCCCTTGAGGGGTCACAGGTCAGGCTCAGCTTTAGGACACACAACACAGATAGGTCTTTTATTAATAGTATTGAGGAGCCACCAGAGGTGGCAGTAGTGATCAGAGATGAAGCCCGGCTGGGCTAGTAGTCCCTCAGGGCTCTAAAACAGCGATCCCTCAATGACTGTGCTGTAGTGAAGAGAAACTGAGATAGTGAATACAATGAAGAATGCAGGGTTCTGGAATAGAGCCTCGTTGGTTGAGTACTCACACAGCGGTTTCGCTCGGTAGGAAACACAGGAGCTGGAGTAGAGGCAGGCCCTCAAGGAGCAAGTACCTGGTTTCAGGGAACAGCTCTGAGAGAAGTAGATGATAACTCACTGATGGTGTAGGCAGTGGTATCTTCCAGGCAGAAGTGAAGTCCAGGCAGCGAGTCCGGGAACATGGGCCCTTGAGGAGCGAGTACCGGATCCAGACAGCGACCTGAAAGAGAAGAGAGAGGCCCCCGAGGAGCGGGTACCCCAAATAGAGTAAGTCCAATAATGGAGAGGCAGAGTAGCTAGGTATGGAGAGCGAATCCCATCCATAATGAGTTCCTGAATGAATACCTTTGCTAACTCGATTAGCTAGCAATAGTGTAGGCTTTTTGTATCCGGGATGTATGACGTCATCACAGGAGGATGCCCGTGAGGTTCACGCCAAAGAAAGTATTTGAAGCAGGACCGCTGGACAGCATGGCGGGAGGCAGCACCCAATCCGGACCGGGGACGCCGGAGAGGACAGCAGGCAGACGCCGCTGCAGCCAAACGTCCGTCAACCGCGAGAGGAGTCACCAGAGAGGTAAGGAAGGCGAAGTGGAGACGTCGGGCAGCAACAGTCACGACAGTACCCCATTCAAAGGGTGGTCTCCTCTTCGGGTACCAGGTTTAGGTTTTGAAGGATGTGCGAGATGAAATTAAAGGAGCATCTCTTTATCAAGGATGTTAGCCTGAAACTCCCAAGAGTTTTCTTCGGGGCCAAAACCCTCCCAAAAAAGGAGGTATTCAAGTGTTTTGCCCTGTCTTCGGACATCAAGAATCTCTTCGACCTTGAATTCTAGGTCATCTTCTGCGTTGATGGCAGGTGGTTCCTGAGTCTTGGAAGAGAATTCATTGAGTATGAGAGGTTTCAAGAGTGAAATGTGAAAAGCGTTGTGGATGTTTTCTCCGGGTGGTATCTTCAGACTGTAGGTGATGTTGCCAAGACATCAGAGGATTGGAAATGGTCCATCATAGCGAGGAGTGAACCGAGTGGAGGGTAATTTCAGTCTGAGATGTTTGGTAAATAACCAGACTTTGTCTCCGGGTTTAAAGACAGGCGCTTGAGAATGATGAGCATCATAGATGTTCTTAGTGCGGTCACTCACTTTGACTAGCATGTCTTTCATCTGAGTCCACAGGTTATGGATTTCATCAGCAGTAGATTGAGCTGCTGGGGACGTCACTGAGAGCTTCAGTGGAAGTGGCTGTGTTGGAGAGCGTCCATATACCATTTGAAAAGGTGTTGATCCAGTTGATGTTGCTAGAAGAGAGTTGATGGCGAATACAGCCCAAGGTAACAGTTCGGTCCAGTTATTCTGACGGCAACTCACTTAGGCTTGAATGAACTGCTTTAAGGTTCTATTCATCTGTTCTGTTTGGCCATTTGATTGCGGATGATAGGCTGAAGTGTAGTCTAGAGAGATGTTGAATAACTTGCACAAGGCCCTCCAGAATCTTGCCGGGAATTGAGATCCTCGATCTGAGACAATGTGTCTTGGTAGGCTGTGAAGGTGAAAAATGTGCGATATGAAGAGCCTCACAAGCTCCAAGGCTGAAGGTAAGCCAGGCAGCACCATGAAATGGGCCATCTTGCTGAAGCGATCGACTGTTACCCAGATGGTATTCATTCCTCCAGAAGGGGGTAAATCGACTACAAAATCAGCAGCGATGTGTGACCAGGGCTGTTCAGGAACTGGCAGTGGTTGTAGCAAACCCCACGGTTGGCCAGAAGCAGGTTTTTGTTTGGCACAGTTGGTACAAGATGCCACATAGGATAGGGTATCCTTATTGATAGTAGGCCACCAATAAAACTTCTGGATCTTGAGCAGGGTACAGCGTTGACCAGGATGGCCAGCCAGCTTGGAATCGTGTGCCCAAAAGAGCACTTTCTTCCTGAGGTGTTTAGGCACAATGGTCTTACCAGCGGGCACAGAATGTGTAGTTCCCAAGATGACTTTCTTCGGGTCAGTTATGTGCTGAGGTTCTTCAGGCACATCCTCCGAGAGAAAGGAGTGTGACAGGGCATCAGCTCTGGTATTTCTGTCTCTGGGGTGATATTTAAGCACAAAGTCAAAATGAAGAATAAGGACCATCTAGCTTGTCTGAGGTTAAGATGTTGCGCATGGCAGAGATATTCTAGATTTTTGGGGTCCATGAATACGGTTATTTGATGTTGAGTGCCTTTGAGCCAAGGCTGCCATTCCTCGAATGCAAGCTTTATTGCCAAGAACTCTTTATCGCCGATCCCATAGTTCTTCTCTGCCGGGGAGAAACGTCGTGAGAAGAAAGAGCAGGGACGTAAGGCTTTAGAGTCTCCAGTCTGGCTCAATACAGCCCCCACGCCGGCATCTGAAGCATCAATTTCTACGATAAAGGGCTTGTTGGGGTCAAGATGCCGTAAGCATGGTTCCATGGAAAAGGCAGTCTTTAGTTTCTCAAACGCGGAAATGGCTTCCGCAGACCATTTTGAAGAATTGGCACCCTTGCAGGTCATTGCGGTCAAGGGTACTGTTAAAGAAGAGTAGTTCTTTATAAAGCTTCTATAATAGTTGGTAAGCCCCAGGAATTGTCTCAGGGCCTTCAGGCTGGTAGGTTGGGACTTTTGATACTCTCGAGTTTTTGAGGGTCCATCTGGAAGCCATCTTTAGACACGATGTAGGCAAGAAAAGGCACTGAGTCTTTATGAAATTCACACTTGGAAAGTTTGGCGTAGAGCCGGTATTCACGGAGTCGGCGTAGTACTTGCTTGACATCCTCTAGATGAGTTAGCAAATCCTGGGAAAATATCAGGATATCATCCAGGTATACCACGACACTCTTGTATAGCAGGTCCTACAGGATGTCGTTCATCATGTTCTGAAATATAGCGGGTGTATTGCACAGGCTGAAGGGCATAACTAAGTACTCAAAATGGCCGTATCGAGTGTTGAAGGCTGTTTTCCATTCGTCACCACTACGAATGCAAACTAAGTTGTAGGCCCCCTTCAGGTCAAGTTTTGAGAATATTTTGGCCCCCTGAAGCCGGTCAAACAGCTCTGAGATTAAAGACAGGGGGTAGCGGTCTTTAATCGTGATCTCGTTCAGACCTCGGTAATCGATACAAGGACGTAGGGTACCATCCTTCTTCCCCACAAAGAAGAAGCCTGTGCCGGCTGGAGACTTCAATGGTCTAATAAACCCCTTCTGTAAATTCTCCTCGATGTATTCAGACATCACCTTGTTCTCAATCGCTGAGTGGATAGATGCATCCTTTAGGAGGTTCAGTGGAGGACAGCGACCTGAAAGAGAAGAGAGAGGCCCCCGAGGAGCAGGTACCCCAAATAGAGTAAGTCCAATAATGGAGAGGCAGAGTAGCTAGGTATGGAGAGCGAATCCCATAATAATGAGTTCCTGAATGAATACCTTTGCTAACTCGATTAGCTAGCAATAGTATAGGCTTTTTGTATCCGGGATGCGTGACGTCATCACAGGGGGATGCCCCTGAGGTTCGCGCCAAAAAAAGTATTTGAAGCAGGGCCACGCGGCACACGCACCCTAAGGTAGCTGGACAGCATGGCAGGAGGCAGCGCCCAAGCCACACCGGGAACGCTGGAGAGGATGGCAGGCAGATGCCGCGGCAGCCAAATGTCCATCAACCGCGGGAGGAGTCGCTAGAGAGGTAAGGAGGGCGGAGTGGAGATGTTGGGCAGCGAAATTCGTAACAAAGGTCTGGAGATTTTTTTTGAAACCTAAATGATTCCTCTTTTAGATAAATCGACTCCTTTTTCATAAGTCAACCTTAGGTTTCCAAATTATATAAATGCGTAATCAAAGCAAAAGCAAGCTATGTTTTCTTATTGAATTTGTAACAAACCTGAACATGAATTAATGCTTTAAATGAAGCATCTGTATGTGCTTGTTACATGCTAGGCTCATAATGAAATTATACAATAATCTCTTAAGAATACTGTACAACATTGCTTGTTCAAAGAACAAGAATAACATTTGACCTGAGGTCTTTGGGTAACAATGACCAAGGTAGTCTAATACCACCATCCATATCTTGTTTCCAATAACCATTATGATGTAATGCCATTTCAGGTTACAACTTGCAAAGCGTTGCATCTTGATGCCTTACCAGGGAGTCCTGCCTTCCTGCACTGAAGTAGATATTAATAAAAGATGCAATCAAATTAATATCATAGATTACATACATTTTAATAATCAAATTAAAAATGCATAATGCCAGCTCCTTGAAGCCATATACCATTTTTTACAGTTTTGTATACTAACTGTCTTTCTTAATCAATAAATAATGTTTAAATGTGAAGCACTTAGATGATATTAACTGTAATTTACTTAACCATATTAACTATGACACAAATAAGGAATTTACAGAATACATACACTTGGGTTTTTTAGTTAAACAAATGATTTAAAAAAAAAAAAATCAAAGGAGCATTTTTTCCACTTTTCTAATTGCGTTCCCAATTCTGACATCATATATAGGTCAGGCTTGACTATATATAGCTAGTAACAAGTTGAAAAAGAACACCAAATTCAACATTTTGGTACTGTGATTATGAATTGCAAGAAATTCACTGGCAGAGTATGCAAACAAACAATAATTAGCCTTTAGAAGCTACAAAAAAGGAATTTACTAGTGAGAAAAATGCTCCAATTATATTCCATGACCTACAGAGAAAATATCAGAAATGCTTTGGTACGTAAAATCTTAACATTTCATTGACCTTTTATTATCTCCTATTACAGAATCCTGTTTATAAAATCAGTCAACTGATCTAGTAGCTGCAAAGTTTAAAGCTGTAGCATGCATTACAGTACAGTCATCCTCAAAAATTAAGGAAATATAGTCAACTATGTAACATACTATTTACACTTAAGATGATTAGAAAAATCTCATATAGTAACATAGTAACATAATTAATAAAGGCAGATAAAGATCAAAATGGTCCTTTTAGTCTGCCCAGCAAGCCTTCTGTTAAAGGTAATAGCAACTGCTGCTCTGTGCTGGCTACCCCCAAGCCTTCTGTTAAGGGAAGTAGCAACTGCTGCTATGTGCAGGTTACCCTTATGCAGAAATGCAAACCTTCATTTTCATTCTCTAGCTATCAGGGATCCCCTGCGTTTGTCCAATACCCTTTTGAATTTCATCACTATATCTTCTGGGAGGTCATTCCATGTATTCACCACCCTATCCATTGAGAAATATTTCCTGAATTGTTCCTGTGTCTTTCCCTTGGAGTTTCATATCATGACCCCTAGTTTTACAGCTTCCTTTCCATCAGAAAAGATTAGATATTTGTGCATCATTGATACCTTTCATTTTTTGAAGGTCTGGATCATATCTCCTGTGTCTTCTCTCTTCCCGGGTTTACATATTAAGGCTCTTCAGTCTCATCTCATACGGCTTTCTGTACAGACCCAATACCAATTTGATTGCCTTTCTCTAGACTGCTGCTATTTTGTCTTTATCTTTTTTGGAATGAGGTCTCTAAAACTGAACACAATATTCTAAGTGAGGCCTCACCAAGGATCTGTACAGGAGCAATATCACATTCCTTTTCCTGCTGGATATGCCTTTTCTGAAGCATTCCTCTGGCCTTAGCCACTGCCTTGTCACATTGCTTCACCATCTTTGGATCATTAGACACTATTACCCTGAGATCTCACTCCCAGTTCATGCTCATCAGTATTTCACTCTCCAACATATATAACTCCTTCAGATTTCTGTGCCCCAAATACATGACTCTGTACTTCTTGCCATTGAATCTCAACTGCCAAACTTTTGACCACTTCTTGAGCTCCTCTATGTCACTTCTCATTCTCTCTACTCCTTCAGATGTATTCTCTGTTGCAGATCCTGATGTCATCTGCTAAAAGACACATTTTACCTTCTAATCCTTCTGCAATATCGCTCACAAAGATATTGAACAGAACCAGTCCCAGAGCCAGTCTTGAACTCCACTTCTTTCTTCATAGGTTCAATTTACTATTACTCACTGATGTCTGACAGTCAGACAATTTATAATCCATTTCACTATCCTGTGATCTGCTCCCATTCATGAGTCTCATGCAGGACCTTTTTATTTATTTATTTATTTATTTATTTATTTATTTAAGGTTTTTTTTATATACCGTGGCACGTTCGGAACATCACCTCGGTTTACAGTGGAACATAATGCAGCAACATGCTTTACAATGAAACAAACACGAGTAACAATAACATTTAAAAAAAAAAAAAAAAGAGATAAATATACAACAAGGATTGAAAATACATAGAATAATCTTTGTTCAAATGAGGTAAACGTATTATACAAAAAGTAATATTTGGTAATCATTACACATCATCATTTATGGTCTAACCTGGGTAACATATGTAGTGGAGGTTCGAAAGGACATGGTAATTACATAAAGAAACCAGGATAACAGTGCAAAAAAGGGAATTTAGAGGGGGGGGGAAGGGATTAGAGCTTTGATTGGGCATGATGGATGCAAAGGAACAGACTAGCGAAAGTCATGCATCGGGGGGGGGGGTCGAGAAGTGATGTTGCCAGAAGTCAGATAGGAGCTATAAATCAGTTATGGGTATGCTTGTTTAAACAGCCAAGTTTTGAGGTTTTGCTTGAATTTCTTGTGGCAGGGTTCCTGTCGTAAATTGGGGGCATTTTATTCCAAAGATTAGTTCCAGCTATGATAAATGAGTGCTCCCTAGTGGAAACATGTTTTGCTAGTTTGGGTGAAGGTGTCAGGAGTTTCGCCTGGTGTTGAATTCTTGTTGGTCAGTTTGTCTTATGGAATCTAAGATGCTCGGGGAATCATTGCACCTTTTGGTTTTGAATGGCTTTGTGTATGAGTGTGAGGGATTTATATTTTATTCTAGATGCTACTGGAAGCCAGTGTAGGGATTGGAGAACGGGAGTGATATGTTCGTGCCGGCGTGTGTTAGTGAGTATACAGGCAGCCACATTTTGCAGCATTTGTAAAGGTTGAATAGTGTTTTTTGGTAGGCCTAGCAAGATGGCGTTGCAGTAGTCAAGCTTAGATAAGATCGTGGCTTGTAGCACTGTGCGAAAGTCGTAAGGGTGTAGGAGGGTTTTGATTCTTTTTAGGGTATGGAGTTTGAAAAAGCTGTTTTTTATTGTGGCGGAGATGAATTTTTTAAAGGAAAAATGGTTGTCAATCATTATGCCCAAGCTGCGAACCGGTTATAAGTTAGCGGAGGCAGGTTGCAGGGGTGGTGATGGTTTGTAGGTGGCATTGTTAAGGGGTGAAATGATGAGTAGCTCCGTTTTGTTGGTGTTGAGAGCCAGGAAGTTGTCAGTGAGGAGTTTGTTTATTTCTGTGAGAGCTGTGTTCCAGGTCTTCAGTGCATTAGGCAGTAAGTCAGTTATGGGAATGAGGATCTACACATCATCCGCGTAGATGAAGTGCGGGAAGCCCAGTTTAGAGAGAAGTTGGCAGAGGGGGATGAGGTAAATATTAAAAAGAGTTGAAGAGAGGGAAGAGCCTTGGGGTACTCCTTGTGACAGTTGTCTTGGTTTTGATTCACCACAACCCACTTTAACACTATAGCTCCTATCGCTAAGGTATGATTGAAACCAGCGTAGGGCAGTACCCATAATGCCAATTTCTTTGAGGCGCATGATAAGTGTGCTGTGATTGACCATGTCAAAGGCAGATGAAATGTCAAGAAGAACCAGAATGTATGAGTGTCCTATGTACAGGGCTTTAAGTATGGATTCTGAGAGGGAAATGAGTAGTGTTTCTGTGCTATGATGCTTCCGAAATCCATACTGGGAGGGGAAGAATATGTGATGGTCGTCCATGTATTCAGTAAGCTGCCTGTTGATGATTTTTTCTATTATTTTGGATAGGAAGGGGAGGTTTGATACAGGGCGATAATTGGCCGGTTCAGTTGGATCCAGATCCCGTTTTTTGAGGGTGGGCTTAATTATAGTGTGTTTGAGTTGGATTGGGACCATGCCAAGAGTAATGGATTTGTTCAGAATGTTTGCTATGGGTTTAGCTATCGTGGTGGGGATGGTAAGGAATGTATTGGTGGGCAATGTGTCAGAGGGGTGCATTGCTGGTTTGATTTTTTTGAGAGTTGTTTCTATTTCTAGTGCGGATGTGTTTTCAAAATTTGTAAGGGTGGTTGTGGGGTGCGCATTATGAGTGGAGGTGGTCAGGAGGGGGTGTGTGAAGTGTTGGAGTTGGGAGTGTTGTTGAGTGTGAGGGAATTGTTGGAAGGGGGGGGGGGGCGGAAAGCATGCCACTTGGCAGTAGTGATCATAATATGATCAAATTTGATTTAATGACTGGAAAAGGAACAATGTGCAAATCCAAGGCTCTCGTGCTAAACTTTCAAAAGGGAAACTTTGATAAAATGAGAAAAATTGTTAGAAAAAAACTGAAAGGAGCAGCTACAAAAGTAAAAAATGTCCAAGAGGCGTGGTCATTGTTAAAAAATACCATTCTAGAAGCACAGTCCAGATGTATTCCACACATTAAGAAAGGTGGAAAGAAGGCAAAACGATTACCGGCATGGTTAAAAGGGGAGGTGAAAGAAGCTATTTTAGCCAAAAGATCTTCATTCAAAAATTGGAAGAAGGATCCAACAGAAGAAAATAGGATAAAGCATAAACATTGGCAAGTTAAATGTAAGACATTGATAAGACAGGCTAAGAGAGAATTTGAAAAGAAGTTGGCTGTAGAGGCAAAAACTCACAGTAAAAACTTTTTTAAATATATCCGAAGCAGAAAGCCTGTGAGGGAGTCAGTTGGACCGTTAGATGATCGAGGGGTTAAAGGGGCACTTAGAGAAGATAAGGCCATTGCGGAAAGATTAAATGATTTCTTTGCTTCGGTGTTTACTGAAGAGGATGTTGGGGAGGTACCCGTAATGGAGAAGGTTTTCATGGGTAATGATTTAGATGGACTGAATCAAATCACGGTGAACCTAGAAGATGTGGTAGGCCTGATTGACAAACTGAAGAGTAGTAAATCACCTGGACCGGATGGTATACACCCCAGAGTTCTGAAGGAACTAAAAAATGAAATTTCAGACCTATTAGTAAAAATTTGTAACTTATCATTAAAATCATCCATTGTACCTGAAGACTGGAGGATAGCAAATGTAACCCCAATATTTAAAAAGGGCTCCAGGGGCGATCCGGGAAACTACAGACCGGTTAGCCTGACTTCAGTGCCAGGAAAAATAGTGGAAAGTGTTCTAAACATCAAAATCACAGAACATATAGAAAGACATGGTTTAATGGAACAAAGTCAGCATGGCTTTACCCAGGGCAAGTCTTGCCTCACAAATCTGCTTCACTTTTTTGAAGGAGTTAATAAACATGTGGATAAAGGTGAACCGGTAGATATAGTATACTTGGATTTTCAGAAGGCGTTTGACAAAGTTCCTCATGAGAGGCTTCTAGGAAAAGTAAAAAGTCATGGGATAGGTGGCGATGTCCTTTCGTGGATTGCAAACTGGCTAAAAGACAGGAAACAGAGAGTAGGATTAAATGGGCAATTTTCTCAGTGGAAGGGAGTGGACAGTGGAGTGCCTCAGGGATCTGTATTGGGACCCTTACTGTTCAATATATTTATAAATGATCTGGAAAGAAATACAACGAGTGAGATAATCAAATTTGCAGATGACACAAAATTGTGCAGAGTAGTTAAATCACAAGCAGATTGTGATAAATTGCAGGAAGACCTTGTGAGACTGGAAAATTGGGCATCCAAATGGCAGATGAAATTTAATGTGGATAAGTGCAAGGTGATGCATATAGGGAAAAATAACCCATGCTATAATTACACGATGTTGGGTTCCATATTAGGTGCTACAACCCAAGAAAGAGATCTAGGTGTCATAGTGGATAACACATTGAAATCGTCGGTTCAGTGTGCTGCGGCAGTCAAAAAAGCAAACAGAATGTTGGGAATTATTAGAAAAGGAATGATGAATAAAACGGAAAATGTCATAATGCCTCTGTATCGCTCCACGGTGAGACCGCACCTTGAATACTGTGTACAATTCTGGTCGCCGCATCTCAAAAAAGATATAATTGCGATGGAGAAGGTACAGAGAAGGGCTACCAAAATGATAAGGGGAATGGAACAACTCCCCTATGAGGAAAGACTAAAGAGGTTAGGACTTTTCAGCTTGGAGAAGAGACGACTGAGGGGGGATATGATAGAGGTGTTTAAAATCATGAGAGGTCTAGATGTGAATCGGTTATTTACTCTTTCGGATAGTAGAAGGACTAGGGGACACTCCATGAAGTTAGCATGGGGCACATTTAAAACTAATCGGAGAAAGTTCTTTTTTACTCAACGCACAATTAAACTCTGGAATTTGTTGCCAGAGAATGTGGTTCGTGCAGTTAGTATAGCTGTGTTTAAAAAAGGATTGGATAAGTTCTTGGAGGAGAAGTCCATTACCTGCTATTAAGTTCACTTAGAGAATAGCCACTGCCATTAGCAATGGTTACATGGAATAGACTTAGTTTTTGGGTACTTGCCAGGTTCTTATGGCCTGGATTGGCCACTGTTGGAAACAGGATGCTGGGCTTGATGGACCCTTGGTCTGACCCAGTATGGCATTTTCTTATGTTCTTATGATGGTATCAATTTTATTGTGGAAGTAATAGGCTATTTTCTCACATTTGGCTTCATCATCATTGTCCGGATTTATGTTGTCAGGTGAGCTAATAAGGCTTGAGACGTATTGAAAAAGGGTGCGGGGATTGAATTGGAACTGGTGGATTCTTGATGCATAATAATCTTTTTTGGCTTTGTCCGTGGCTTTACGGTAGTTATGAAGCATGGTCCGGAACTTTGATAGAAGGGCAGGGATTTGGTTTCTGCGCCATCTCTTTTCAGGATTACAGAGCTCAGATTTCAAGATTCTAAGTTCAGGTGTGTAACATGGTTTCTTTTTGGTCTTATCAGGGTTGATTTCTTTGGTTTGTAAAGGTCGAAGTTTATCTGCTATGTCGCTAGTTATTTGGAACCATGAAGCGGTGGCAGTGTTAGCATCTGTGAGGTCTACTTTCGTAAGTTCCTCTAATAGGGCATCTATAATTTCTTCAGTCTTACATTGTTTTCGGAAAGTTATGTTTTTTTTGGTGTGGGTGGTGTGAGTGGAGTTTGGGGTGCATTTGATTGTGCAGAGTGTGTCAATCCGGTAGTGGTCTGACCAGGGTATGGGAGTGCAGCAGGGTAAGTCAGTTTGAATAAGGGAGTTGGTGAAGATGAGATCAATTGTGTGTCCAGCCTTATCTGTAGGGCTCACTACAATCTGTTTGAAGCCCAGCGCATTAAGAGCTGCCAGGGTGGCTTCACAGGATGGGGATCTGGGGTTGTGGTCAACATGGAGATTCAGATCTCCGAGGATGTTTGCTGGGGACGCAATGTTAATGTGTTTAGATATGTATTCTGTGAGCAGAGATGGGTTATTTTCCAGAATGCCTGGGGTGCATAGATTAAGCAGATTTGGAGAGTACTGGATTTAAAGAGACCGATCTCTAGTTTGTTGGGATGAGAGATAGGTTGTAGGGCGAGATTGAATTTCTTTTTGGCCGCAAGGAGGAGTCCACCTCCTTTCTTTTTGAGTCTGGGGATAGGGAAGAAGTTGTATAATTCAGTGGGTAGTTGGTTAATTATTGCAATGTCAGTGTCCTTTAGCCATGATTCAGTGATTGCACATATGTCAGGGGTTTTGTCTGTGAGAATATCGGATAGTAGTGTGGCCTTTTTTTAGAATAAATTGTGCGTTTAGTAGAAATATAGAGAATGTCATCAGTCCTAGTAGTTGTGTGAGGGGAGATGCCATGATAGGGATTAGTGACCTGTGTTGTTGTGGGTGAAGGATAGGCGTGTAGTTTTATGTGAGGTGTAGTAGTGTTTGAGAGTGGGAATGATCTGGGGGATCATTGTGTAATTGGCTGAGTAAAACTTGGGGTTTCTGTCTGTCTGCTAGGCGGGAAGGAGGAATGTGGGAGTCTCTGCCAGGAGATGTCTCACTTGAGCGAGGGAAGGGGGGGCGTAGTCTGGAAGGTAGGGGATTGTGGGTGGTATTGGGGTCTCAAGGGTTTGTGTAATATAAGCTTAAGGTAGATTCCGTTGGTGGTAGAGGTTACACTTCCAGATTAGGTCGTTTTTGGGAGAGTGGTGGAGTATAGATGTCTCAGGACCGGTTGTAGCTTCAATGCCAGGGGTTGGTTATTAGGTGCCTGATGTAAGGGTTGATTAAGGTAGAGTTAGTAGCACTCGCTGTTAGACTTAGTAGTATGCATTTAGGTTGTTAAATCTCAAGTAGGTAGTCAATCTGTGTGCAAATTCCAGCTGTGAGTTTTTGCCATTGGGTAAGTCAGTAATATCAAGAATGAAGGATCGCACGAAGGGGCGCACTAAGGGGCAGGCTCCTTAGTTGCGCTCCTTTGGTGCGAGATGCCTGGTGTGATATGCCAGAGATCAACTTTTACTTTAAGGTCCTCCGGGATCGGAAGTGAGGTGCACCATGGGCACGGTCCTCGTAGCGTCTCTCGGCCGGATGGAGGCAGGTAGGCCGCGGCTCGGACCCCGATGGGTCGAGCCAGTCGCGAGGGTGAGGAGATGAGGTCGGGTCGGCGGCCGGCGGTGCAAAAGGGATGGCGGTCCTTTCCCTTACTTTAAGGTCCTCTGGGACCGGAAGTGAGGTGCGCCATGGGGGCGGTCCTCGTAGCGTCTCTCAGCCGGATGGAGGCAGGTAGGCCGCGGCTCGGACCCTGATGGGTCACTACGCCGAACGCGTTGAGCCGGTCGTGAGGGCAAGGAGATGAGGTCAGGTCGGCGGCCGGCAGTGTAAGAGGGATGGTGGCCCCTTCCCTTACTTTAATGTCCTCCGGGACCGGAAGTGAGGTGCACCGTGGGGGCTGTCCTCGTAGCGTCTCTCGGCCGGATGGAGGCAGGTAGGCCGCGTCTCGGACCCCGATGGGTCACTATGCCGAACGCGTCGAGCCGGTCACGAGGGTGAGGAGATGAGGTCGGTTCAGCAGCCGGCGGTGCAAGAGGAATGGTGGTCCCTTCCCTTACTTTAAGGTCCTCCGGGACCGGAAGTGAGGTGCGCCATGCGGGCGGTCCTCGAAGACTTTTGACCATATGAAAAGCCTTCTTGAAATGCCAGTAAACTATATCAAGCACAGCTCCTTGATCCAAATCTCCACTAGAAAAGCTATATGGTGTTGAATCCTGGAACTTATTGGATTGCAGATAGCTCATTTTCCTTTCATTTGTAGTCTCACTATTTATTTTCCCACCACTGAAGTAAGGATAATCAACCTGCAGTTTTCAGCCTCCTTCTGTAAGGTCCATTGGGAGTCTTGAACCCTTGGCCTGGAGATATGGGTCTGAAGCTCTAGCAGCGAGCTACCCACTTAGTAGGACCTGAGAGCATAGTTAATATTGCTAGTCCTTAGGGATTCATGTCATTTGCAGAAGACAACATCTGAGCTAGGACACACTCGATTCACCAAGCTGTGCTGGAACTTCCCCTTTGCCTATCTGGTAAGAGAATACACATTACTTGACTACCTTGTTTGGTTTTCTGTGAACTCTAAGCCAGGAAACCCATGTTATGTACTGAACTTTTGTTGCTTTCATTAAACCTTTTTGAAAAGGGTGACTGTTACATGCCAGACCCTGACAGATTGTGCCAGCCCACCTGGGTGATCCAGCAGGTGAAAGTTTTATTTTCTTATTTATTAGTGGTAGATAGAAAGGGAAACTAAAGTCAAGTAGTTAAAGCCTGGATGAGCTAGGATATTTTTTTCTTTTCCTCCTGGTAGCACAGCCAGTTGTAACATTGATTGATGAATCACTCCCTCAGTTATAGACCTGAAATTGTAATACATGGGGCTTTAGCATAGATTCTGGTGGAAGTTGTTCGAGGATAGGGAAGGCAAACTCTAGTCCTCGAGTGCCACAAACAGGCCAGGTTTTCAGGATATCCACAATGAATATGCATGAGAGAAATTTGCACACAATGGAGGCAGTGCATGCAAATCTTTCTCTTGCATATTCATTGTAGATATTCTGAAAACCTGGCCTGTTTGTGGCATTTGAGGACTGGAGTTCGCCATCCCTGCTCTAGGAAAAAGTAGCCTCCTTTCTTCACTGCCTTAACTGCCATGGGAACAACCTTTGATGATTTGAGGATACAATTAAAGAAAAGCATCAACAAATATAACTTTTACTAAAAAATACTGTCACTCCAGGGGCAGTATTCAGAGCTTGCAAAGATATGGGAGCTGAAGAATCAGCAGTTAGAAATAGCATATGCACTGTGTAACCAAACATGTCAAGGCCTAGAGGCTGTAATATAGAGAACTGGTCAATTACAAATAAGAGACTCCCAGATGTACTAATAAAAAAGAATACTCAAGATGATCCAGTATGCATTAACAATATTTAATAGTGATGCTCACTATACTTCAAATCAAAAGATGGCGCATCACTTTGGGCCCTACCAAAAGATTGCAATCCAAAATAAAGCAAATTATGAGTATGCATGAAGCTGGTTTTCTAACAAAATAAAGAGTACCAGTCTGTGGTACTCTTTATTTATCTGTGAATTCTAACTATATATTTTTTTACCCAAGGTCAATAAAAGTCTTATTAAATCTCATGGAAGACCAATCATCTCACCTAATGATTCTTTATTAGAGCCTTTGTCCTCCTATACAAATTGTTTTCTAAAACCATTTGTATCAGGAATGTATACTTACATACAAGATACTCCCCTTTTTTTGAACATCTTGGAAGGCTTGCAATTTGAACCTGGCAGTAATCTTTTTTTGGTGATACTCGATGCACAATCTCTTTATACCATCATTCCACAGGATCAGGTGATAGAGATCATACTGAAATATTTAAGATTGAGGGAATGGCTGCATTCAGTACCAATATCATTCATTAAGGAATTAGTATCCATACTCAAAGATAATAATTTCATTTTCCAAGAGCAGAATTTTGTATAAACCAGTGGCACTGCCATGGGAGCAACCTTTGCACCATCAATAGCCAATCTGTTCATGAGTGAATTTGAAAAAGAATGGACTGACAACTCCCCATTCCAGAATAATATCATTGTGTGGAAGATATACATTGATGATATCTTTATGGTATGGAATGGTGATGAACATGCATTATTCTTGTTCTACAAATGGCCAAATCACTGTGAACCTAGAGCATGTAGTAGGCCAGATTGACAAATGAAAGTGTAGAAAATCACCTGGACCAGATGGTATGTACCCCAGAATTCTGAAGGAACTCAAAAAAGAAATTTCAAATCTATTAGTTAAAATGTGTAACCTATCATTAAAATCATCCACTGTACCTGAAGACTGGAGGGTGGCCAATGTAACCCCAATATATAAAAAGGGCTCCGGGGCAATCCAGGAATCTATAGACCAGTGAGCCTGACTTCAGTGCCGGGAAAAATAGTGGAAACTATTCTAAAGATCAAAATCACAGAGCATACAGAAAGACATGGTTTAATGGAACACAGTCAGCATGGATTTACCCAAGGCAAATCATCTTGCCTCACAAATCTGCTTCATTTTTTTGAAGGGGTTAATAAACATGTGGATAACGGTGAGACACTAGATGCAGTATATTTGGATTTTCAGAAAGCATTTGACAAAGTCCCTCATGAGAGACCTCTAAGGAAACTAAAAAGTCATGGGATAGGAGGCAGTATCCTTTCATGGATTACAAACTGGTTAAAAGACAGAAAACAGAGAGTAGTATTAAATGGTCAATTTTCTCAGTGGAAAAGGGTAAACAGTGGAGTGCCTCAGGGATCTTTACTTGGATCTTTTTTTTCGGATCGGGACAGCCAAAAAAAACAAAGCGGTCAGAACCGCGGGAAATTTAATTTCCCGCGGTTCTACAAAACCGGAAACGACTGCCGGTACGATACACATCTCCATTAAAGACTCATGTGGGGAAGGGGGATTGCACATAGGTATCATTATTAACACAGGGTGAAGAGGGAACTAACTACACATATATAATTATGGAGTGTGCTAGAGTTGGGGGTTTTTCATCTGCACTGCAAAGCGAAGGAGGGGTTTTGAGGGACAGAACACCATTGTACTTATCAGCTCTATACCTTTATCCACTGTTACATAGAATGCCTAGTCTACAGTACTCATGTAGCTCATCCAGTATATAAAGTCTGTGAAGATATATATAGGGGGCAGGCTTAAGCAAAAATATATCATTAAATCAAAGACTCTTCAAATGCCACATACATACTATAGCATACAGAGTACTCATAGCTATATATCAATTTACCATTCTTTCACATCCATAACTTTAAGCTAGTACACCCATCCATATGCTCATATTCTTTAGGACAGGAACCAAATAATTTATCCAACGTCCTACCATTTTCTAGAGCTTCAGGCAGTGCCCAGCCTTGAAAAAGGCTCTGTTGTAGCTGGTATGTAATGCAGGTCCCCTCAACCTCTCAAAAGGCTTCAACATGTAAAGCTGTAGAATACAGTCTTGCTAGAAGCCATTTAACAGAGCAAGAATAGTGGTAGAAGATTCAGGTGATGTGGAAATTTCTGCAGCTAGTTCTCATTGATAATTGACCTCACATAGGGATGGGAGGGAAACAGAAAAGGCATGTGTGAAATCTAACATCTGGCATGGATCCTGTTAGAAAGAAATGACACAAACAACAAATTAGGAGGTACAAACTCTCAACATAAAAGTCCCTGAACTGATAAAGAAAATAGACATGACCCCCTAGGCTTTAATTTGCAAACCATAGTTACCAGAAAGCTTTAGTCCTGTTCCTATAGCAGCTGCATGCAAAACTCCAGTCCAGGTATTGGGCACATAATAACCCTAGTGAAGACTGCAGGATCTGGATTGCAAGGTCACAGAGAAGATCAACCTAATCATGGCCCTGTGATAATCAACCCACACCCCCACACAGCAAGGCAGTCAGGTGTTAATGTTCTCCACAATGATAAAGCTTAAGCTTCAAAAGGCTCCCCTTGATTGCTTAAACATCCTTAGCCATTTCACACTGGATATCACTACACTTGAGCCAAGCTGTGTGATGAAGGTGGGTGGAGAATTGCCATTCCTATGCCTCATTCTAATAACTTATGTAGTTATAATGAATCTTCTTCAGATATGCCAAAATCAAAGAGCACGCACATATGCAGCTTCAGTGTTAATGGTAATGCACACAAATCAGCGAGTATGCACATGTTGGCCATCAAGCGTAATTGCTATATGCACAAATCAGCTGGCATGCACATGTCACTCATCAATGTTAATTGGCTGCGCACACAAATCAGCCAGCGCACATGTCACTCATCAATGTTAATTGTCAGCACGCTCAAATCAGCCAGCGCACACGCCAGCATCAATGTTAATGGCCCACGCACTCAACTGCTATGTACAAGCATCAGACCCACCTATGCACATTATGTACGCGGGGAAGGGTGCAAATTACGCTGTCTACAAAACTATCTATTTTCCTATTCACTGTCCTACTTGCACCATGTGTCAGGTACGTGGAGTAATGATCAGGAAACTTAACTTCTTACCAGCTGAGGTGGACATACTTGTTGAGCATGTCATGCAGTTCCAGAATCTGCTGTACCGTCCCCAGTCCAAGAAGGTGGGTGCCTACAGGAAGGAGCAGATCTGGAAGAGGATCAGGCATGTAGTCAACTCTGTGTCCACCACAACCATAGTATTGGGGAGCTGATGCACAAGTGGCAGGACCTGAGAAGGCATGTCAACCAGAAGCAGGCCAGGAGGACTGCAGAGGGACAAGGCAGCCACATCAGCTTCACCCCATCTGAGCATCTAGTGCTGAGCACCTTATCTGAAGCAGCTGTCGGTGGAGTTGGGCATCTAGACACCGTGCAACATCTATGACAGGAAGGTGAGCATTGTATTTTGCATTTTAAAATGAGGCTATATGTACTGGTATCCATCAGTGAGACAGTACAGCCTTATTAAACATAATGATGCCATTGTAAATTTGCTCATGTATGCTATGCAAACCATTATTGGTTACATCTCTACCTATTAGTATATACACAGAATAGAACAATGTAGTTTGTGGTCACTTCATTATTTACCAGACAGGACAAATTTTTTTTAAAGCTCTAAAATCATTGCTGGAATGCCCAATCTACACACACAGTTAGAAAGACAGCCTACACCTTTTATCTGTTGCTCCTCTGTTGATTTAATTTATCATGTGAAATGGTGCTGTGCTCTTTCCAGGATGTCAAAGGTATGCTGTCAGCTATAATACAAATTTCTTTTTATAAAAATGGCCAAATAAAGTACAATTTTAGATATTTTGTTGCATTGCCTGTATATTAAACAACATAAGGGATGTTCTTTGTTCGGGCTATCTCCTCCATCACTTTCCCCATCAAAGTTCCACTTGGGGTAGCAAACGTATCTGTGCACAAACGTAACCTGCTATAGAAATTGTTGCATTGGAAGTGGACCCTTGGGCCGAGGTGGGGTTGAAGCAACCCGTAGGTGAGGACCTACAGGTCCCCACCGTCAGCAGGTAGAATGGGCTGAAGGTAGAGGCTGCTGGAGCTTCACCTATACCAGCCCTCTTTCCCCACAGGTTGAGTCTTTGGGTGCCGGGGCCAGCAGGACTTAGGTGGGCCTTGAGGTTGGTTAACAAGAAAGGTTGGTTCAGCCCAGAGACAGCAGACGATAGATGGCGTAGTCCTATCCTGGACTCGGGCGCCAATGGAACAGAGATTAGCTGGAGGCGCTCAAGCAATGGTAGGCCGGAGCCTAATAAGTCCACATCCAGGGAGTAGGCTAGAGAAGGCATTAATTACAGGCTTGGATCAGGGCTGGCAGCAAAGCGGAGGTCATGGCAAGCAATGCTGAGTTCAGATCTCAGAGAAAGTCAATAGCATTAGTCAATCAAGGCAGTAGTCTGATCACGGAGAAGTCAATGGCATTAGTCAATCAAGGAATCAATGACAATAAATCTAATACATTTGCAAGTTGCTACAATACCAACATTTCACATCATATGTATAATTCCATACAACAAATACCATAATATTCTTCAAAACAATTTTTTATTCATATTGCACTTAACCCATATATATAATCCGATAAAATAAAACACTTCAATCAATCAAGATGGGAAACCTCAGCCATCTTGTAACTGTGGACATGTTATATTTATATCACATACAATTGTATAGAAATCTTCTACACATATATTACCTTAAATATCCCAATATCTTTAATATCCCAAAACCACATTCACACTCATTCATACACCTAAAATCCAATCCCACCCATAAAATCCAATTGACAAATCAATATTCATTCACTATTCTATACATCTCATGTATTACTCTATTGCATCCCCAAAATTACAATGCTATTCACTTATATCTTAATCTGTAATGGGTTATCTTTATATTACATTATATATGTTTTGCTTCACTAATATCTCCATACATATATAAGGTATGCCACTCCGAAAAGTATTAACTATATGTTGATTCCACTTCAATGATGTTCATCACCCAATTCCAGCGAAGTTCACCCCCAGCAGTATTCACCCCAACAAGGTGCCTTGTTTCGCCCTAATTGGGCTTCTTCAGGGGAAATCTTTCACACAACTTAATCTCCTCGGGGATAAATTCTTATTCACATTTGGATCCCTGTGAATATATATATGAAAGAATATCCATACTACATTCATCCAATTAACCCAATGTGTCCTCTAAAATCACACTTACTGATCTCAAACTGCAATTTACATCCATGATCCCCCATCAGATCAGTCTCTCAAAATTCCACTACGATCAAAATATAAATAACAAGTCCACGTTAAACTTCAATATACATTATCTCCACTAATCTTTATATACCATAGCCCGCAGATTAATGAAAGACACATACCTTTTAAAAGCAGTTTAACCCAACTTACTTCCGAATACCACCAGTCTTCTAAATTAATAGCCTGAAACACAGAACCATACTCTATTTATATCCAACGGACAATCCCCGTCCCTACAATGTTTCAAACGTAATTTCTTTTTCAATTATATCTTTATTCAATTTTCCAAAGCATACACATAAAACATAAAATATGTTACTTCACAATCAATATATAATCCTAAGTTGGGAACATATCAATAATTCCAATAACAAAAACAATACTTAGTCATCAATCATTTCTCAATTTAGGCACTAATAATTGGGGGGGCCTCTTTATACCAAAAAAATTTCCATAATTACTCTGTATGTGAAGGGACAGCTTCTTGCTTATTTTTTATTGTATCTACAAGTATCATTTCTTGGTTACAGATTGGACTTGATTTATCTTTCAAAAATTTTTCTAACTGCAACGGTTCATTGAAACTGAATTTCTTCCCCTGGAAATTTATAAAACATCTAGAAGGATACCTCAAATAAAACGTTGCTCCAATTTCCAGGGTCCTACTTTTCAGTGCCACGAACTGTTTCCTACGGACCTGGGTAGATCTAGAAACATCTGGAAACATATAAATCTTTTTACCACAAAACTGCAGGTCCTTACTTCTAAAACATTTCTCCAATAAACATTCCTTATCACTCTCTGCCATAAAGGATACAAAGAGGGTTGCTCTATTGTTAATAATGTCTATTGATTCCTCTAAAAATGTAGTAATTCCAATACTATTTTCCTCACATATATTATTTTTTTTATCAGATCGAGACAAAAAATAATATATCTTTGAGAATGCTGGTATATCTTTTTCTTCATACATCAAGATTTCTTTTAAATACTTAATTAACATCTCTCTAGGAGACAATAACCTGGTTATTGGAAAATTAACCAGTCTTAAATTTTTTACTCTTATCAGATTTTCTAAATTCTCTAAATCAGAATGTATTGAAGTATTATCTCTAATACATTTTCTAGATTTTGCATACTATTTATTTTCCCAGATACTTCATTCATCATTACTTCTACAGCACTCAATCTTTTACCCTGTTCCAAAATTGAAGTTTTGTTAACACTAATCAATGATGTGAGAAATGAATTAACTTGTGTCAAATTCAAGTCCAGTTTAACCAGAACCCTCCACAGATCTGAGAGAGTCACATTGGAAGGATCCACAGATGAAATCTGTGAATTACCAGTGGTTACAACTAGGTTCCTCTCATGTGCCTCAATTGAAGGATCTTTGAGGCAACTAGAGAGGTCAGGTACATCCGTTACGAATTGCACACTACTTGCACTCACGTTAGATGAATCCTTTCCATCCAGCTGTCCTTCTCCCAGATTCTTTTGTGGTTGAGGGGGAATTACAGCATTGCCTGGACTCAGCGAGGCTTCAGAGGAATCTCGCAGACTGTCCATCTTTGGCAGTTCCTGCCGACTCACATGGGCATCCATGGGTCCAATTTTCGTTGTTATTGTTGCTGGCGAAGAAGTGGCGAATCTAGCTTTCCTCTTATGGCCCATCAATCCGTTGATAATTCCAGTTGCCAGTCGAAGCCCAGTCAAAGCCAGTCTAA
This sequence comes from Rhinatrema bivittatum, assembly GCF_901001135.1. NCBI lineage: Eukaryota > Metazoa > Chordata > Amphibia > Gymnophiona > Rhinatrematidae > Rhinatrema > Rhinatrema bivittatum. The sequence continues at coordinate 102,143,916 of NC_042623.1, forward strand.
GCCGCGCGTGCCGGCGTTGGCTGCGCGCCGGCATATCTCAGGTTTTAAAGACCCGGACTCCTGATGATGACATAGGGACTCGGGCTCAGCTGTTGATGATTGCTGTATTTCGGCTACTCACTGCTCGCTCTAGGATGGAAATTAGCAAGCGTTTTCACTCCCAAGTCTCTAATCAGGGCGGCTAGTTGTCCCTTCAGCTCTCAGCTTTCACCAATTCATTCCAGTCACCTTCATGTGTGCTGGTACTAGTATCTTCCAATAGCCTCATACCATCGAGTATTTCAGTGGCCGCCTGATCTGTGAAGCTATACATATCTTCCATTTTAATATCTGCAGCACCCCAATGGTATAATATACTATGTTTACACTCTCTCAACGAATCAACCCTCAGTATACAGGTAACCTAATCTGGTACAATATTATGAGGAATATATTATAGATCCCCCTCATTGATACAATATAAAGATTAGTGATAGATGTATATTGAAGTTTAATGTGGACTTGTTGTTTATATTTTGATTGTAGTGGAATTTTGAGAGACTGATCTGATGGGGGATCATGGATGTAAATTTCAGTTTGAGATCAGTAAGTGTGATTTTAGAGGACACATTGGGTTAATTGGGTGAATGTAGTATGGATATTCTTTCATATATATATATATATATACATATATTCACAGGGATCCGAATGTGAATAAGAATATATCCCCGAGGAGATTAAGTTGTGTGAAAGATTTCCCCTGAAGAAGCCCAATTAGGGCGAAACAAGGCACCTTGTTGGGGTGAATACTGCTGGAGGTGAACTTCGCTGGAATTGGGTGATGAACATAAGAACATAAGAAAATGCCATACTGGGTCAGACCAAGGGTCCATCAAGCCCAGCATCCTGTTTCCAACAGTGGCCAATCCAGGCCATAAGAACCTGGCAAGTACCCAAAAACTAAGTCTATTCCATGTAACCATTGCAGTGGAATAAACATATAGTTAATACTTTTCGGAGTGGCATACCTTATATATGTATGGAGATATTAGTGAAGCAAAACATATATAATGTAATATAAAGATTACCCATTACAGATTAAGATATAAGGGGCAGATTTTTTTTAAAAAGTGCGATCGCGTACTTTTGTTTGCGCAGCAGGCGCAAACAAAAGTACGCTGGATTTTATAAGATACACGCATAGCCGTGCGTATCCTCTAAAATCCTGGATCGGCGCGTGCAAGGCTGCCGATTTTGGGCAGCCTGCGCGCGCCGAGCCGCACAGCCTGCTTCTGTTCCCTCCGAGGCCGCTCAGAAATCAGAGCGGCCTCGGAGGGAACTCTCTTTCGCCTTCCCCTCACCTTCCCCTCCCTTCCTCTACCTAACCTACCCCCCCTTGCGTTTGTCCCTAGATTTACACCTGCGAGAAGCAGACGTAAATCTACGCGCGCCAGCGGACTGCTGGCACGCCGTCTTCCGACCCGGGGGCTGGTCCGGAGGCCTGGACCACGCCCCCGGGCCGGCGCCGTGCCCCGCCCCCGAAACGCCGCGTCATCCGTCCCGCCCCCGACACGCCCCTTCGAAAAACCCCGGGACCTACACGCATCCCGGGGCTCTGCGTGCGCCAGCGGCCTATGGAAAATAGGCGCGCCGGTGCACAAGGCTTTTAAAATCCACCCGTAAGTGAATAGCATTGTAATTTTGGGGATGCAATAGAGTAATACATGAGATGTATAGAATAGTGAATGAATATTGATTTGTCAATTGGATTTTATGGTTGGGATTGGATTTTAGGTGTATGAATGAGTGTGAATGTGGTTTTGGGATATTAAAGATATAGGGATATTTAAGGTAATATATGTGTAGAAGATTTCTATACAATTGTATGTGATATAAATATAACATGTCCACAGTTACAAGATGGATGAGGTTTCCCATCTTGATTGATTGAAGTGTTTTATTTTATGCGGATTATATGTATGGGTTAAGTGCAATATGAATAAAAAATTGTTTTGAAGAATATTACGGTATTTGTTATATGGAATTATACTTATGATGTGAAATGTTGGTATTGTAGCAACTTGCAAATGTATTAGATTTATTGTCATTTATTCCTAGTGTGTGATGATGATGTATCAATGAGGGGGGATCTATAATATATTCCTCATAATATTGTACCAGATTAGTCAATCAAGGCAATGGTCTGATCATGGAGAAGTCAATAGCGTTAGTCATACATAGCAGAAGTCTGGGTCTGGACATAGGCTGTAGCGTAGTCAAACAAAGCAAAGTCGATACCCGTAGAGTCAGTCCAACACATAGACAGGGCAGGAACAAAGAAGACAGGAACCGGTAACAAAGGAGGTCAGCAAAGGATTCTCTAGCAGCAACGAGTACTCGGATAGTGAGGAGACCTGTTGCAAAGGCAACGCTATGGAGCGATGCCTGAACTTAAATACACTGAAGACTTTGACGTCATCATCTGGGGCCACGGCCAGGTTCCCGCCGTGGGCCCTTCATAAGGATGAGATGTGCGCGCGCCTAGGGAGGGATGCAGCGTGGGTAGTGGTGTCTCTCCGAGGTCCCCACGGAGAGGCCCGATGAGCAATGACATCTTGAACTGCAGTACTGGGGACCAAGGCAGAGCCGGAGGCACCGGGGGCGGCCCGAGGTCGGTGCTGGTGGCCCACCACCACCAGCAAGTAGGACCTGGAGCTGGAGTCTGTGTGAGAAGGTGAGGGGGCCGTGCCCCAGTTTTGCCACGGACGGCACACATAATATCAGTGGCAGAGGTAACATGCCTTGTGTATTTTTTCTGTGCTTTCCTACAGCTTTAGGCAAAAGGCTCCCTTTCAAAGGAGCCTGCAAAAAAAGGCTGTGTGTTTAAAATATGAGTGTGTAAAATGTATGTGCTGATACAAGCAGGGCCCCAAGATTTCAACTAGTTAGGATGTAATGTTTTTTTCTCTCCTAGGCATGTATTCCTCAAGGCAGGGGCTGTGTAAATGTTTAACCTTCATGGTGTGGGGTGGGATCAGTTAATGGTTAATGCATCCCTGACCACAGTACCTGGCCTACACAGTGACTCCAAAAGTCCATCCTGACCGTGTCCTGTGGGCCAGCAGTGGAAATTCCATTAGGGGTGTCTTGGTGATTTTCATCTACTTCTCTCCCCTTTCACTCTGCATCAAAAGACAAGGCATTGTCTTTCTATTAGTGGTAGACTGTGACCCAAATATGTAGAGCACACTTAAACTACTCCTTTGAAATTACTAATACCCAAGTAATCTGCTGCCTGGATTAAGCCTTCCTTCTGCCTCAGGGACTCCCACCTGGAGTGTAATTCAGGGTAGAGGCAATATTGAATGCTAAGCCCATTTATAGCTCTGTACCAAAGGACTAGTAATTAGGTCTATCTAGTAGGGATGTGAATTGGTACCGGACTCGTTTCCAGTATCAGGTTCGGGGAAAAACCACGGGAAATCTTCGTTCCCGTGGTTCTTAGCGGTTTTTATTGGCTGTCTCGTGCCGGAAAAAAAACCCCCACCCTGAACCTTTACATTTAATTATTTAATTATTTTGAATCCCCCACCCTTCCAACCTCTCCAAAACTTTTTTAAAGTACCTGGTGGTCCAGCGAGGGTCTCGGAAGCGATCTCCTGCTCTCAGGCCGTCGGCTGCCAGTAAACAAAATGGCGTCGATGGCCCTTTGCCCTTTGCCCTTACCATGTGACAGGGGCTATCCGTGCCATTGGCCAGCGCCATCCATTGGTCCTACCATGTGACAGGGGCCGACCAATGACACCGATTTGGAAAGTAAATGTTGCTTACCTGTAACAGGTATTCTCACAGGACAGCAGGATGTTAGTCCTCACATGTTGGTGACATCACAGGATGGAGCCCAATCACGAAACACTTTTGTTAAAGTTTCTAGAACTTTGACTGGAACCTACTGGGCATGCCCAGCATGGCACTAACCCTTCAGCCAGCAGGAAGTGCCGAAAAATAAAATAAGAAATGTAACGAACCCAACACCGTGGGGTGGCGGGTGGGTTTCGTGAGGACTAACATTCTGTTATTCTGTGAGAACACCTGTTACAGGTAAGGAACATTTGCTTTCTCACAGGAAAAGAGGATGGTAGTCCTCACATATGGGTGAGTACCGAGCTGAGGATGTCCGAGTATGTACCAAATGTACCCAGGTGTGCAAGGCACTAGGATTGGGGTGAAGTTTGGCCGAGGGCATCCTGAACTCTACTGGGCAGGCGGAAGGGTGTTGGTATGTCAAGTTGTGAATAGGTTACACAGGACAGATTGGCTGAAGATGGAATCTTGTCTTCCGGCCTTGTCCAAGCAATAGTGGGCTGTAAAGGTATGGAGAGAACTCCAGGTGGCAGCCCTGCAAATGTCAGGAAGTGGCACTGAGCGTAGGTGTGCTACTGAAGTCGCCATGGCCCTCACAGAGTGTGCTTTAACACGGTCCTGAAATTGAATGCCTGCTTGCTGATGGCAAAAGGATATGCAGTCCGCTAACCAGGAGGAGTCTGCTTACCCACAGGCTGCCCCAATTTAATGGAATGGAAAGAGACAAACAATTGAGTGCATTTCCTGTGGGCAGCTGTATGGTCTAGGTAGAACGCTAGAGCCCGTTTACAGTCAAGGGTATGCAGAGCCTGTTCCCCTAAATTGGAATGGGGCCTGGGAAAAAAGTTAGGTAGTATAATGGATTGATTGAGATGAAACTCTGATACTACCTTAGGCAAAAACGTAGGGTGAGTGCAGAGTACTGCCCGGTCCTGCAGAAGTTTAATGTAAGGCGGATAGGTAACTAGGGCCTGTAACTCACTAACTCTGCGAGCCAAAGTGATTGCTAAAAGGAAGATCACTTTCCATGTGAGATAGCGAAGTTCACAGGATTGGAGAGGCTCGAATGGTGGTTTCATGAGCCGACCCAAAACCAGGTTGAGGTCCAAAGAAGGGGCCGGAGGACGCAGTGGAGGCTTGAGGTGAAGCAAGTCCTTCAGAAAACGTGTTACAAGGGGTTGTACTGATATGGGAACATCCCCGACACCTTTATGGAAGGCGGCCACCGCACTAACATTCTGATGGAGGAGGTTTTTAGACCTGACTCCGACAAGTGCCAAAGATAGTCCAGAAACTTCGTGATTTGCTAGGTAAAGGGGTCAAGGGATTGAGAAGAGCACCATGACTGAAACCTGTTCCATTTGTAAAGGTAGGATTTTCTCGTGGAAGGCTTTCGTGAAGCAATCAGGACACGTGATACTGATTCAGAAAGGTTAAGTGGCTGAAGGATTAACCATTCAACATCCAGGCTGTCAGGGACAAGGCTTGAAGATTGGGGTGGCGTAGGCATCCGTCGTTTTGAGTGATGCGAAGCGTGTCCTTTCCCAAGGGAATGTGTATGTGAATGGAGCTCTCCTGAAGTATTGGAAACCACATTTGGCGTGGCCAGTGAGGTGCAATCAGGATCATGGTTCCCTTGTCCTGACATAACTTCATGAGAGTTTTTGAGAGAAGTGGAAGTGGAGGGAATGCATATAGGAGACTGGTTGCCCATGAGAGGGATAACGCATCTCTTGGCTGATAGTGTTGGCTGCGAGTGAGAGCGCAGAAGTTCTCTACTTTGTGGTTTCGAGGTGACGCAAAGAGGTCTATTTGAGGGTAACCCCATTGTTCGAAGATGAAGTCCGCTATTGAGGGATCAAGAGACCACTCGTGCAGTTGAAAGGTGTGACTTAGCTTGTCTGCCAACAATTTATCCACTCCTGGCAAGTAGGTGGCCCTGAGGTACATCGAGTGGGAGAGGGTCTCTTCCCATATCTGCGCAGCTTCCTGACACAGGAGGTAAGAGCCCGTGCCTCCCTGTTTGTTGATGTACCACATGGCTACCTGGTTGTCCATCTGAATCAGGATGACTTGGTTGGAGAGGCGATCCTGAAATACTCTGAGAGCATATCTGATTTCTCGAAGCTCCAGGAAATTGATTTGGTGTTTGGCTTCCTCTGAATACCAAGTTCCTTGTGTCTGCAGATTGGCCATGTGGGCTCCTCAGCCGAAGTTGGAAGCATCAGTGGTGAGAGTTATTTGAGGGTTTGGAGCCTGGAAGGGCAAGCCTTGGAGGAGATTGATCTGATTTTTCCACCAGGCGAGAGACTGACGGAGTGAATCGGTGACGTGGACAATGGTCGACAGGGGCTGAATGCATTGAGTCCATTGTGACCTTAGAGTCCACTGCATGACTCTCATGGCTAGGCAGGCCATTGGGGTGACCTGAACTGAGGATGCCATGTGTCCCAGTAGTTGCGGCCTTCCTCAGGCGTGCAGTCGTGTAGCACTGAGACTGCAGCTGGTGTGCGAGAGAGACGAGAGTGAGAGCTCGTTGTCGAGGTAGAAAAGCTTTTGCCTGCAAGGTGTCCAAGTCTGCCCCTATGAACAATAAGGTTTGAGATGGGACTAAGTAGGATTTGTCGTAGTTGATGAGAAATCCTAGGGAAATCAGAGAGTGTAAGGTAAGATGTAGGGATGACAGAGCAGTTTACTGAGTGGGAGCCCTGATCATCCAATTGTCTAGATACTACTATGAGACATTTTGTGAAGACTCATGGTGCAGACACGAGGCTGAATGGAACACTTGGTACTGATAGTACTTGGGGCCTACCAGAAATCTCAGGTATTTGCGATGAGATGGAGTTATCGCAATATGAGTGTATGTGTCCTGAAGGTCTAGAGAGCAGAGTCAGCAGAGGAAGAAGAGAACCCAATGTTACCATTTTGAACTTTTCTCGATGAAGGTACTTGTTGAGGGCACATAGATCCAGAATTGGACGAACACCCCCCGATTTTTTGGGGATTAGGAAGTACCAGGAATAGAACCCTAGGCTGTGCTGAGAGTAGGGTACTGGTTCTATTGACTGGGACTGGAGAAGGAGGAAGACCTCCTGTTCCAGAAGGATGGAGTGATCGGATGTTCTCCATGTCGGTAAAGGTGGGGAGTCTGGTGGGATGGAGAGAAAGTTGAGATGATAACCTTGAGCGATTATCGCTAGGACCCACTGGTCTGAGGTGATTTGAGTGCCACCTGTTGTTGAAATGGCACAATCGACCTCCCACTGGTATGTGCGGCAGTGAAAGCTGGCTGTTGCTCTCTATGCAGGAGTCAAAAACTGGAAGCAGGGCCCGGCTGAGGAGCTGCTTGTAGCTTTTGTTTTCATATCTGACGAGACCTGGGTTTTTTGAAATGGTCTCATAGAGCGAGTTCTAGCCAGTGGTGGGTAGGACGTCTTCTTCAGAAGAAGGACTTCTTAGTGTCTTTTCGGAAAGGCTGTTTTGAGGCATACTCAGAAGGCATCAGAGAGAGCTGTCTCAGGGTCTCATGATGGTCCTTGAGTTCTGCCACCATTCGTTGAATCTGCTCGCCGAACAGATTGTCTCCTACACAGGGCAGGTCGGATAATCTGTCCTGCACTTCAGGGCGAAGGTCCGAAGACTTGAGCCAGGCCCATCTTCTTGCCGAGATAGCGGCTGCAGATACCCTGGTAGCAGTGTCAAAGATATCGTAAGATGATCTTATCTCATGCTTACCCGCTTCAAAACCCTTGTTTACTAGGGTTTGGAGCTGATCTTGAAATTGCTGAGGCAGGGAGTCTGTCAAGTCTTGCATCTGCTTAAATAAGACCCTGTTGTATTGGGTCATATAGAGTTGATAAGAGGCGATTCAGGAGATGAGCATTGAGCCCTGGAAGACCCGGTGACCAATGGCATCTAGAAATCTTTGCTCCTTGCCTGGGGGAAAAGAAGTGTGGGGTTTTGATCTCTTTGCCCTCTTTTGGGCAGATTCTACCACCACAGATTGGTGATCCATTTGAGGTTTTTGAAAATCTGGGGCTGACTGTACCAAATAAGTGGTATCAGCCTTCCTGTTGACTGGAGCAACAGAGCCAGGGTGTTCCCAGTTCTTTTGAGATCTAGAATAACTTGGTGAATAGGGATGGAGGTTATTTCCTTGGGAGCATCCAGGAATTGCAATAGCTCCATCATTTGATGCCTGTCATCTTGTTCTGTCTGTAATTGGAACGGAACCAATTCAGACATCTCCTTCACAAAATTTATGAAGGAAAGGTCCTCTGGAGGAGAAAGCTTTCTGATTTCAGTAGGAGAAGGTGGTGAAGGCAGGTCATCGGTGTCCGGTGAAGAATCATCAGTCCAGGTGTCATAGGGAGCAGCACCTGCCCCTCTAGGAGCCCAGGTGGATGGGACAGTGGAATCCCTGAAGGTCCTGGTCTAGGCTCCGAAGGAATCTAAGGAATAATTGGAGACACCGATGAAGGCATTGAAGGCACCGGTGCAGGCATCGAGGGCATTGATGAATGGATCGGTGGCGCAGACGGATGCATCGGCATCGATGGCTGAGGCATCGGTAGGACTCCCGATGGAGGGATGCAGAACGGTGTTTCTCCTCCTGATGACAAGGTAAGTGGAGAGAGCACCAGAGCCATCAGTGACCTGGGATCCATCAGTGGAAAAGCGGCAATGAGCGCTTCCCTCCTCAAGAGCAGTGGTGCCAAAACTGCCGGAATCAGGTCAGTGGTCGATTCCATGATCGGTACCAGTGTCGGTGCCGGAGGAACTTGGAGTCGATGCATCGCTTGTCGATGGCCTCCTGAACCAGCCATTCCAGTTCTTCTCGGAGTCCTGGAGCAAGCAGCCCCAGCTCCGGAACAGAAGAAGGAGGCAGAGGCATAGCCGGAGGGACCACCATTAAAGGCGGAGTCGTGGCTCCCAATCCCCTTTCGGGTGAGAGTTGCCTCAGTGACCTGGTCGCCAAAAAGGTCAGTGCCTTTTCTGGATGGGGTTTCTTCGACGGCGGCTCGGATGATGGTGATGTCGATGATTTCACTCCCTCGATGATCCGAGACTTCCGATGTTGGTGGCGATGTTTCTCTCTATGATCCCCTCAGTCCTGAGGGGGAGTAGAGGTGGTCGAAGGCCGAGAAGTCATCGATGCTGGACAGTCACCGGTCGGTGGTCGATACTGGCGCGAAGTTGACGGTGCCAGTTCTGATTACATCGATGCTATAGACGGCGTCAGGGTTTGAGCACAGAAGAGAAGTTCCATCTCTCCATTCTGGCCTTGTGACCTTTTGGTGTCATTAGGGCACATTT